>NC_134864.1:36248802-36548802 GCF_049852395.1 Peromyscus maniculatus bairdii | reverse complement strand
GCAGCATCCCCCTGCAAGGAAAATTTAAAAAGAAGTAAAAATAAAATAAAAATTAAAAGTACAAAATAAACACTTCTCTCCTCTGTCTTTCCCGCCTCTCCATCACCTCTTCATTCGTCTTAGTGGCGTTGGGAGCTGCTGTGTATCATGCAGTAGACCCTTTCGTCCAGATATCTTTATTTGCAAATGTTTATTGTGCAATATGTTGTTGGTCTGGTTCCAGACCTCTGGTTTCAGGTACACCATCAGTACTGGACCCTCACCGAAACTCCTCTCAGATAGCCTGCTGTTGCCCCGAGTCATGGAGATCCTGCAGCTATGGCTCCACAGGACCAGTCCCTTCACACGCTCCAGCAGGTCACAGATGGGGTAGATGTTGGGGAGTGCCAACTCAAAGCCCTGGACGTGTGCCTGGGTGGTAGCTGAGTTGGTCAGTCCAGTCGCTGGGACCACCCTGGTGAATTCTTCTTATACACCATTTATACTAGAGAGAAGAGAAATGGTTAAGTCACATGAGCTTCTGAATAATTGCTAGGAAGGTCAGATAGAAGAAAAATAGAGGCAATGTGTGCAAAACAAAGTGCTTTTGTGCTTGGATCACATTCAGTGATCAAAGCCTCCAAACTGTTTACCAAAGAAACAACAAAACTTTATCAAGAAATATTTGAGCTGTTGGCACATGGACAGAGTTAATGCACTATTTGGATAATCCAGCATCGATGTCCTGGATTCATGGCATTATGTCCTGAAGTTGGCCAATGGCCACTGCTGCTATTTTTGAAATGACTTAGAGCTGGAACTCAAGGCAATTGCCACTCTGTCCTTTGACTCTGCTGCACAGCCTAACTTTCCAAGTTAATCACATCACCAAGTACCTCTGTGTAACAGCCTGGAAGTTGAACAACTTGTGTGGCAAGAAATAACTTCCTCACTTAAATTGTTGAACACCCAGTTAGTCATCTACTCGCTTCAGTCAACCCCGCCCCCTGACTGCCCCCCCTCCCTCCTCTGTGCTTCAGAATTCAATTGTAACTGATTAAAAGTATTATTGTTGGTTTTTTGTTTTGTTTTGTTTTGGTTTTTTTTTTTTTCCGAAATCCCTTGATAGGAGAAAGTATTCCAGAAGGATTTGCTCTCCCTCCTAGTCTATTTAGGCTCCTAAAGCAAAGTAAGAACGACTAGGTGGCATCTGAATGGCATAAATATATTTTTCAGTCAAGCTGGGAAGGCAAAGGTGCCAACTGTTGTGGTGTTTGGTGAGGGCACACTTCCTGGTTCATTGCCCTCTCCCTGTATCATTACAAGGTGAAGGGTGGAAGTACTGATCTCATCGCTCCTTAGGAAGCACTGATTTCATTTATGAGGACTCCACCCTCATAGCCTAATCACCTCTCCATCTTGTAATATCACACTGGGGATTAGCTTTCAACACACTCATTTTGTAGAGAGATGTCTATAACACCCTCCCAATTTTAAAATATGTACATTAGTCATGCAATTGTCAGATTGGACAAAGGCCCACCTTAATTGGCTCTTTTAAATTTCATCACATATTTAAAGGTCCTGTTCCATATGTAGTCACATTCTGAGGTCTTGGAGAAGAGTATTTCAACATGGATTTTGGAAGACACAATTCAGCCCACAACACTGTACTTTCATCAGCTCTTTTTATCATGTACAGGCATACTGACTTGGTGATCCATTTGAAAACGCCTGCACATTACAACAGCTCACTTCTGAGAATAAGGATGATCTCCTATGAGGCCTTAATACTAGTGTCACATTCACAAAAATGTATGTGCATTTAATCCATATTCAGTTTTCCAAAGAGGGGTTGATAGCTGCTCCTCTTCCTGGATAATAGTTCAGTGGAGTTAATGCACTGAACCCCATCACTTTAATTTTCCCTGACCTTCAGTGTTGGGGTACTGGAAGGGTTATCTTGAGGATGTTTCACATTTCAGAGTTATCTAGTTAGTTCTTCCCGGTGTTATTTCCTTTTTTTTCCTCTCTGCCCTGTCATATAAACTAGAAGTTAGACACTGTCGTTACGTTGCAGGAACATTTCTGGAATTAGCGTTCTGACACCCATGGGAGGGGAAGAGATGATATGTATTCACAGTGGACTGAAACCAGTACAGCTCTGGGGTCCGGTTTGCATTCTCATTTTTTACTCTATAGTGTATGTAACCGTAAGAAGGGACCAGCAAGCAGTCGAGATGCTACAGACGTGAAGGTGCTTGTCAGCTGGTTGTCTTTCTTCTGCTATTTCTCCAAGTCATTCTGTTCCAGCTAGCCAGTGAAATGACGCTTGGCAATCAGGCAGCATGAACAGTAAATCAATAAAATCACTAACCAAATCAATAAACCAGTATCGATAATCTCATTCTACACAGTTGGAGTGCAAAACTGTCAATATGTTTCCTACCAAGTGGTATCACTTCATTCTTTATTTGACTATGAGTCTGGTGATTTGGCCAATAGAACATAAGCAATGTGATCCAAGCAGAACCTCTGAAATGTGCTTGCCTCTATGTAATAAGAGCAAATGCCACAAGACAACCTTGGGTGGTTGCGTGCATATTTCCTCTGTCAGTTGGGACTTCTTCCTTGAAATTGTGCCACCACCTCAATAGTACACTTGGGCTAGTACACTGGAAGAATATGAGTGATGTATACAGGGGACCCAAGTGTTTAACTTTAGCTGAGTCTCCCTGGGACCAGCTGACCCCACAACCAAACAGCTAACCCAATATAGTCTGATGAGCAGGCTCAGTTTGGATCTACAGAAGCACGATGCTGACACCTAGACTTGAGAGAAGCTAAACATTTGATATTTAAACCATTAGATTTTGAGGCAGTTGACTCACAGAAGCCATAGCTGGCTGATAGAGTGAGGTATTGACTAATCTCGAAGCTTAATGACAGATGCCATTCTATTTCCACAGAAAGGTGAGCTCCTTGAATTTTCATAAGATAGATGAGGACATTCTTTTTTGTTCTCCCAGAACACATCATTCTGAGTCACCTGATGTTCAGTTGTGCACTCTCTTTAAAAGCCCCAGATTCTATTTCCTTTAGAATGAAAGTCGGCGATAACAGTCATTGGCCTGGAAAACTCCAAGCAACGCCTTATGAAGGGCCCTCAGTCATCAGATATGAGGAAAATTATTTCAAGGCCAATGGAGTTTACAGTTGGGTCAGGAGATTCTGGTATCTCTTAAGCAGCCCAGATTGATACCATTACTTTGTGATCCATGAAATTGGTAACTCCTCTCTCATATTTTTGATCTAGCATTAAAAGCTGACTTCACTGTTTCAATTCAAGCGTGAATACTTCAATGATTACCAAAAAGAGAAAGACACTGGAGGGAAAACCACAGAAGAATGGATGCCATTCCAAAAAGAAGATTAAACCCAAGACAGCAGGGATGAGAGCAGAGGGCGACTCTCCGGGTTCCTGGGAACCCACACCTGGTTGTGAGGAGAGAGGACATCAGGGCCAACATCAGAGAACGGCCCCCGGTAAACATATGGCAGAGAATTCAATTATCTTTTTAAATGGAAAAATAAAATATTCCTGGAGTCAATTAGAGCTGGACCCAGTCCTGGCTCTGGTAATTGAATATGGGAAATGATTTGGGACCGCAGTTTATGTTGCCGAAGAGACAAAATACATGATACAAGCTTATTTCTTCAAAATGGAATTCTCTCAAAGTTAATTCAAGGACATACAACATTTTTTTAGTCTTGATCTGGCAGGTCCTTTGGAGGACAGGAAATGATAGCAAATGATCTTTTAGTAATATATTTTTCTAATTAAAGCTCACAAAATAATCATTTTAGCGTTACTGGCTAAAAGATTCTATGCATTGCTAGTTGAAAGTCAATGTGTGTGTGTGTGTGTGTGTGTGTGTGTGTGTGTGTGTGTGTGTGTGTGTGTGTGTGAATGTAGGTGCCCGGTGCCCATAGAGGCCAGATGCCCTGGATCTAGAGTTAAAGGTATTTGAGGGCCTCCTGATATTGGTACTGGGCACCAAACTCGGACCTCTACAAGAGCAGCAGGTCTTCTTAACCACCGAGCTCTCTCTCCAGTGTCAAAAGTCAATCATTTTCAACCTACTAAATGTCAAATCACCTGACCAACCCTGTAAAGTTACCAGATTAACGACTAAGCTCTGACAATGGAATGGGTGAAAATGCCAAGTACTCATGGAAAGATCTAGGCTGTGGAGCATGGAGAGTATTTGGCCATCATCTTTCTACCATAACTGATCATTCCTCATTTTCCCTTTGACAAGCCGGAAGCCTGGGGTAGGCTTTAAAAATAGATAGAAGCACCATGTCGAGGGCTTTGGGAAGCGTCTCAGTCTTTCTTCTTACGCTTCAAAGACAAGGTCGCAGCCTGTCAAGGGTGGACCCTATTCCTAGAAGTCATTTTTGATTTTGTGATGCCCTTCTGCCGAGGCTGATGGTATCAAAACAGAGCATGAACAGCTGGAAGGCATCATGTGACTCTCGCAGCCTCTGTGTGTCCCCAAGCAGGACTGTGTCATACACAAACATAAACCAGAATTCTTTTGTGGGAAATGACCTTCTGTGAAAGCCAGGGTTGTGTCAGCTCTGAGCAGCAGTGTCTCTGTAATAGAAGCCAGCGTGGGGGCTGAGGAAACAGAGGAAGGCGGAAAGAAGCCTTGCCGAACAGAAGAGGTCCAGAATAGAGAAAGAGAATGGAAAAAGAAGTCATTGAAAGTGAAGGAGATTCACCCAAGCAAAGCAGCCACATGAGTGTCCTAAAAGCTGCACTTTCAAGGGTCAGGAATCTGCTTCCAACTCTAAAAAGCCCACCCTCCCCTATGGGTACTGTAGAAATGTGTTTCTTACGATGCATTTCATTTTTACAGATTTTATTATTATTGGCTCAACTTTATAAAAGATAAGAAACAAAAAAAAGAGAGAGAAAGACAGAGGGAGGGTGAGAATGAGGGAGAGAGGAAGGAAGGAAGGAAGGAAGGAAGGAAGGAAGGAAGGAAGGAAGGAAGGAAGGAAGGAAGGAAGACTGAGATGAGCTTGGAAATATGAAAGGTTGCATCAAGGTAACCCTGACCCACTGGCCCCAGGTTTCCTTTGAATTGTACTGTTAAGATCACAGAACAATATGGGAAAGGAGCCAGACTTCATGGTACATTACAAGGCACGAGAATTATTCCCCCAGCCCCATAAGGTAGGCAATGCCACGGACCACTGCCTCTCCAGGAGATGAAGAAATACTTTCGGTCTTCTGGAGAAATTTTGTTTTAGTACTTGCAAATTATATGGATTTCATTGCATTTGTATCAATACGGCTCTCTCCCTCACTGACATGTTTTGTATAAGGCCTCTTTCCTTCCACTGACAGTATTGTAGGATGGTCTAACACATTGTTTGAGGGTTTAAAACTAGTTTGATCTGCTTAAGGGGTCCCCTGGGAGTAGGATCCATCCCCAGTGCATGAGCTGGCTTTTTGGAGCCTATTACCTGTGGTGGGACACCTTGCACAGCCTTGAGGCAAGGGGAGGGACTTAAACTTGTCTCAACTGAATGTACCAGGCTCTGCTGACTCCTCATGAGAGGCCTTACCTTTCGGAGGAGGGAATGAGGGGTGGGTTAAGGGGGGAGGTTGGGAGGGGCAGGAGGAGAGAAGAGAAGGGGACCTGTGATTGGTATATAAAATGAATAAAAAAAATTCTTAATGAAAAAAAACAAGATATTTTCCTGTTACAGAGGAGAATGTTCCAGAAATATCTTTGAGGCAATATTAGTTTTATTTCCCCATGATGAGAAGCAGTCCGCTAGTTACTACCATTCTTAGAAAATTAGGTTTGTGTCCATTTGTATTACAGATAGGAACCATTCCAAATTACTGTAATATACTTTCTCTTGTTGGCCTTTAAGGTCCATAATAACTAGTAGATAGCCAACTGCTGTAAGATCCAACCCCCATGGACTCTATGTGAAGCTTAGATTTCTCTTGTTTGCTTCTCTCTCACAGACCTCAGGCATGTCTCTTTCTGTAGGGTATTTTTAGATGTCATTGGAGGGTTTATTTTAACTTGTCTAGTGCCACACACATTCAGGCGAAACATCCACACATATAAGAAATAAAAATAAATAAATACATCAAAATTACTTAGTATCAGACCATCACAGGGAGTAGACAAGACCTTTTATCAGTTTCCATGGTCCTGAGTCAACTTCAGAGAGATGTAGGAAATATTAATTCTTGCAAAGGCAAGGTTCACATTACATCCACTTAGACTAAAGATGGAAGGAGAGGGGTACACTATTGAAACCCAAAAAGTATGTGTGTTCATCAGACTTTTCACTTTGGTGACAAAATATCTGTCATACGCATCTTAAGGGAGGAAGTTTTGTTGTTGTTGCTGTTGTTCATGGTTTCAGTCTATCATGGCCAACTCCATTATTTCTGGTTAGGCAGAGAATCATGGCGGCAGGAGTATGTGTCAGAATCACTTCATGGTGAGTCAGAAAGGACATATAGAAAGGGACCAGGGCAAGATACACACCCCCAAAGACAAGCCCCTGACTGCACCCTACCTCTTACTCCTCACCATCTTCCCATAAGCCATCCAATTTTGAATCCACTGGTTAGGTCAAGGACCACTGAGTTCCAATTATTTTCCAGAAGCCATTAGCTGGCCACCAAGTAACTAATACATGACCCTTTAGGGGACATTTCATATTCAGACCGTCATGTTCTGCCCCTGAGCTCATGTCTATATCATAATTCATTTGTTTCATATCCCATATTCCCTATACTCCTAACAATTTCATTGGTGGTCAAAAGTCCCAGTTCAACGTCTCTAAGACTCAAAGCAAACAAACAACTATGCTTCAAATCCAAGTTTCATACTCCCTCAGATACAGTGACACAGAATAAATATTCCTATTTCAAAAGGGAAGAATAAAAGAATAACAAGAAAGAATCAGAAAAGAGCTAGAGAGAAAGCCTGCAGACAGTTGGTCCTCTAGCTCCATCCTTCAGCATCTGGGGCATGTGTTGGCATGATATGACCTCCTATGGACTTGGGTAGCTCCACAGAGATTCTGACCATGTCACTCATTGGCCTCACAGGCCTTCCTTTGAAATCTACGTAGAAACCTCACAACTATCTCTTACATTCCGCATCACAACAAAACTAGCATCCTATAGACAACATGAGGCATGAAGGTCTATTCCCTGGCTCACACAGTAGCTGGATACTCTTGGACCATGACTTGAATACTTGGGGAGCTGAGCTCAGGGGAAGCAGCTTTGTAGGTGGTCCTGTATGAGCAGGGTGTCTTTGAGGCTCTTTCTTCTCAAAGGGACGTCTTCCAATGAGTTTATTCTTTTATACTCTTCAGTTAACAACACATGGGGTCTATCCAATCTCTCAGCTGCCCTCAAAGCATCTTTATTGTTGTCCTGGTACAACAATTGTACTTATTTTTTCCCATGCTAGAAAAGAAAGACTTTTATTTGGAATGAGAAAATACAAACACACACACACACACACACACACACACACACACACACACAGAGAGAGAGAGAGAGAGAGAGAGAGAGAGAGAGAGAGAGAAACAAGGCACACAGAGAAAAAGACCCTCTGCAAAACAGAAGGACTTGGGAAACCAAAGCCTTGTCTCTTCGACCATACTTTTGTCATCACCAGGCATTTAGACCTGCAGTCAGTAAGAAACAGAATGGATTCTCAGAATCAGAGAGAGAAACTAACGGCTTAAATAATATTCGTCATCATTGGGTGATCAGAGAACCAATCAGAGACATGGAAAAGACACAGGGAGGCTGACTGCACTGCAGTGTCTCCAAGCCTGGATGCTCTTGGCACATGGGGCTGGACCATTCATTGCATGGGACTGAGATACACCGTAGGATGTCTACCTCCTTAGCAATCAGTATAAATGGGCAAAAGAAAGTGTGATAATGTCATAAACATTTGAAAAGCAATGAATAATAGATCCTTAAACCTCAACTAGCATAGAGTAGGTTCAATACAAAGGAAATTATACTGAGATATATATACTTAATGTTAAGTCCAAGATACTGATATTCATTATTTAGTCATTATATATGCCACCAAAATAGTGAGTATGGCTCCTTGTGTTTTTCAAATACCTTTTAAAACATGAGACTACTGAGTACAAAGGTACTCCCTAACCTGGGTATATTGGCATTTAGGTCAGTGATTCTTTGTTGTATGAAGGTGTGCTTGGTTCTGAAGATGTTCAATAACATCATTGGACTTCAATCAATCAATGTCAGGAGCATTCCTACCCAAGACACGATAACTATAAATATGTCAGACATTATAAAATGTCTCTTGAGTGTGTATGGCAGAGAGGGGGATCATGTGCCTTATGTCCAGTGAGATCCACTCAGATTTGACTTAGCAACATTAAATAAATACCCCCAAAGAGGACATGAAGCATGATATCCAAAACAAAGAGGTAAAGAAAAATTGTGACTGCTTTGGGAGGTTGTGGGACCTTTAGGAGGTGGCATTTGGTTGGATGAACCAAAGTTGTTGATGAGAAGGGAACAACTTAGTCCCACTTCTTCCTGAACCCCTAATTCTTCCTGACTGATGTCGTATAACCTGCCACTACTCCCTACACATTCTCATCTCTACACCTGCAAGCCCAACCACCATCAGATTTTTCCTGGACGGTGTCTCCTGACCCGTGAGCCTGAGTAAATTCTTCCTGAGATGTTTCTCTCTAGTAGCTTGTCCAAGGACAAGAAATGTAACTAATACACAGTTAAACCCTCACCTCATTTAATATATCAAGATAAATTCCAGATGGACTGATTCTTAGATTAAAAACTGGAATCATAAAATGTTGGAAGAAAACACACAGGAATTTTAAAAAGTAGCATGAGTTTATGGAACATCTTTTTATATATATAAAATATAATATTAAGCAAGGTGACCCAAACTCAGAAAGAAGAACACTGCACATTTCCCTTATATGTGCATTCTAGCATATAATCTATACATGTACACATGTAAACAGGTTTTGGTGTAGGTATGATCCTAAAATTTAGAAGATCAAGAGATAGTGATAGTAGATGATGAGGAAGAATAAAATGTGAGCAAAAGGACACACAAGGTATGAAGGAGCTAGAGCTTTTTTTGTTGTTGTTTTAACTCCATCATACTTCTTTCTTTCGTGTGTGTGTGTGTGTGTGTGTGTGTGTGTGTGTATGTAATGGGTAAGTGAATTCAAGTTGAAGTACCAAGAACTATTTTGCACTCCATAAGAACACAGCATGTGTTATTCCTCCAGTGCAGCGATTGTGAAGGTTAGGTTTTCTCTTTTAACACCATTGACCGCTAGTGCAATAGAATTAGATAGGACTGGTCAGTGAATACATTCGCTGCATCGATCCACTGTGGTGATTTGAATGAGATGCCTTCACAGTCCACTGGCGTTTGGACATGTGGTCCACAGCTGGTAGCTGTTTAGGGAGGTTTGAGAGGCATGGCCTTGCTGGAGATAGTACATTACTGGAGCTGGCCTCTGAGGTTTCAAAAGCCTCTCATTTTGAATTTGCTCTCTCTGCTTCCTGTTTCCTGTTCAAGATGTGAGGCCTCAGCTCTCAGCTTCCAGCTCTGTCTGCCATGCCTGCCCCCTGCCAGACTGTTCCACCATGATGGTGTTGGACACTAACCCTCTGGAATCAAAAGGCTCAAATTAACTCTTCCTTCCGTAAGTTGCCTTGGTGTTTATCACAGTGATAGAAAAGTTTGCAACCTAAGTCAGAAGCTCATTTTTTTGGTAAAAGGGGGGACCTATAGGGCCCTGACCCTCATTTTGGGTAACTGTTGCCTTGCTTGCTGACCTTGACCTTGATATCATCCCTATGCTAATTCCCTGCCAGGTTCCACCCTCCTGAATGCTTAAGGGAAGTTCCTTGTCTGTGTATCGTGCTTAATGGGCATTAACAGCTTAGATGCAAGCTGTTAACAGCTTAGATGCAAGATGTAAAACATCAGTAGCGAACTTCTGCCTTCCAGGGTTCTCCCATTGTGCTGTAAGCCTGTATTTAAGACCTCCTCCTTCCTTCAATAAGTGGCATTTGGCATAAAAAAAAAAAAAAAAAAAGACAAGAATGTAAGTTCCAGGACAGCCAGGGCTGTTAAACAGAGAAACCCTGTCTTGGAAAGCCAATAGATAAATAAATAAATAATCAAATAAATAAAACTTTAAAGAGATGATTACTGAATCTGTTTCTCTGTTACTAATTAGTTTCAAATATCATATTCCATACCATCAAATTCATATTTGGGTGGAAAACAATTGTTTCCATTAAGACATTTCACACAAAAAAAGAAAGAAATAGGTGAATCAAAGCTAAATATTTGAAAAACCTATATTCTGTGTCTCAAGTCCCTAGCTGCCCATGGACACTTGGGAACTCAGTACAGGGTTTCTGTTACTTAGTCATTGTGAGGAGCAACTCTTGCCCAGATTTAGTTCAAGACATTAATCAATAATTTAATATTTCCTAGAAGTTTATTCTGAGTATCTTTCCCACCAGTTAAAACATCTTATCTATTTTAAAAGAACAAATCAATATCTGTTTTCTTAGGGCCTGTTATTGCTATTTTTGTGGTTTATCTAATATGACTATGGTAAGGAACATAGTGCAGTCATCACAATGTGTGTGTGTGTGTGTGTGTGTGTGTGTGTGTGTGTGTGTGTGTGTCTGTGTCTGTGTCTGTGTCTGTGTCTGTGTGTGTATAGTATATGCACAGGATTGTATATGTGGATGGCAGACTGTCCACCTTATTTTTGGAGATAGGATGTTCCACTAAATCTGGAGTTTTGATTTTCAACTAGCATCAGGGATCCACTATCACTCCCCTTTCTCCGGTTTTGGAGTTATAGGCACAGACCCTGCTGCTGAGATCTGAACTCAGACCCTAAAGACTTACCCACGGAGCCATTTCCCTAGATCCAAAGCAGAGACTTTCAGGGGAGACCTAAATACAGCCATTTTCACTAAAATTATTTGCACTTTCTGTGTCTTTCTCCCCCCCCCAGCCACACACACACATACACACACACACACACACACACACACACACACAGTGATCACACCTATGTTTGTAAACCCCAGGCCACACCCTAGTGTTCAGCACACACTGAATCAATGACAGTAGATGTTCTCTCCAACTGTGGAGAAAGCCATCTGTCATCTAGTCAATAGCCATCCTTATAGAAAAGCCCACTCTAGCCTCCCTCTCCTCTTTGAAAATGACCTTGATTTTTTTTTCAGCTCATGAGAAAGATCTATACCAGCTCCTGGCAGCAAAGTGCAGTCACGTCAGGCAGCCCTTAGAAGCTGATTCCCCAAGATACTGGGCTACAGATGCTCAGGGAAAGCAGTTATGACATTGACTTTCCAAACTCCTCTCACTGTCTCTCAAACAAGGCCACATCAATAGGCAAAGGCCCTTTGCCTACACTCTTTCTTCTCAACTTCAATATGTGGAGTCCTTGGAGCAGCCGTCTTATGGCCACAACATAGGGAGACAAAACCCAGCACATTGAAATTGGTGGAGATTCAGAAAACTAGAAAGAATCCACAACAACAGGACCAAGTAAGGCACCAGCTGAGGGGAAAGTGTTGATGCTACTGTAGGTGGGTAGTCCCTTACTTACAGCCATTCATTACTGAGCCCACCCTTAAAGGCATGTAATAGGAAATACACCTACTTGGTTGCTGTGGGATGTCTTTCTGTATGCTGTGAATATGTGTGGCTCCCATTGGATAATAAATAAAGCTGTTTTGGTCTATGGCAAGAAAGGTTACAGCCAGGCAGGAGATCCAAGCAGAGATACAGAGAGAAGAAGGGCAGAGTCAGAGAGACACCAGCCCACCACCAAAGAAGTAACAAGATGCCAGCAGACCGGTAACACCATGGCCATGTGGTAACATATAGATTAATAGGAATGGGTTAATTTAAGATGAAAGAGCTAGCAATCAAGAATCTGAAGCCATAGGCCACACAGTTTATAATTAATATAAACCTCTGAGTGATTATTTTGTAAATGGCTGTGGGACTGTGGGCCAGGGAAGGACTGAGAAACTTCTGGCTACACTTGGTTATAGGAAAGGCCATTCTGGATCTTCCTACCCACTCTTTCATTCCCCATGCCCCATTTTCTATGCTGGATTTCCACATCTTCCTCAGTTCCCTTCTGTTTTAGTTTTCTACTGCTGAATAAACATTTATGTGTGCCCAGAACTTTAAAACACCACAAATTCACCATTCACAGTTTCTAAAGAACAGGAATCTAAGCAAGGTGAACTGAGTCCTCTGCTTGGGGTGCCAGGAGCTCAAGTCAATTGTAGGTAGGGCTTCATACCTTTCTGGAGCTTTTGGTCCTCTTTCAGGGTCATGTGGTTGCAGCAAATTTGGTTCTCATAGGACTAACGTCCTCATTTTAATGTTAGCGCCCAGGAAAGAGCAGAATTTCTGGAGCCCTTAATTTTTAACCTAGCAGTAAAATTCTGCATCGGATTCTTGTCTCACTTCAAATCTCTGGCTTTGTTTGTTGCTAGACTCTGATTTAAAGGGCTTATGTCCTCAGGTCAGGCATGCCAGGATAATCACTCTATTTCAAGATCAAGTGACTGGGATCTTAATTACATCTATAAAATCCCTTCCCAGGGGTACTAAGTGAGCATTTAATTGAATAATTGGGAAGCAGCGTAGGATACATCAGGACTGGGAGTTATCCTGAAATTCTGTCATCCATACCCCTCCCGTGTGTGTGTGTGTGTGTGTGTGTGTGTGTGTGTGTGTGTGTGTGTGTACAGATATGTGTACATGTGACTGTAGATGTTCGTGGAAACCAAAGAACAACCTTGGATGTCATTTTTTAAGGGACCTCCACCTTTTTTCCCCTAGATGGGATCTCTTATTGGCTTGGAACTTATCAAGTAGGCTAAGCTGACCAGCCATTGAATCCTAGGGATCCACTTGTCTCCACCTTCCCGGGGCAGAGATTACAAGCATACACCACGGCATCTGGCTTTTCAAACACAGGTTTTGGGTATTGAACCCAGGCCCTCGTGCTTACAAGGCAAATGCTTTACCACCTGAATTATCTCCCCAGCCCCTGCCATATCCTGTCCAAGGCAAAGGAGGGTCTTCTGCATCTTCCCTAACTTGCTGCCTTTCTTCCCACTATGAATCCCCTTGGGATTCACCCTACTGGCAGAAGTCTTGTTAATACTTAATTACATCAGTGATTCGGGGTATGTGTCAAAAGCATTATAAAGCACAGGTACCTTTATGGACTACCCATGTAGAATATGAGCCAAAGTTTTATTTCTAGTGGTTGTCATTTATCGCATGTAAGGGGATGCCAAGAATCAGTGATACTCTTTTTTTGTAGCATTTCTTGTATTTCAACTGTATGAGTTTTTTTATTTTTTACCTACATGTATATCTGTGTATTATGTGTTTAGCTGGTGCCAACAGAGGGCATTGGGCCCTCTGGAACTTGAGTTATAGATGGTTGTGAGCCACTGTATGGGTGCTGGGAATAGAACCCAAATCCTCTGGAAGAGCAGCCAGTACTCTTAACAGGTGATCCATCTGTCCAGCACAAGAATTTGTGAGGGTCTTAAACAGTACCAGGTACACGGGCCACCTGAGTCATTTCTCTCCTGTAGAATGACTACATCAAGGTACCAGTATGGCCTTTCTGGAGGTAGCCTGTGTCTGTTGATTGAGATGAGGGCATCTCAGCTTGAAAGGAGATGCTCTGTCTCAGTCTCCACAGGCCTGGCCAGAAGGCACCCAGGTAGCATCACAGCTTGACCTCTCCATCTACCTAGTCCTACAAAATGATTCATTGAAACTGAAATCACACTGTGCATTAATAGACGCGAATCACAGGGCTAAAAACCATTCAGGATCTGATGAGGAAGGATGAATTTGTCCACAGGAAAACTCACTAGGTTCACTATTCTAGGAAACATTCCCAGCACAGTCAGGGACCATCCGAAGTGCTTGATAGTCAGTGAGAGCAACAGCAGTCGAAATCTCAAAAGCACTTAAAATTCTCACCAAGGTTACAACACCTAGGACCTCTGATTGACTTTAAAGGATTCTCTTATCAGTGAATAATTAGCCTTTTTTTTTTTTTTTGGAAGAAGGAAGACACCACAGTGTATTCTTCATTGGGTGAATATTTACAGCTGATTACTTGTTTCATAGTCAACTCAATTCAAGATTAAAAAGGATGAGCCTAGTTTCTTTCAACCCTACTCTTTTTAGTTTATGCAAAGGCTAGGTCTCAGAATAGTGATGGAGATATACTCTCTATGCAGGCAATACAGCTACGATGGTATTTCCACTGAATTTTCTTTGTGTACCAACTGGGGTGTTCCCCATGTCTCTCTCAGTGGCTATCACCATGCATATACAGGACTAATTGAACTCAATAGGTTAAAAATACACACACACAGATTTGGAAGGAATCTGGGGGAGAATTGGAGGGAGGAGCAAGGATAGATATAATCAAGATACATTGTATATACATGTATGAAATTTCAGAGAATAAATAAACGTAAAGCTAAAATTTAAGAAGATATAGTGACTGACAATTGAGTATGAAGTGACAATAAATCATAGGCAACTGCGTCTGGTTTTGTGGTATCAAGATAAAATGCTCCTGGTTACAATGATCTATTTTTGAGGCTGACCCATCATTCTTGATTATCAGATCTTGTGCTTCATGACCATTTTCTCCCGCTGTCCCATCGATGACTTTGTGTTTCTTCTTCTGATGTCCCTAGTAAGTAGGAAAGCCACGCACGCTATTTTAGTTTTGTGGAGGAGGGATCTGACAGCCAAGACACGGTGCTCTGCTCTTCTGACTGTCTCAGGGCACTTTGCTGCAGCGATTGTGCAAGGTGTTATTAGTGCACATGCTCCTGTGTGTGTCAGCCCATTTGTTACTCAAGAGCCAGGTGCTGATGCATACTTTCGGCAACGTGATGATGCTTCTTCCTTTATATGCAAAGTGGCTCTTGTTGCCATTAGCTGATCAGCTGCCATCTGAGCTTTGATCTGTCACTAGACACATTTTCCTTAAACAAAGTCCTGCCAAACAACACACCTGAGATACGTGATGCACCTGCATAACCTTTATTGGTCTCATTAAAGTTGATACAGTGAAGGGTTTTTCTCCCTGTATATTTTAAGATTAACATGTTCAAATGGCCATGAGCAGAAGGCTATGGTTTGGATGTGAAGTGTTCCCCCAAAGACTCATATGTTGAAGGCTTGGTCCCCAGTGTTGGCAGTATTCAGAGGTGGAGCCTTGGGGAAGGGACAGAATTACAGAGGTGTTGCATTTGTCAGTGGATTAACCCACTGATGGGCTGCTGTGAGAGAGGAGAAATCTGGTAGATGAGGCCTAGTTGGGGAAGTAGGCCACAGGAGGCCTACAACATCTTTGAAGGCCTTTGCCCTGCCCCTGTCCTGTTATTCTCTCTCTGCTTGCTAGTGCAGTGAGATTTCCTCTGTCATTCCTCCATGACCATTCTGCCTCGTCAGAGATGTAATGAAGCTAAGTGACAGTGCATTGAGACCTGTGAGTTTGAATTTACAAATGTTCAGATCTAAACCACCTGAGGTAAAGAACTGATATCCACTCATTAAATGGTATCCTATGGATTAAATGCATGATTATTTTGCTCAAAGTACTCTGTGTGGGCCTAGAGAGATGGTTTAGCCAGTAATGTGCTTGCTGTATAAGAACAAAGATCTGAGTTCAATCCCCTAGAACTCATGTAAAGAAAAAAAAAAAAAAAAAACCAAACCCCAAAAACCATGTTTATAATGTCAGTTCTAGGGAGGTAGAGACAGAGGATCCTCAGGGTTTGCTGGCCAGCCAGTTCAATCATGCTGGCGAGTTCCAGATTCAGTGAGAGACCCTGCCTCAAAAATTAAAGTGGAAAGTAATTAAGAAAGACACATAACACCAGCCTTTGGTTTCCACACATACATACACGCTGCGGTGCAAAAGAAAATGGCACCCAAAAGGAGTGGCACTATTAGGAGGTGTGGTCTTGCTGGAGCGGGTGTGGCCTGGTTGGAGGAAGTGTGTCGCTGTAGAGGTGGGCTTTGAGGTCTCATATATGCTCAAGCTATGCCCAGTGAGACAGACCACTTTCTGCTGCCTTTGAGTCAAGATGTAAGACTCTCAGGTACTTCTCCAGCACCATGCCTGCCTGTACACCACCATGCTCTTAGCTACCATGTTCCCCGCCACGATGATAATAGACTCTGAACTGTAAGCCTATACCTCAATTAAATGTTTTCCTTTGTAAGAGTTGCCATGGTCATGGCGTCTCTTCACAGCAATAGAAACCCTAACTATGACACATGTGAACTCATGCAAATGGTGCATCCATGTACAAATATGTGCACACACAAAGAAAACAAAAAAACAACTGAAAAATAAAAAAGCCATGGTGTGGCCATCATTCATTGTTGCTGGTGGTTGAACTAAGGCCAAACATAAAAGAATTATTCTGTAACCTATTCTAAAGTTCCGTTTATGGTGGTGTTTGCTATTGGTCCCAGCTCTCTGGAAACAGAGGAAGGACAATTATGGATCTAAGGCCAACAAGACTGCACAGCAAGACCCTGTCTCAAAAAGAAAAAAAGATGGGGCAGGAGTTCAGTGGTTAGGAGCATCTGCTGCTCTTTCAGAGTACTGGAGTTAGACTCCCAGCACCCACGTGACAGCTCACAACTGCCAGTTACTCTAGTCACAGGGGATCCAATGCTCTCCTCTGGTCTCTGTGTGTACCAGACATACACACAATGCATAGATATACATGCAGGCTAAACATAAAATAGTTTTTAAAAAGATACTCAATTGGTACATGAGAATATAGTCTGGCTTTTTAGGTCATAACTGTTTTTACTTTTATGTTTTTTAAACCAATACATGTAGGCTGATGACTATGCTGTGTTGAATAGCTTTTTTCTCCTGAATTAATACTTAGTAAAGAGATAGCACAGTCATTCTTCAAAATTAAATTTACTAATGAAAAAAATATTTGAATTATTGGACATGAGGAAATAATTTACTCTCCTAATCTCATCTGTGTGACCTTTTACTGAGCACCTATCATGTACTAGGTGAAGGTCTAACAGCCCTAGCATAGATGGCCCTTCTGTTTGCTCAGAAAAACCGAGGAAGGAATGCAAATAAGCATTATCTCTGATTGTCACAGCAACTGAAAAGTTAGGAAAAAGTACTATTGCCCTATTTGATAGATGAGAAAACTGAAATTTGAAAAGGCTATAAAGTGAATGCTATAAAATATCATTTCAACCCATTATCAACCATCAACTCCTCTGCGGGCTAGGCAGTAAAGAACATACATACTTTAGAACAGAAATAGCTTTTCTTCCATTAGGCTGTTATTTAAAAGTCCCTTTTAGCCTTACTATTTAGCAATCACCTATGAAATTGCCAGGAAGGCCAATGGCACGTGCTAGAATAGTGACTAGCTTTGAATGTGAAGTGAGGTAGTAGGTTTCAACTGGCCCATCCCAAATGGACATCAGTAGACAGTCTTTTCTGAATGCCTCCCTGGCTGGTGTCGAACCCCTTCAGGATGTTGGGCCATCTCAGTCTACTTAGTGAGCCTGCTCTTATCTGGTAAGACTTTCTCCCAGTGTTTTTAAAATGCTATTTTAGACCTTTAGCAAGTAGTAGAGAACTAGAGAGCACATGTGAGGCCTTAGGTCCAATACCTAGGATCACAAAAAGTAAAATGAAATAAAGGCCATTGCAACTTCAGGGTTTATGAAAAAACATATAATGGAATTCTAAATTTCTATGAATGGTTTAAGGATAGAAAGTTGAAAGAAATCAGTCAGTCAGATAGCTGTGAGCAGTCTGTTGGAGTATACAGGTAGATAACACAATGGTTACAACCCTATCTCTGATCTAAGATGAAATACAATGGGGTGCTGTAGAATATTATTCTAAGATGTGTTATATTTGTTTATGCTGTGGAACATTTGTTTAATGATACAAAGATGTGTTGCATTCCTTCTTGTTGCATTTGTGTTTAACTCTGTGAAGCTGTGTTTCTTTGCCTGTCTAAAATACTTGATTGGTCTAATAAAAAGCTGAACAGCCAATAACAAGGCAGGAGAAAGGATAGGCAGGGCTGGCAGGCAGAGAGAATAAATAGAAAGAGAAGAAGAGAGAAGAGAGAAGGAATAAGAAAAGGAGGGGAGGCGGACTCCAGGGGACAGCCACCCAACCACCCAACCACCCAGCCACACAGCCAGACATGGAATAAGAAGTAATGAAAGGTATATAGAAATAGAGAAAGGTAAAAGCCCAGAGGCAAAAGGTAGATGGGATAATTTAAATCAAGAAAAGCTGGCTAGAAATAAGCCAAGCTAAGGTCAGGCATTTATAACTAATAAGCCTCCATGTGTGATTTATTTGGGAACGAGGTGGCAGGCCCCCAAAAGAGTCCAAGAGTAACAAAACAACCAACTACAATGGGTAGATAGGACAGGCAGGTGTCCATTACACCTGGGAGATTAAAAAAAAAAAAAAAAGCAGGCAGAGGAGGTGGGGATGGAGGAGACCCACTAATACTACAGACGAGTCTGCCAAGAGATTGTGGAATACGATAGAAGACGGAAGGCAAATCCCAGACACACGTGACAGAGAAAGAGAGAGAGAGAGAGAGAGAGAGACAGAGAGAGATACAGACAGACACAAAGAGACAGAGAAAGACAGAAAGAGAGAGAGAGAGAGAGAGAGAGAGAGAGAGAGAGAGAGAGAGAGAGAGAGGACAACCTTTTAAGAATTAAAAAAAATTTTTTTTTTAATTTTACAATACAATTCAGTTCTACATATCAGCCACAGATTCCCTTGTTCTCCCCCCTCCCGCCCCCCTCCCCTTCCCCCCAGCCCACCCTCCATTCTCACCTCCTCCAGGGCAAAGCCTCTCCCCCCGCCCCCCAGGACTGAGATCAACCTGGTAGACTCAGTCCAGGCAGGTCCAGTCCCCTCCTCCCAGGCCGAGCCAAGCGACCCTGCATAAGCCCCAGGTTTCAAATAGCCAACTCATGCAATGAGCACAGGACCCGGTCCCACTACCTGGATGCCTCCCAAACAGATCAAGCCAATCCCTCTACCTGGATGCCTCCCAAACAGATCAAGCCAATCAACTGTCTCACCCATTCAGAGGGCCTGATCCAGTTGGGGGCCCCTCAGCCACTGGTTCATAGTTCATGTGTTTCCATTCGTTTGGCTATTTGTCCCTGTGCTTTATCCAACCTTGGTTTCAACAATTCTCTCTCATATAAACCTTCCTCTTTCTCGCTAATTAGACTCCCGGAGCTCCACCCGGGGCCTAGCTGTGAATCTCTGCATCCAGTTCCCTCAGTCGTTGGATGGGGTTTCTACCATGACAATTAGGGTGTTTGGTCATCCCATCACCAGAGTAGGTCAGACCATGCCTGGATGTGTAGCCATGAAAGTCTAGCCTGAGACTCAGACACCTTCTACATGCAACATCCCCTTGATTCCGGGGGTGGAGGGGAACAGCAAAGTCCCGGCTAGTAGAGATTGCAGAAAGACTAATCAAGGGACTCTGACCTATGGAGCCTTTTGAAATGTCCAGGAATACATGATGGGAATTGGGACCTACGGCATGAATGGATGTCTAACGCAAGTGTCACTCTGTGATTGTTGTGTGGATATCCAGTCCTGTTTAGTCTCTAAATAACTTTTTTCCCTTTGGCTTTCCTCAAAGAGGAAAAGACAACCTGGAGAGAAGGGGGCTTAGAATACGGCTCTCCCATTCCCCACTTTCAGGACCCCTGAGCTGAACACCTGCAGATCTTCTCGGACAGGGCACTGATACTGTGGTATTGCCACTGAGGTGGAGTGTTGGGTTCATGGAATCACGTGGATACATCCCCGGCAACAGGTCTCCATTCTACCTGCCAATATTATCGCAGCTAAAATCACGTGTGTCCGGTATTGTGTTGAACTGGCTGGGATGGGGTTTTACCCATCATTTCTTTTCTCTTCTATTTTCTTTTTGATGCTTTAAAACTTGTCCCTTTTATTGCAGGTACTGGAGGCCTATAACTCTGTTGCCCAAACTTTCTAGTTTAGATTTCCCCAGTGAGAGATGCTGTGGATATTGCTCTATATATAAACACTGATGGCCAGTGACCAGGCAGGAAGTAGGTTGCCAGGCAGGAAGTAGGTGGGACAAGGAGAGAGGAGAATTCTGGGAAGCAGAAGGCTGAGAGGAGAGACTGCAGCCACCGCCAGGACAAGCAGCATGTGAAGACACTGGTAAGCCACCAGCCACGTGGCAAGGTATAGATTTATAAAAATGGGTTAATTTAAGATATAAGAACAGTTAGCAAGAAGCCTGCCATGGCCATACAGTTTATAAGTGATATAAGTGTCTGAGTGATTATTTTATAAGTGGATTGTGGAACTGCAGGGCTTGGGGAACCTGGAGAGAAGCCCTCCAGCAACAAATGGCACCCAACGGCTCGAGTTTCCACCTTAAACCTGAGAATATTTAATAACCAATTCTAAACAGAGCCAAAACCAGGTTCCTGCTTCTTGTCTCATATGGGCAGCTAGATGCCACAAAACGCGGGTTTGAACACTGGCGGGTTCCTGGCGTGTGCGTTTGACCGGCAGTATGGCGGGAATGAGGCGTCTGCCAGCGGCACATTACGCTGTGTAGTAGATTTAGTCTTTACTAGTATTTAAAATAAAAAAAAAAAAAAAGGTTTCTGGGCTACACGCTGCTTTGATAAAAGCTTAGACCCACTATTTCTGAGACTTGATGACTCCCAGAGCTGGCGGAAAACATACCACTGCCATGTTGGGAAGCTAAAGTGGGCAGAGCCAGCAGCCACACCGCCATTTCAGTCTTAAAATGGTGCAGTTTAAACCAATAAGCTCAAGTTAATATAAAAAATAAGCCACGTAAAGATGGCTACCACACAGAGAATCTGGATTATGTTCTCTTTGATATTCGTAACTGAAGAAAAACATTTGATTACAAAAGCTGTTGAGTTATGCCAAAATGTATATTTTAAAGGTACCTTGACTTCAAAATTTGGGTATAAGGATATGTTACTTTGGAAAAGAGGTTTTGCTTTTGTTTCCACAGAAAGCCAGAGGCTGTGGATTTGTTCCAGATTAAGATACTTCAGGTTTCACCAGCCAAGACCCCCTGAAAGGCCTCCGGTGACACCATGGCCCAGATGATCCAACATCCAGAGCGGTTTCAAGGCAACTGGTTCACACAATACAGCCTCAAGGACTACCCCATAGGCTTAAAATTTCCTTTGCGTCCCCATAAGATACAGCGCCCCCCTCCAGCAGGAAGTAGTAAGAGATGCTACACCCAAATTCCCAAATATACCAAGCTGGCTTTAGAGGTGGAATTGGCTCACTCCCCCTCTAAACCCAGACATATTGCTTTAAAAAAAATGGTTAAGAGATTCTTGTGTCCCAAATCAGAAGAGCCCTCTGGTGTGGGACAGAGAAAAACCAATATTTTTATTTAAAACGGGTTGATTATAAATGTGATCTCTTTCTAAAAAAGAAAAAGGGGATATGATTAGATATATAGGAGGATATGGAGATGATAAGATAAAAGGGTAGATTAATGAACCTACTTTCAAAGAACTACTTGTTTAAAATGTTTTACATTGGTATAGATTTTAGTTTATGTTTAAAATGTTTTACATTGGTATAAATTTTAGTTTATTAATACAAACTTAAAGTTAATTTTGTTATACTGTATATATATATATATATATATATATATATATATTTCTATTCTTGTTTGAGGTATTATGTTTATGTAACTCATTTAAAATTGTAATGGATAATTAAAAATAGATTAATAATTAGTCATCTATGATAATCATATTTGTAGCCATGTTAGTTAAGTCTTCTAGATATACATAGATATATTTCAGATAGATAGGTAATCTTCAAACATTTCATAGACCTAGAGAATATGGCATTTAAATAACTTAGAATTCTGTTGACATGAGACACAATTGCTCCTGGCTGCACCAATTTGATCCCAAGAGAATGTTGGGCTTCTAAGACATTTCCATTGGGAAGTTTGTCTTCTTGGCACAAAATGGCCTACTGGGCAAAGAACTGCCCTTGCCTTGATGGCTGACAGTACAAATATAATGCTGTCCTTTCTGGACAAGCGGGACACAAGGAAAGTGACCACCGTACTCTGCCAAGACAGGGTAAGATGGTCTCTCAGAATTCCTGCTTCTAAAAATGGTCTGTCAGAGACTCTAGGCCTGTAGCCAATTTGAATGCACCAACAATGCTGAGAAACATTAGGTGACTGTCCAGGCTGCCAGTTGTCTTGGTCTACTTTTGCAAGATTCCCGAAAGTTGCTTGCATCCATCTACCATTTCTCAGGTACCATTATGTTCCTTCTCAGGTCTTTGATGTGGTTGAAAACTAGATAGTTGTAATTTCCTCAGTTATAATAAAAGATAAGTTAGACATAAAACCTTAAACTCACAAATATAAGATAGATAGGACATCTTCTTTAATATTGTAACTATAATTCTTGCTCGGTAATTGTTTTGTTATATGTAATTTTACCATTTTAAAGTTAAAACCTTCCTTTTTAAAAAAAGAAGAAAAGGGGAAGTGCTGTGGATATTGCTCTATATATAAATAAAACACTGATGGCCAGTGACCATCAGTGGGTTGCCAGGCAGGAAGTAGGTAGGACAAGGAGAGAGGAGAATTCTGGGAAGCAGAAGGCTGAGAGGAGAGACTGCAGCCACCGCCAGGACAAGCAGCATGTGAAGACGCTGGTAAGCCACCAGCCACGTGGCAAGGTATAGATTTATAAAAATGGGTTAATTTAAGATATAAGAACAGTTAGCAAGAAGCCTGCCATGGCCATACAGTTTATAAGTGATATAAGCGTCTGAGTGATTATTTTATATGTGGATTGTGGGACTGCAGGGCTTGGGGAACCTGGAGAGAAGCCCTCCAGCAACAGAGAGATGCTGGTTTGATGATACCCTTGGCTTCAGCTGCTCAGGCAGCTATGTATGAGGCCCCTGCAGATGACAGACAGATGAGGCGTGGTCAAGAGCTGGCTGGCATCTTGTCATGACTCACTTGCTTCCCTGTGACTCATCAGTGAATCCTATGGTGCCTTTCTTTCCGAGGGTGCAGATACTAGGGGATGAGTTCCATAATTGATGTTCTCCACGCCCTTTTATGTGTAATGAGCACCTAATCCCCGTGTGGAAGGATCCTCTTGCTATTTCAAATACCCAGAGTGGTGTGTTAGTCAGAGAAACAGCCCGCAGAGCAGCAGGTTGTGTTTAGAAGGGGCTTTATGATAAGAAATTGGCCCTTACCATTTCGGAGGCTGCCAAGTCCCAAGCCCTGCAAGGTGAATTGGTGAGCCAGAGACTCAGGAGAGTTTAAGGCATAGTGCTGACTCCAGTACAAATGCCTGGATCTCAGAGAGCTGAGACCTGCAGCTTCAATGCTGGGGTAACAGGCGTGAGCCCCAGGAAAAATCTATGATTCAACAACAGGAAAAAGGAGACACACCAGTTTAAAGGTGGCCAGGCAGAGATGCAGTCATTTCATTTTGTTCAATCCTTTAACTGAGTGGATGAGCCCCACCCTCCTTAGGAAGGGTAATCCCTTAATTCAGTCCATTAATTTAAAAGTTAATCCCATTCATAGAACACCTACACTGAAACATCCACAATTGTTTCACTAAATATGACCCTGTGCTCCAGTCAACTTGGCATATAAGATTAACTACCATCACCTGAAGATTCTAATGCAGCCAGTATGTGGTTGGCGCTTTCTTCGTCTACCACACAGATGAGCAACTCTCCTGCATAGAATCCACTTTTTCCTTTACCCTGCATGGTTACATTTGATTTCCTAGGACTTAAGAAGAAAAAGGAAAAACAAGGAACAATTGACTTTATGTGGAAGTAAAGGATGAAGGTGACCAGGGACATATAAACATCAATGAATACTGCAATTTTTGTTCTAAAGGACCACACAACTGCAAAAACCACTAAAACCCACTCATCATACCTACATTTTCACACCCTCACCATCCTCCTAACTCGGTGAGAGGTGTATGCCTGCAAGGCATCCCTGTTTGTGGCTATCTTTTAACTAACAAAATTACATATTTAGTATACAGCATGTTTTGAAATATGCATATGATGAGGACTAGCTAAATCAAGCTAATTAAAATACATATTGTCTCATATAGTTATTGCTCTTGTGCTCAGAATATCTAAATACACTTTCAGCAATTTTCAAGCATATACTGCATCACTGGGAGCCATAACCATGTACTGTACTGTAGACTCCTTGGATTTATCTTGGCTCATGGCTTCAAGGAATTTCAATCCACCAGAGCAGGGAAGGCATTTCAAAGCTGCTTTCTTGTGGGATTCATGAAGTAGCAGCCAGTCACATCATGGAGAACTAGGACTCAGACGCCACCAAAGTAAAAAACCTAGCTACAGTTTCAAAGGCCCACCCCAAGTGACTTAACTCTGTTCCAGTTGGCTCTCTGTTGCCATGATAAACACTATGACCAAATGGAACTTGGAGAGGAGAGGAGAGTCCATCACTGAGGGAAGGCAGGATGGGAACTCAAGCAAGAACTGAAACCACGGAGGACCACACTGCTCCTGGCTTTCTTCCTCTGGGTTGTTCAGCTCCTTTTTTTATACAACTCAGGTCCACCTGCCTAGAGATGGCACAACCCTCATACAATGGCCTGGCCCTCCTTTAGCAATCAGTAACTAATAAAATGCCTCATAGAAATGCCCACAGGCCAGTCTGATGGAGGCAGTTCCTCAACTGAGGTTCCCTCTTCACAAATGACTCTAATTTGTGTTAAGTGGACAAGAACTAACTGGCACATGTCCCATCTGCTAATGGTCCCACACTCTCCCCAGACAGTGCCACCAGCCAACATGAGTCTGAGGGCACATTTGAGGTCCAACCCAGGATGGAACATCTATGAGACTCCATCGGCTTCTTGCTCCACAGGCCTTTGTACTGGGTCATATTTCCATTTTATAGGCCAATGACTTTTGAACAGATTTGGTTTCTGTTGTTTCTGTAACACTGACCACCAAAGGGGATAGTTAACCAAGCAGGGAAAGGGATGATATTTTTAGTCATGTGAGGGAGATTTTATAACCACTGAAAAGTAGGACAAGCTCCTGGTTCTTGTGAACTTCCAGCTCTTTTCTGTGAATGTGATCTGAGAGACAGCTAGACCTCTCCAGCATTCAGTCTAGGGTTTAACAACTTCGTATACCAATTACTACATGGATGTATATGATATTTACAATGGCTAATAAACTCAGACCATGACTACAGTATAGCATTATAAGGCTCCACAGTACTTATTGATGAAGCAATATCATGGTATTTTAATAGGGAATATTGTTAACACTGAAATACTTGTAAAAGCCACAAACATTAACGGGCATGATGGCACATGCCTTTTATCCCTGCATTCGGAGGCAGAAGTAGGCAGATCACTGTGAATTTGAGGCCAGCCTAACCTACATGGCGATTTCTAGGCTAGCCAGGGCTACACAGTAAGAACCTGTCTTTAAAAAAAAAAAAAAAAAAAAAAAAAAAAAAAAGCCCATAAGCATTTAAGACTAAAATGTAGAGACTCACATACAGTTCAGAAATAGAAGTATGTCCAACTGTCCTGTTAACCTCTGCATATTACTCTGCTGATTATCATAACTATTGTCTTGCCCTGCCCCTATATGGTGACCTCAAATGTCAGCAGAGTTTTGCAGCATTCGTATGAAGCTTTTTAATCTAATAGAGTGGCTTCAACTATCAAGCTAACGCTGCAGATTAAACTGTGTCTATGCTGGCGCAGAATGGAGAAAGTTGGGGGATCTGTAGACCACGCTGTTACAGTTAAAGTAAGGAAGCAGAAAGGATGTAACTCAGTGGTACAGTGCTTGAGTGGCATGCCTCGGGCTCTGGGTCAGTCCCAGCAACCACAGAAGAAAATGGACGAAAGAGTCACCTAATGAACTCAGTGAAACGGCCCTCAAAGAATAGGCTCTGCTCTCCACTCAGCTTCGCAGGTGGATAACTATGCACAGAGAAGTAGAGAGAATTGCCTGGGCTCCACGAGATTGCTTTTGGTCCTGAGTATGCCCGACTCAAGCCTACACTGTCAGTGCCTCCAACTCCCAGCATAATTAGTCATAGCAAGGAACTGTTTTGCAAGAAAGAAAGTTGTTATAGATAATGGGAAATGCAAAGGGCAAAATCACAGACACAGAATTCTGTTCATTGTCTCTTCTGGAAGGTGGATGTTTGTTATTTAGGTGAGACAATATACCTCATTAAATATGCTAATATGTGCTTCAGACGTCAGTAGGAGTAGATTTAATTACCTTTAAGGAAATTCAAATACAGGATCATTTACTAACTAACACCAAGCTAAGAAAGGCAAAGAAAACTAGGGCCACACATGACTAGATTGGATGATACAGGGGCTTGCTCTGTGTCCTCCAGGGTGTTCTAGATTTCCACAGGAACACAGGGAAGCATCCCAGAGGCACAGCATTGCTAATTGACCTTCCATGCATTAGGACTACTATTTGTAAATGTAAATGTTTTCCTGTCTTCAAATGCTCCCATATACCCCTCCTTGCCCTCTTTCAAATTCATGGCCTCTTTTTTCATTAATTGTTGTTACATAGATATAAGCATATACACATCTATTCCTAAATACATAAATACAATCTGTTCAGCCTGTATAATGTTACTTAATTTAGCTTGTATTGTGGAGAATGAGGCAAGTAGTCAATACACAGTCTCCTTTCACTGGGAAGACTCCCCACAGCTTTGAGGTCAGCCTCACCCAGTCCACCTGGAGTCGGAACAGGTTTCCAGACCACATCTGGTCCCTCATCCAATACCCAAGGTTGACCTGTGGCTTTGCAAACACTGACCCTGACACCTTGCTAAACAATGGAGTGGTACTTCCTGGCATAGCTGGGTTAATGTGGCATTAAAAGAAGGAAGAGAGAGCGAGGAAGTTGTAATGTTTTCCTTGCTACTGATTGAACAAAGTTGATATTCTTATCCAGATCTGTCATTCAGGGATAAGAATAGATCCAATGTTTCTATACAGCTTCACACACACACACACACACACACACACACACACACACACACACACACGGCTAGCTTGGTATGGTGGGTGGCTCATACTTGTAATTACCAGCACTTAAGCTGTGGGGATAAGAAGGGCATGGGTTCAAGGACAGCCCGGACTACATAAAAGAACTAGGCCAGCCTGAGAGTTACATTGCCAGACCCTGTTACAGAAAGAGAGGTGGGGGAAAGAACAAAGAAGAGATGGAGGAGGAAAAGAGAAAGAAAGAAGAGGGGGAGAAGGGAAGAGAAGGAGGAGGCGGTAGAAAAGGAAAGGAGGAAGGGAGAGGAACCCCACATCTGGCTGTCCTCATTCATAATGACAGATGTAAAATTAAAACTACCCTGAGATGTGTCGTAGTTAGGGTTTCTATTGCTGTGAAGAGACACCATGACCACAGCAATGCATACAAAGGAAAACATTTAATTGGGGCTGGCTTATATTGCAGAGGGCTAGTCCATTATCATCATGGCGAGAAGCATGGCAGCATGCAGGCAGACACGGTGCTGGAGAAGGAACTGAGAGTTCTCCATCTTGGCCTGCAGGTAGCAGGGAGAGACTGTCACTAGGCCTAGCTTGAGCATATGAGACCTCAAAGCCCACCCCCACAGGTGACACACTTCCTCCAACAAGGCCACATCTACTCCAACAAAGCCATAGTTCATAATAATGCCACTCCCTTTGGGCCAAGCATTCAAACACATGAGTCTATGGGGTAATTCCTATTCAAATTCCCACAAGATGCTACATGTAACCCACATGGTTGGCAAAGACCATAAACACTGTGGGCGAGAACTCAGAGGAACAAGAAACTTCCCTAAGTAAAGTTGGCACATCACTTCTTAGAGCCAAATTAGCAATATTTAATACTGACAAATGCTATGCTAAATGCTATGCTAAAAATGGTATATACTTCTGACCCAGCAATCCCAGTCCTTGGTACAGTATATACTAGAAACATAGGTGGGAACAAAGGTTACTTAGTGTACATTGTTTGGAAACAGTACATTGGACACCATCCAAATTTATATTAGGAAAATAAATTTCAGCTCATAGAATGGAATGGTGTACAGCCATAAGAACCATACTTACATGGACCAATCTCTGTGATAAAACCAAGACGGTACCCTGTGTGAAGAATGCTATTATCTATATTTTAAAAATAGAGAAGAGAGATAGCCATATATTTGCATTTGCTTATATGTGAAATTCCTTTCTTCTGAAAGAGTATTTTGAAATTTCATTTATTGGTCTTGAATTGAGTCCATACCTGTGGCTTTTCCCTGCGTCCAGGTACCTTTCACCTCCGTAGCAAGAAGAAACTTCCCAATTATTCTTCTGAAAACACTGGGCATGGGTGTGGGCACTGTCATAGTCTGTGTTAGAAAGGTACGCTTGCACCCCACACTGTAGAAATGAATCTACACATCCAGGCTTAACAGCCCAGCATAAACACACCGTTAATAGTTTGCTTGATGAAGTTCATCTCCTTTCAGCCCAATGCCCCTAGGGGAGGACGAGGGTGACACAGGTAGAGAATGACCTGACTTGCCTTTCAAGAAGCACCTGAGCCCAAACAGCGACAATGTCAGAGAAAGATGTAAGAGAAGACAAGGGAAGAAGCACAGACATCACAAATACCCCAAATGGGGTTGATCACCTCGCCAGAGGGACAAGAGTGAGCTCCAGAATGTGAGTGCCCCCCCACTTCCTTCTGCCTATGAAATTTGCTGTCTGGAAATGATTTCAGACTTTGATAGGATGTCAATCCACCATTGTCTATGATTGTCAGCTCTCTGAATAGAACAGTTTTAAGATTCAGTTTCTGCAGATCTGCCTCTGTAAGCAAGGCTCTGGGACCACAGTTGCACTGTGAGGAGGTACGTATGACCCAGATGGGAGGGAGGCCTAGATACAGCAGCCCATATAGAACTGAAATGCAAAACTGCACAGGTGGAGATGACCTCAGCCTTGTGAGAAACTGAAAGTCAGAGGCCCCAGATAACATGCATGTAGGGTGCTGACCACAGAAACTACAAGGTGACGATACTGTGGTTTAACTCACTGTGTGTGGGGAAAATTGTTACTCAGCCACAGATAACTAATACAGAGCCCAAACCCTGGCTAATTGTCTTGATCTAAGAAACATTGCCTGGATGAAACAGAAAGGTTGAACTGCAATTTGGAAGTGACCTATTCTGTAGAGAAAAATCTAAATCAATATTCAAAATCTAGTGGGTAAATAATGCTAAGGTTTCTCATCAAAAAGTGAGGATGATTTTAGCATTTATTTTAATTCTTTTAAGTTACAAAAGTATTACTTGTTCCTAATAACATTTTCTGTCTCTTTTTTAAAAAATATCTTGCTGGACTTGGTGGCACACACCTTTAATTCCAGCACTCAGGAGGCAAGGGAGGTGGGACTCTGTGAGTTCAAGGCCAGCCTGGTCTACATAGTGAGTTCCAGGAAGACAGGGCTCTATAAAGAGACCCTGTCTTGAAAAGCAAAAAATAAAAAATTAAAAGATAAAAAAACATCTTCCATGCTCCAGTGGATCCCCCATACCCATGTATACATGGGCAACACTAACTGAACTTTGTGATTTATCAAAAAAAGATAGGATGTTGGCAGGAGGGCATGTTAGGGAGAATATGGAATATGGAGGAAGTTGGAAGAGAAAAATCGATGTAGCTATAATCATATTTCTTTGAATACATATATGAAATTCTCAAAATTAAAGAAAAACATTTTAAAAGCATTTGTATCGAAGCATTTAGAGGGTACCAAATCAAAGACAGAGAGCCTAGATTAAATTAGACACCGTGTAGAACACTGATTTATATGTTACAGTATTTTTAAAAATACATTTTACGGGCAGTGGTAGCACATACTTTTAATCCCAGTCCTCGGAAGGCAGAGGCAGGTGGATCTCTGTGAGTTCCAGGCCAGCCTGGTCTGCAAAGCAAGTTCTAGGACAGCCAAAGCTACACAAAGAAACACTGTCTCAAAAAACAAACAAACAAAAAAAAGTATTTATTTATCATCTATTATCTATCTATCTATCTATCTATCTATCTATCTATCTATCTATCTATCTATCATCTATCTATCTATCATCTATCTATCTATCATCTATCTATCTATTTAGTGTGTGTGTGTGTGTGTGTGTGTGTGTGTGTGTGTGTGTGTGTGCATCAGGTCTCTTCTCCTACCAGGTAGGGTCTGAGAATCGAACTCAGGCCCCCAAGATTGACAATAAGCACCTTTACTGGCTGAGCTATCTAGCCGCTCCTATTCTATGTCATTTTTACCAATAATAATTTGTTTCCAAACTCTAGTAGAGACTTCTGGTAGTTTGCAGGAACGAACAGTGAATAAACACAAGATAACGCTGTCCTCTTCTCTTTCCACAGCAGTAAAATTGAAGCCAGACCCAGGCTTCCCTGCTAGAAGTGACACACTTCCAAGCTTCTCCTGAGACTGCAAGGGTGTGTTCCTACCGATAGTATAAACCTCTGCTTCACTTGCCCATTGTGAAAGTGACTCACCACCTGCTCCTTTTCAGGAGCTGTACCCAAGAAGACACGGACTTAAGGTGTGGTGCCAGGGCAGGGCATGGGGAAGCAATCGGATGAAGAGAACTCAAGTCATTGAGTTATGTGTCCGTGCAGCCTTACCTTGGGACCATGCAACAGAGAGATAAATATTTTTGTTTTTAGAACCACTGTCTTTGGGGGGCTGCTTATTATTGAAACTTAACCATTACCCCTAACTAACAAATCCAATACTGAGTTTTTCAAAACAAGTCTCTGTCTGCACATGGCAGTACATACCTGTAATCTAGCCCTTCCTAGGCAGAAGCAGATGGATTTGAGAGTCTGAAGCCAGTGTGGGCTACATAACAAGGCCCCTTCTTTAAAAATAAAATCCAAAGGACCAGGGACTACGAGTCCTTGCTGTGAAAGCGTGAGGACCTGAGGATGTGGCTGTGTGCAGGGCGGAGGCAGCCTAGCTCCGGGTTCTGTGAGAGAGCTCTCCTCAGAGGATGGTGGCAGGGAGCGCAGAGCAGGACACACAACACAATGTATATTGCAGAGACCAGCTCATGATGCTTCATGGAGATCATCTGGAGATTTTCACAAGAGCCTTTTAAGAAAGACAACAAATGGAGATTAGTGTTTCATCACAGAAGGAAAAACAAACCCATACTGACTGATCCCGGGTCTCATGAATCACTGAAAACTTGAGTCAGTCAAAAAGGCTGTACCCAGCCGGGCGGTGGTGGCGCACGCCTTTAATCCCAGCACTCGGGAGGCAGAGGCAGGCGGATCTCTGTGAGTTCGAGGCCAGCCTGGGCTACCAAGTGAGTTCCAGGAAAGGAGCAAAGCTACACAGAGAAACCCTGTCTCGAAAAACCAAAAAAAAAAAAAAAGGCTGTACCTGAAATCTAATTTGTCACCACGCTCAGTGCGCCATCTTTTATGTTGTCTTTTTTTTTTTTTCCTTCTTTCCTTAGATAAAGAAAGGCTAGAGCAACAAATTTGGGAGACACAGACATCCAAGTGTCTTCATGGGAGAACACATTTTTTAAATCTATAAAGGCAAGAGATTGGGAGCGACTGTAAAACCAGCTGTTAAAATCAAACCATGGGGTTTGGTTCCGTGTCTGTAAATGAGAGCAAGCAGCACTGGGGGGCAGGGGGAGGGGGCGACACACTATACATGTCTGGATGTGACATCACAGGGCTGTGACAGCAGCCCCATGCTTCTCTGTAAGAGGAAAATAGCATCTCTGAAGAAGTTGCTGCCTTCTTAATCACCTTGACCCTGTTTTCCAGATAGGACTAAAGAGCAAGGGAAGAGACCACACCATCCTCAGACATCAGGAACCAAAGACCTCCCAGCCTAGAAGGACAACTGGCTGAGCTAGGTGGCGGCGGGTGTTCATCCACAGCCATTTATTCAGCCAAACAGCAGGTTTCACAAGGGCAGCCACGAACAACCTTCCCCCATCCCCCCCCCACCCCAGCAGCCTTCGGCTCCCAACTAAGGATTGGATTGTAGTCTTGCTGCAGGGCAATCACCTGGGCCTCATTTAACTGTTGCTTTTCAGCCCCTGCGATGAAGTGCAGAGGTCATTTTAGGATCTCAGAGACCCGGAAGGGAGGTTTAGCAGGGCCTAGGAAAAACCAGGGCACATCTGCAGGACATTTCTTTTGCTGTTCTAAAGCAGTCGCTGGGGCGCCTTGTGGTCGCTCAGCACCTTGTTCCCTTTGGGTCTAAAGTCTTACCAAGACCCAAGGCGGGGGCGCCGGCGGCGGGATGAGGGGGGGAGATTTCTGTTTTTCATGACATCTCTCGGGTTCACTCCAGCCTCTTTGCATTTATTCTATTCTTGAACAAGTTTGAAGGGGGTGACAGGCCTGTGAAGAGGAAACTTTGCGTCGAGCTGAATTTGGAAGCACTGGGAATTCTCCCTAGGAGCCGGACTCCTGGGAATTAATCTTGCAGAAACCAGGCAAAAGTGGGGGGAGAGGGAACTGAGATGTAGGTGTGTGTGTGTGTGTGTGTGTGTGTGTGTGTGTGTGTGTGTGTGTGCTGGGGACCAGCTTCATCTTGGGCTCAAGTTTTGAAAAGAGGGTCCCAAAGCTTCCAGGCTTCCTGCAGCGTTTGGAAGGATGCACCCGGCAGGTGCACCCATGCTCTTCCTTAGTGGTTAGTCTGTACCAGCCCGACAGAGTGGTGTCAGCTTGCAGGCCCAGCACCTAGATTCTTCAAAGCAATTGCGAGACCGCCCTGGAGGAGACAGGTGTCGGGGGTGGGGGTGGGGGTGGGGGCGGGCTGGGACCGTCCAGATGGCGAGGAAGGGGCCCGCGACGTGTGCCAGGTAGAGGCGGACACCTGAGTTTCCCGAGTGCAGGGCGGGCGCTAGGACCCGGGCGGCGCACCTGTTGGCTGGCGCTGCGCCCCGCCCGCTCGCCCGGCGCCCGGAGCACCCGGCTGCGGAACGCCAGGCCAGGGCGCACGCCGAGGACACGGACGCGCGTGGCTGCAGGTCGGAGAAGCAAGCGGGGTCGCGGCTCACCATGGCCGAGCTGCTGCGGAGCCTGCAGGATTCGCAGCTCGTGGCGCGCTTCCAGCGCCGCTGCGGGCTCTACCCGGCGCGGGAGGACAGTCCTGGGGAGAACGGCCCCTCCGAGAGGACGACGAGGGTCTCCGAAGTCGCGCATCTCCCCGCCAACCCGCAGGTAACCGCGGGCAGGTGTCTTGCCGTGGGGAGGAGGGCGACGGACGCCCGCGTACCTGCCGGTCACGGCGACTCCGTGATGGGGACCGGCGGGCGCCTTCCGCCGCCACCCGGCATCCACCTTAGGGAGGGTACTGGCGGGGTTGGGGGGGGGGGACAGTCACACGATGCCACTCTCTATCGCTGCAGGTGGCAGCTACGTCCTTTCAGACAACACTCAGGGCCTTTGCATGTATCCGTTGAGAGACTTTCTACTTTAATTACTTGAATGAGTAAGTTCGTGTTTCAGTAGATTCCGCCCAAAGTGTGAGAGTTACGTAACTGGAAAGTGGGGATGTCCTTGGCACTTCCCTGGGACACAGCCTGAGAACTCCCCCAGAGTCCTTAGGTTGCGGCTGCATCCTCCTTTTGCTCCTGTCAGACTCCGGAGTCGCGCGCTTTGCTTCCCTGCACCCCGAGTCTTGGGCTCCTCAGAGGATGCACAGCCCCCACCTCCAGCCACCCCTAAGGATGGGGGTCCAACACGGTCTCCCTCCCGATATCTCCTAGTCTTGGGGGGGCTTTCCAGCCTGCTCGGTCTTTCACGACTGGCCCTGGTGGCCTTTCCGTAGATGCTTTGCATCCTGAGCCAGGTTACACAACTCCACTGCAGCGTTGTGCAGTGAGCGCACAGGGACTCACTCCTCCAGGCGGCAAGGACCAGGCAGGCGGCAGATGGCAGCTACGGAAGCTTGTCTCCCTTGGGCGCCCCCAGCAGCTGCCCTTTCCTTGGGCTAAGCAGAAAATGACAAACCAGGACAGAAGCAATTCTACTCCCCGCCCCACCCCCACCCCCCAATGTTTTGTTCTTCTGTTAACTGGAAGGTGACACGTCCTCGCATGCAGATAAACTAGTCAAGAACCTGGCTCTTGTGTAGGGATAGGCACTGAGTTATGGAATTCCTTTGGAAAGATGGCAGTGGGCTGGTTGTGTGTTCTCAGCTAGAGAAATTCTTTACAGTATTTTCACTTCCTTCACTGTGTTGTACGGCATGCGAATAGCTTTTAGATTGATTCAAGACCCTTGTCTTTACTAGCACCTTGTCCCCAAAGGCGACAGAGGCAGTGCGTAAGACTAATGCCCCACCCCCGCCCCCACCCCCCGCGGGAGGCATTTCCTGAGCGGGCACCCTGCTTACAGTCAGGACCAGTACCAGCTGCTCTCTACCTGTCTTCTCCCCTCTGTACCTGCTCTTCCTAATTCCGGAAGGCAAGGACCAATTTTTTTTCCCCACGGGTGTGTCTTAAACTTTTTAACAATCCCAGTGATAAAGTGATTGCACATTCTGGGGAAGGTTCCCCTTCCCCTTTAAAAACAAGCTGAGCATACCCCCTTGCTTCTCAGAGTGCACAGGTGGTCAAGGGAATCAAGGAGGGGAGATCTGGTTTCCCACCCTAGACTTGGATTACTATAGCCCTGAAGTAAGTAAAAGAAAACAGAAAAATTCAGGATAATAAATCCCTGTAGTGGCTGTAACAGGAAAAAAATTAACTTTGATCCTTTGATAAGAGAAGGGGTTGTGAGTGCTTTAAAAGGTTTGTTTTGAGAGAGTGGGAAGGTTAGCCCTTAACAAATACAATGGGAAGTTTCCCCAGAGGTAAGTGCATCCCTGCCCCCAGATAACTCACAGGGGTTTAAGGGGGCAATTGTGAAAACTCATCCCCACACCCATTTCCTTTCTCTTCTGGCTTTTTACAGACTAGGTGGGGGCTGAACAGCCGTTCTGCAATTTTTCTTTACAAGACAGTTTCACTATGTAGTCTAGGCTAGCCTTGAACTGGTAAAACTCCTGCCTCAGCCTCCCAAGGGCTGGTGTTGTAGGTGTGCACCATCAAATCAGACACGGGTCCACTCTCAAGGGCTTGCCCTTGGCTGCCTCCAGGCTGTCTCTGGTTCTCTCTGTTCTCCCCGCTTCTTGAGGCATGTTCCTTACAGAGCATGCTGCATTGTGTAACTGCCTTTGTGTGGGGAATCTCAGGATGCTCGTTTTCTTCCCTTGGATCTTCACCCAGTGGAAGTTCTGTGAATGTTGTGGCTATCTAAGCATAGATTGTAGAGGAAAATCAATACCTTTTAAGATTTTAAACAGAGACTACTAAAGATCAAATTAAAATATCAAATGATTTTTTTTTTCCTCCACATAGCCTAGAAGACAGCCCTGGGACATTGACTTAGGATCCTTCAAACAGTTGAGAAGTTAATTCCTTCATTGGAGTTACTTGAGATCTCAAGGAATCCAATTCATCTTCTGCATTTTCTGTATTTATTGTAATCCTTAACACTAGACGAGTAAGGAAATGAATAAAGGCTTCCCATACAAATTCTCATAATACCACACCCTTTTAGGTTAGAGATTAACTAGGGTGTGGCTTGGCTTGCATAAAGCCATCATTGAAAAAAATGGACTTGGCCTTAGACTTTGTCCAGTAGGTCTGAGTCCCTAGCATTGAATGGCCTGTTGAGAACTACCCAGATAGCTGCATAGTTTCGGGAAGCCAGATCTTTTGATTCCAGAGTCTAAACTTGAAGCTTCCAGCGCAGAAATGCCAGGGCTTTGTGTATGCCTTGCTGGGAAGGTGTGAGGTAGCAGACCTGGCTGGACAGGGTAGAAATGAGGTAGAGGTGCTACCAGCTGCTATTTACAAGGTAGCAAGTTTGCAGGGTTAAGCATCAGAGGGCTTTCTTGAATGGCCTTGGGAGGTAGTGTCCTGAACCATGCAGGGATCCTAGGACTGGGTCGGGAGGCAGGGGCGAGGACAGAACTGTGTTTATTTGTTCTGAGGTCAAACCAACCTTCCATACAATGGTGCTTTGATGCCTGACAGCCTTGTTTGCCCAACACGGTTGTGTTTAGGCTTTGTATAGCCTTTCCTCATCATTATGCTGGACTAGGCTTAGACTTCCCAAACATCACTATGCTCAATAAATACTTTTTGACAACTGCTCACACATAATTCTAAAATTTGGTTGAGTGGGAATCAAAAAATAGGTTATGTTGAAAAATACTTTGCTCCAAGCTGGGCGATGGTGGTACACACCTCTAATCCCAGCACTCGGAAGGCAGAGACGAGTGGATCTCTGAGTTTGAGGCCACCCTGGTTTAGAGAGGGAGTTCCAGGACAGCCAGGGCTGTTACACAGAGAAACCTTATCTCAAAAAACCAAAACTAACCAAATAAACCCAAACAACAAAAACAAACAAAACAAACCAAAACAAAACCAAAATATCCTTTGCTTCAAGACATCAGAACGTTATTTAACACATATATATGCTGATTTAAGAAATACAAAAGAAAAACAATGTAGGAGAGATTATTAATATATTGAAAACTGTTTAAAAAAGGGTCAAAAAAGCAATATAGTAAAAGGACACCACCATCATCATGTCTGATGAGCGAGAGGCCCAAATAAATGAGAAGATCAAGAACTCTCACTTCCTGGGTTTAAAAACCAACATTTCACTAACAAAGAGGAAACGTGTCCTGGAGTGAAGCTCAGACCCACATGACTGAGTTCCAGGAAGACCATCTTGGGTTCATTGTTGAACTAGGCAGTATTTTGGCTATTTTTCTGTTGCTGTGATAAAACCCCATGACCAAGACAACATATGGAAGAAAGAGTCATTTGAGTGGATGGTTCCAGTGGGAGAAGACTGTCCATCCCAGGGAAATGCGGTAGCAAGCTGTAGACTCTGCGGGAGCAGTTAAGCTGAACACTCACTTCTTCAAGCAGAGAGATGTAAGGCTTTAAACCTTCAAAGCCCTGCCCTCCATGACATATTTCTCCAGCAAGACCATTCCTTCTAAATGCCCCACCCCCAAGTACCAACTAGGGACTCATTATTCAAATCCTAGAGTCTAGATAGCAGTTCTCATTTAAAACACTATGCTTTGTACTCCTGTTTTATTTTCAGTCCTGGTTGTTGTGTATATATTATGATATTTTGAATGAATGAATTTTGCAAAAAAAATACAAAGCAATAAAGCTTCTGTTATAAAACACAGGAGGAAAGGGAAGATGTTTAGAAGTCTTTGCACTTCCGTTCTTCCTTCAAACTCCCTCTAAGCCAACTGTCAGACCACATAATGCCTTCACTGGATTATTGGTTTATTAACTTCCTGGGGATCAGGAGACTGGGAACTGGCTCTTGTGATGTTTTGTGGACTAGGTCTCTCTTGCTCCATCTGCACAAGAGCAGAGTGGAACAGAACTGTGCTTTGCTAAGTGGCTTTACGTTACAGTCACTTAAAGGAATGGAACTTTAAAAGCAAGTCAAACAAGCAAAATAATGTCGAGTGGAGCCCAGCAGAGCCAAAGAATGAGTGAGAAGCTCTGGGTTCTCTTTTCCTGGGACTCACACCCTTGGGATGATCAGTATGAGGGTGGAAGTGAGCCAGGTAGTGGTCATGACCGCTGGGACATTTTAACTCCACATTTTGATTATCCTTTGTGGAGTGTTCAGGCTTGAAAGGGTAGATGCACTGTGATGATATTGTGTTCCCCAAAATATTGTGCACCCTAATAAACTTATCTGTGGTTAGAGAACAGAACAGCCACTAGATAGACATAGAGGCCAGAAAATAGTGGCACTTAGACCTTTAATCCTAGCATTCCAGAGGCAGAGATCCATCTGGATCTCTGTGAGTTCAAGGCCACAATGGAAACAGGCAGGCATGGTAACAAGAGCCTTTAATCCCAGAAAGTGATGGCAGAAAGCAGAAAGGTATACAAGGTGTGAAAACCAGGAACTAGGAACGGTTAAGCTTTTAGGCTTTTGAGCAGCAATTCAGCTGAGATCCATTTGGATGAGGACACAGAAGCTTCCAGTCTGAGGAAACGGGATCAGCTGAGGAACTGGCAAGGTGAGGTGGCTGTGGCTTGTTCTGCTTCTCTGATCTTCCAGCATTCACCCCAATACCTAGCTCCAGGTTTATTTTTATTAATAAGACCTTTTAAGATTCATGCTACAATACACCACTTTGAAAACACAGATGTGATGACCTCTTTTCTTCCTTTTCTAGTTACAGATGTTTTCATTATTCAGAGGAGAATTTTTGAGAAAGCATGAAGGACCAATTTACCCATGCCCTTGTACTGCCCAATAGCTACCCAAGCAGAGTTCAACATGGTATTTTAATGACTTCTTATTACGCTATCACATGGGTTACCTGTAATTCTATTGGTCTATTGTTGGGCCTTTAGATTGTTGCCAGTTTTCACATGAAAAATAGTAGCATCTTTATCTAAGTGTATTTCCACATAGCATTTGTAACCTCCTAATTTAAATGTCCAGGCAGGGATGAAAGATATCGATACATGTCATGAGTTTTCATAGGTTTAACCAAAGGATCCTAGAGGCAGGGTGTAATAGGATGAACAAGCATGACCACACACTTCCCACTCTTGGCCAAGGTGACACATTAATGAGTTCTCTTCTCTTTGGAATAAACAGGCCACTGGTACTTGTGTCTGTCCTTGCTTCCCTTATTTATAACCATTTATTGATCAGCTGCTGTGTTTCTGGGACATTCATCTATCTCAGAGACACAAAGATAAATGAAATTTAGGTCCTTGCCCCAGGAGAGCTCAAGTAAAAAGTGCAACATGAAGAAAAACTAGGATAGAAGGATGAATGCAGGGGTCAGAGAGATGGCTCAGCTGTCAAGAGCACTGGATGCTCTTCTAGAGGACCTGAGTTCAATTCCCAGCACCCACATGGCAGCTCACAACTGCCTGTCGCTTCAGTTCCAGGGGAGTCAAAGCCCTCTTCTGGCTTCCACGGTCACTAGGCTTGTGTACTTGGTGCACAGACATACATGCAGGTGAAACTCCCATGCACATGAAGCAATTTTTCTTTCAAAAAAGAATGAATACAGGAGGCAATAGTAGGTAGGGCTTGGCTCCCTAGCAGAGACCTTGATATCTCATGTTAGGGCTTAAAGAAAAGAGATCAATAGATAAAAATGAGGGAAACTCATTTACTTGAAGTTCCTTGTGTGCTAAAACTTGGCATGTGTCACTTTGGGTGAATGATAACAAGATTAGCATGAGATCAGTACCACCAGGAAAAGACTGTCCTACATAATAGGGGTAATTGAAACACCTAAAAATAGTTAAAATGATAAGTCATATGAATAGCTTACCTCAATTTAAAAAAAAACCCACAAAAGCTCTACTCCCCATTTAGGGAGATAAAACATGCCTGTTCCTGTTTTATATTTTGAAGTTGGAACCCAGGGTATCAAGCATACTAGGCAAGCACTCAACTGCTGAGCAACATTGTGGGGTGTGTGTGTGTGTGTGTGTGTGTGTGTGTGTGTGTGTGTGTGTGTGTGTGTGTGCTGGTGAATATATATGTGAGGGTGGGGATGGAGCCCAGAGGTCAACCTTAGCTGTCATTCCTGAGTAATCAAACACCCTGTTTTTTTAGACAGAGTCTCTCATGGCCTGGAATTTAGCACATAGGCTAGGCTGACCGGCCAGTGAACCCCAGGAATATGTCTGTTGTCCTTGTACCCTTGCTGTGCCCATGGCTGGGGTTACAAACAGATACCACCATATCCAGTGTTTTCACACGGGTTCGAGGCATCAAACGCTCAGAACCTGTCCTTGCAAAGTGAGCATTTCAGCTGTTGAGCCTCCAACCCCCCGCCCCCAATTTTTTAAATGTGGGCTGCCCATAGGGGCTTGGAGAGAATATAGTATGGAGGGAAGAGAGGGGAAAGTAATGTTACAGTGTAGAAATAGCAGACACTATTTTGGTCAGGTGACCAAGGTCAGCACCAACAGTGAAAGTCATATTGACAGTGTGGACTCTTGATGAATATCTAAATTATGTATCTAGATACATGACTGCCAGTCTACAAATCCTGCTAGTATGCTTCAGAACTGTAGAGGTCATCAGAAAGCAGGGAAACTGAGAAACAGTCATAGTCAAGAGGAGCCTAAGAAAACTGATGACTGGAGAGGAAAAGCCCTGGATGGGACAGAATGCTACACCTTAGATGAAAACTAAGAGTTTGCATAAAGAATGGACTTCAATTAATTAGAATGCATCCATTTTGAAACAAACATGCCATACTAATTTAGAATGTCAGTACCCATGTAGATTGGCAGCAGAATGTATGGAGAGAATGTAGCCATTCTATCTTCCTATTTTTTTTTTTAATTTAAAACTGCTCTAAAAATAAAACCTATTTAAGATTCAACACATGGGTGGCTAATTGAAAGGAGTTCAGATAGGGAATCCTTTATGAATATGTAGGCAGGATAAGAAAAAAATTCAGCATGGGAAAAATGAAGCATCTTAAGACACCAGCTTCAGTGTGCAATTGTGGTGGGTAGCTGTTCCAGCTTTTACCTGGAAGTTTTACCCCCACTGAGGCTTTGGTAACTGTCACGCCTACAAGGCGGGGGCTGAGACAGGACCCCTGAAGACCCGAGATCTGTATGTGCCGGCTCTCTTGGTTCCTGGATCCTGGACGCTGGAGGTAGATTGAACAGAGTTTTCCAGAGACCACCACTGGACTGTGCTACACCTTTCCCGGACCCTGTAACCTATCCCTTTTCTTCTAAGTTACCCCACAAAATAAACTTCCCTTTTAATTACATGGAGTTGCCTTAATACTACAACCAATATGCAAGAGGAGAGAACAGGGTTTCACTAACACCAGATCCAATGGCCCCTGAGCTGAATGAACGGCAGGTCCCTGATAGCAGCTGAGGCTGAGAGCAGAGACTGTAGCCTGGTTGACCATAAAAGTGTTAGATTTTTATCTCCAGCAAATGCATAACAGAAAGGGGGCGGGGAGACTTTGTAGAGAGAGGTAATCACACAGCAAGGCAAAGGGTGGGGAAATACATGTTGATTTCATATTCCATGTACCCCATTTATCATACCCTACCAGTGCACCCCTGTGGCCAGATTCCATTAGAATATCCAGTGTCTTAGTTAGGGTTTGCTATTGCTATGAAGAGACACCGTGACCATGGCAACTCTTATAAAGAAAACATTTAATTGAGGGTGGCTCGCTTACAGTTTCAGAGGTTCCGTCCATTATGATCACGAAGGGGAGCATAGCAATGGGCAGGCAGATGTGGTGCTGGAGGAGTAGCTGAGAGTCCTACATCTTGCAAACAACAAGAAAGTCAACTGACTCACTGGGCAATATCATAAGGATATGAAACCTGAAAGCCCATCCCCACAGTGACACACTTTCTCCAACAAGGCCATACCCACTCCAACAAAGCCATACCTCCTAATAGTGCCACTCCCTATGAGATTATGGGAATATGGGATTATGGGAGCCAATTACATTCAAACCACCACATCCAGGGATATTGGGCACCTGGCTGATCCTGTCCAGAAAGCTGAGTTTCTCGGGAAAGAAAATGGAGGGTAGATTTGAAAGAGCGAATGAAAAATCTCCAGCATTGATATAGAAAAAGCTTAGTATAGCCCTTCTGACTTCCGGTTGGCTAAAGGCAGAGCTGTGGGCTGAAGTCTTAAAGTAGCAGAATGTGGACTTCACCCTAAGGACTTGAGGATGGTGAATCAGTTTCATTCTGCAGGGCAAGTTAGAATTAATAATAACAACGTCGAACAGTGCTTTAAGAAGGGATTTTGGGGTGTCTCTGTGGGAAAGGGTATGTGATTTACAGTAATGCTCAACCAGGACTTAGGAGAGTTGGTGTAAAAGCCTTTCAGATGGCATTGTCAGAGTCAAACAGCAATAAGACTAGCTGAAACCAGACCTTAATGTCTGTTTGGGGGTCTTCGTGGTATGTCGTCTTCCTCATGCAAATGGCTTCTTAAGATGTAAGCCATCATGTTGCAGATTATGGGGCCATCATTATCGATACAAGCTGATTGGGTAAGGATCAAGTCATTGAGCTTGGGGGCCGGACAGCATCTTATGAAATGGCCAGGCATGGACTTCATCCATCTGGGATCTGCCTGTTGAATACTGACTAATAAAATCCATCAGATTGTTAATGGGGTATGGATTAAATCCCTCTGCTCACTTGAGGGAGCCAGACCACAAGGCCCAGACACAAGGACTTGAAGAGAGCTTGCTGATGAACTTCGGGAAAGAGAGGAGACGCCATTCAATGGGAAGCTTAAGGCAATAAGAAAAAGCAATAGGAAAGCAGAGGTGGAGAAGAGAGCGCTGTGTGTATCAGTGGAAAGGCAGAGAAAGAAGCTCAGAGTGGAGATGGGAGCTGCTGGATGTGGGGGTGGAATACCGCCTGGGGACTTGTGGGAAGGGAGCTGCTCTAAGGGTTCCCCTGTGCAACCAGGATGTGGTGGTCCCTGCCACTTGTATAGATTTGGTTTTTTAAAAGATTATTTAATGTGTGTGTGTGTGTGTGTGTGTGTGTGTGTGTGTGTGTGTGTGTGTGTGTATTCTTCCCCTGCAGCCTGGGCTTCAGGAACCCCTGTGGAAGAGGTGGCAGAAAGAGTGTGAGAGACAAAGGACCCTAAGAAAACAAGGCCCTCTAGATTGACACAATCAAAGCTCCTGTGAGCACAGGGCCTGCACGGGGTGTGTGTGTGTGTGGGTGTGTACAGGTCCTCTGTGTATACATTATGACTTCGAGGATAGTGTTGTTATGGGGCTCCTGAGTGTGGGAAGGAGTGGGTCTCTGGTTCTTGTGCCTTCTCTCGGGCTCTTTTCCTTTTGTTTGTTTGTCTTGTCCGTGTCTGATAGGTTATTTTTATTTTTATTTTATTATTATCCCTGAGAAGCCTGTTTGTTTTCTCTTGAGAGACAGAAAGGGAGTGGATCTGGGAGGAAGGGGAGAAGGAGGAACTGGAAGGAGTAGAGGGAGGGGAAACAGTAATCAGAATATATTATATGAGAAAAAAATCTATTTACAATAAAGGGGGAAATAATATTATATATATATACTGGCTTATAATTGAGTGTCATGAAGTAATTGTGCATCTGGGCTCACTAAATGTTCAGAAAAGTGCAGCTGAAAAGTTATGTAGTAAGGAGGTGTTAGGAATAGATCTTAAATAGTCTGTAAAAAATGTAGTAACATTTCCTACCTATAAGGGATTTCATGGAAAAGTCTCTGTGAAGACAGACATGGTAATGCACTCCCTTAATCCCAGTGCTCAGAAGGCAGAGGCAGGCGGGTCTTTGTGAGTTCGAGGCCAGTGTGGTCTACAGAGGGAGTTCCAGGACAGCCAGGGATACACAGAGAAACCCTGTCTTGAAAAACAAAAGTCAAAACAAACAAAAACAAAAAACAAAAAAGTCTGTGACTAAGTGGAATCCTATGGCAGATCTCTGTGAAAAATTATTGATTATAGCTACCACATAAGAGGACAACCTCCCAACTGTCTCCTTCCAGTTTAAACTTTGCTTTCAGGTCATCACATCATCAGGCATGGTTCTTACAAAGTCTCTTTCCTCAACCATGTGCCTTTTGTAATCTAATGGTTTTGTAAAATAAAAGTCTTTAGTAGTATAAAAATTAAAGATTTATTTATTTAAAATTTGTGCATACATCTGTGCACCTGAGTGTATGTGTATGTACCATGTACCCCTGGAGGTCAGAGGACTTTACTGGATCCCCTGGAACTGGAGTTACATGAGGTTGTGAGCCACCACATGGGTGCTGGGAACTGAACCCTAGTCTTCTGCAAGAGCAGCAAGTGCCCTTAACATGGAGCCAGCTCTCTAGCCCCCACTTTATAGTTTCTGTGTAATTGCTGTGTGTGTGTGTGTGTGTGTGTGTGTGTGTGTGTGTGTGTGTGTGTGTGTGAGATGTTCGGGTGCACATCTGAGCTTGAGTTCACATGTATACACACGTATGAGGAGGCCATGGGATAACCTCAAGAGTTATTCCTCAGGAGACCTCCACCTATTTTTGAGACAGGATCTCTCACTGGTCTCTAGCTAAACAAGTAGACTAGACTGGCTGGCTTGCAAGCCTCAGGGATTCATGGTCCCTGCCTCCCACATCTGCCTTTTTAGTTTTTTTAAAGTATACGTTCTATGAATCAAACTCAGCTCCTCACCCATGATATCCCCAGCACTGGGATCATTGTCTCTCTTACTTTGGTTGGGCTGGGACTAGATGGATGTGGAGAAGACTAATGGGACTCTATTAGACTTACATCCCTCTGCTCACCTTTGTACCCTCAGGCCTAACATGTGCCTCCAATACACCAAATTCAATACTTTCTTGTGTATCCCCCCCCCCCCCCCCCCCGGTGATTCTAAGGATTGAAACTGGGGCATCCTGCATGCTAGGAAAAGCTCTATACTGAACTGTATCCCACGTTCAGTACTACATCATGAATGGAAACATGATGGATATATGAGGCTCTCCCTTCCCCTACTTAGCATCAGCATAAACACCTGCCCTCTCCTTTCTCAGTGGAAGGTGGGACTTGTTTATGCCTGAACAGTCACCTGGTTGCATCTTTTAGCTTTACAGTGTTTCCAGGGATACTGGTTCCTGCCTTTTCATCCAGGAAACCAAGGAAGGGCTTTGATTAATGGATGACTTTTAATTGTTTTCATTTCTTCCGTTGGACAGCATGAAGGGGAGTGTACACATGGCGGAAAGTGGTTGGTGGTGAAACATCTGTCAGATCGATAGAATGAGACTCAGTGACTGTGTTTTAGGAAGTGCGTTAAGAGCAAGCCAAGTCTAATGCTGATTTCCTTCACTTAGAATTAAGGTGTCAAGATTTCTACATGTTCAAGAAGCAATTGCATTTTCTGTTGCCATAGTTTTTGTTAATTATTAAATCTCCTGGTGCCCTGATAAGAGCTGATTTTAAGCCAAGGCATTCTTGCATTTGATGTAGCACACAATTTTCTTTGGAGAAAACACTGTCCGGGGTTTCCAGGCAACCCGTTAATAGTGTTCCTATCTGTATCAGAGATCTATGAAAACGCTGGCATTTGGAGCATCCACTGGTCTTCATTATTCTACTTGCCTGGTGAAATACATTCCACATGTTAGGAAAATAAAAGATTGAAAAAAAATTCCAGTCAAGACCGCAATTCACATTTCTGATGTCTTCTCTTGCTTCAGTATGGGATGGACTGATTGGTAAAGTGTGTTAGAGAGGAAATCTGCCGGCTTGGGCTGGGCTGCGTGGGAAGAGCAGAGGTTGGCCGCCCAAGATCTTGGTGTGGAGATCGGGAGTCTGAGGAAAAAGAAATAGTGTCTCGAAGCCATTTTGAATACTGCTTCTGCAGCCCACATCCTTGGGCTTAGCCCCAGCTTCCTTATGACTCCATTAGTGCTGGTTATGTGGTAATAGCGCCATTACAAAGAAAAAAAAAAAAACCTTGTCTACATTCTTTGGGTGTGTTTTGATTTCTCTAAATAGTGGAAAAAATATTTCCGAAGAATTTTATGGGGATTGCTGGGGAGTCTGAGAAAGAGGGATGAAGGAAGAAAGAAGGTTCTGGGCAGTTGTTGGGAGCTGGAAGCCTGGAAGCTTAATTCTCAGGGAAAGGATTGGTCCTCCTTGAAAAAAATGTTGGCCTTTTGGTGATCATTAGCTAAGAAGATACCTTTTTTTTTTTTTTTTTAATTAAATTGTGTTGTCATTGTCTTTTCAGATAGACTTGCATAGCCTAGGCTAGCCTCCAACTCAATAAGTCCACATTGTCTTCGGATTCTGATCCTCCTGTCTCTGCCTCCAGAGTGCCCGGATTACAGACAAACACTCCCACACTTGGGTGAGATGTTAGGAGGTTCTAGGGATTGAACTTGGGCCTTTACACATGCTAGTCCTATCTCTAGCCAGGAGACTGATTTTTATAATTTTCAGCCACTAAGATAATCCATGTTTATGTCAGATGTGGTGGAAGACACCAAAATATTTAAAGAAAGTCCAAGTGTTGTCACAATGGCATGCCCCAGAGGAGAATGGCATGGACATTTTTCTAGACTACTGTTTTAAGATATAGGACATATAAGTAATGAGCAACTGTGTACATATGGAATTAACTCCATCTACGTGTATCATAAATGTTTGCCACATCCTTGACTATTCCTTAACTATATTATTTCAATGGTTGTATAATCATGTTTCACTTTATAATGGTTTCATAATGTGTTTTTGGATCATTTCCACGTGTATCTTTGGATCTCTGCTTCAGACTGAGTATCCACAGACTTATCTTACAGATCTGGACACTTTCACTTCTTACCTACTGCCCAGTTGCCTTTTAGAAAATGTCAATCATTGCTCCCAGATGTCACTCAAGTCTGCTGGCTTCCTGTCAGCTCTTAGAAATGATCTTTTCTTGTTGGTGTTATTATTTAAATTATACTGTAACTTTCATGTAGCAACCACAAAGACCGGAGATGAACAACTTGATAAATCAGCTAGCTGTCTGGATCTCTCAGGTGAAGCTACAAAACATTCCAGAGTTTCAGAAGTCTCTCTGAGGCTCCCATTAGTCAGTGCCTTTCTCCTCACCTGGTAACTTTGGCTTATCAGTCTATCTTGATGAATCCATTTCACCTTATCTTGAACTGTCAAGAAGGGAATTGCAGGGACAAGTAACAGTAATGTCTTCATTTTTCATGCTGTTGCACGAATACATGACAATTTATCCATGTCACTGTGTGTAGTCACTTGGGTTACCGTAACTAAAGGCTATCACCAACATTTTTTTTTTTTTTTTTTTTTTGGTTTTTCGAGACAGGGTTTCTGTGTGTAGCTTTGCGCCTTTCCTGGGACTCACTTGGTAGCCCAGGCTGGCCTCGAACTCACAGAGATCCACCTGGCTCTGCCTCTCGAGTGCTAGGATTAAAGGCGTGCGCCACCACCGCCCGGCTATCACCAACATTTTTATCTTTTGTTTGAGACAAGGTCTGTATAGCCCAGATTGGCCTCAGACTCTCTATGTAGCTTAAGGTAGCCTTGAATTCCTGATCCTCCTGTGCCTACCTCCTATTGCTGGGATTATAGGCATGCACTGCCTTGCTCAGTTTATATGGTGCTGGGGCTTGAACCCAGGACCTTGTGCAGGCTAGGCAAATATTTAACAACTGAGCTACATTCCCAGCATGAATTTTTTTCATGTATAACTTAAAGCTCTAAGTAACTATAAAAATAGTACAACAACCTATTGACTTAATGTTAAAAATTCTCTTTAAAAAAATTTCACTTCACATTAGCATCATATCAAACTATGGGGCAGGCCAAGGAGATGGCTTAGCAGGTAAAGGCGTTTGCCAAGTTGGTGACCCGAGTTAAATCCCTGGGACCCACAGGTAGAAGGAGAAAACCAGCTCCTGCTGGTTGGCATCTGACTCCACATGCTCACTGAGGCAGGTGCACCCACCCACATACAGACACACAATAAATAAATAAATAACAAATAAACAAATGTGGTTCTTAAAACATGGTGCAATCACCCAAATAGGGAAGTAGTGTGTGACCTGTGGGCCTTCAGATCTTGCTGATGTCATTTTGCTTTTCTGGGCTCTAACCCAGGATCATAAATTATGCTGAGCTGACACGTCTCCCTGATCCAGTGTGGATCAATTCTCCATTCTCCCATTGTCTTCTCTGGCTTTAATACTTCCTGAGTCCAAGCAAGTTCTTTTCCATAGAATCTCTCAGTGTGGGTTTGCCTGGTGCCTCCTCAGTATTGCATTTCTGCCTGTTCAACAGGAGCACACTGGTTGGGACCTGTGTCCTTGCTCACGGCATTGGATCAGGAGGCACATAATACTAATTTAGTCTATTGCCGGTAATGCCAAACGCCTTCCTACAAGTGGCTGTAATAGCCTTCTGGGTTGCCTTTTTCCCCTTCTTTACAGTTATCACCTTGTAGATAGGTATGATGAGCATAAAAATATCTTTTCTCTCTGCACATTTCCACCAACTAATTTGGGAATCCATTAGTGAAATGTTATTTGTTTTAAAGGAAAGTAATGGGCAATTTGATAGCAAAATGAAAATATTCCATTACTTTATTTTCTTCTTTCTTTTATTTTTAGCAAAGTGGACTGAATGTCTTTAGCAGGCAATCATATCAATCTTTCTGATAATGTCATGGGAATGCCCTCTGCTCACCCTTTTCCACTGTGATTTTTGTGCAGTTTTTTTTCTTACTAGCTTCTTATGATTTTTCTTTTAAAAGATGAGATCTCACTATATAGTCCTTGTTGTGTGTAACTTGCTATGTAGAACAGGATGAACTCACAGAGATCCTCTGCCTACTGAGTGCTGGTATTAAAGGTATGTACCACCACACCGGACTTCAATATTTTGTTGTTGTTATCTCTGTGTGTATGTGTATATCAAATTTTTCCACTGTACATCACCTAGCAAAATCTTATCAATAATATATTTTTAATCTTTTCTTGTAAGAAAAAATATTTATAATTTGAGTGACAAGGCGGGGTATAAAGCATAGACAACTCCCTTCCGGTTATCTGTGGGTGTATCTATACCACACCTGGTCCCCTGTATCTCTCCTTCTGTGACTTCCAGGTCATTCCTGTCATTTGGGTTTTATAAACCATCTGTGGTATGTCAGGAATCTTGAGTAGGGATTGAGGTACCTAAAATGGCCAGGCAGAACACACATTAGTCAATATATATTTAGAAGTGTTACACACAAATTGTAACCGTGAAACCAAAACCTGAGTTGGTTCTATGTCATTGCAGAGAAAGGTGACACCCCAGAAGCCCTCCCTATGTTCTCTTAAACTTGATCTTTGGAGGACTCTGAGGGTGACCTCAGAGCTGCATCATTCCCACGCTTATTATCACACATGTTCTCAGACAGAATGGAATCATGGTTGCTCTAAGGTGGAGTTGTATATTTCTGAGTAATGATCATACCTGGAAAGAGAAGAGAGTAAGACACACTGTCACTTCATCTTATATCTATCTCAGTACCCTGGACACCCCGGCAGTCATTTCTCAATAGCATCCAAAATTTTTGTTCCATAAGCAACTGTATAAAGTTTCCCAACATGACGAGTTATAAATAGTCTAGTCTTGGCTCACTGCCTGAGTACTACAGTGGGATGAGAATTGATACTTCTCGCCCTCATTTTGAGTACTCCTGGTATAGACAAGCATGGATTACATGGCCTGAAATAAGTTGCAAGGCATTCTGTGAACACAGTAGTCTCTCCTAGATTTAGAAAAATATTTTGTAATCAATGCCTTTCTTCTACTTCAACTGACCAAGCCTGTTTGACTCATCGGATTCATAACTAATAATGGGAAAACATTACTTTGAAAAAGAGAAACTTGCCTAGTGCTTTAAAAGTTAGTGTTGTGCTGGGCTCAGTGGTGAAATACTTGTCTGGCATGCATAAGGCCCTGGGTTCTAAACTAGGCATGTGGGAATACACACTCGAGTGTACACACACACACACACACACACACACACACACACACACACACACACAACCTCACTAAACAACTACATACTGTCTCTAAAGAGATGCACTTAAAATATAACAACTGTATTAGTTACTTTTCTGTCGCTATGATAAAACACCATAACCAAAAGCAACTTATAGAAGGAGTTGCCTTTGGCTTATGATTCCAGAGAAATAAGTATGTATCATCACAAGGAGGCATGGTAGCAAATGACAGGCAGAGCAGCAGAACAGGAAACTGAGAGCTCACCTCTTCATGAAGCAGAGAGAGTGGACTAGAAGTCGGACAAGGCTGTGAGCTCTCAGAGCCCGCCTTCAGTGACGTACTTCCTGTATCAAGGCCAACTTCCTTAACCTCTCCCAGGAGTGTTACCGCCTGAGGACTAAGTGTTCAAATGCCTGGGCCTCTTGGGGACATTTCTCATTTAAACCACCACAACACATCTAATGCGTTCAGTCAAAGCTTTCCTTTTAAAAATCATCCCTGTCTTGCAACCAATTGTCCTGCATCTACCTCACATTTTTGGCAAGCGCTCTCAGAGCTCTCAGGAAGCACCACAGGATTTGTAATATTTTCCTCCCGGCTGCCTGGGGTCCAGCCACTCTGCTGTGTGTTTCCATAGGCGTGGCTGGTTGTGAGCCTCAGGCTGACTGCCCGTGAAGAACGTAGGCCATGCAGAAGTACACCTGCCCTTGACTTTGTTTTTGACTCTTCTTTTATGGCTGCAGGTTTTCTGTGTCTTTAAAAAATTATTGTCTTTCTGTGTTTTACTTCCTTCAGCAACTTCAAATTAGTATTGTGAAGAGGTCAAATTCCATACTGCGTGTGTGTGTGTGTGTGTGTGTGTGTGTGTGTGTGTGTGTGTGTGTCTGGAATTTGAACTCCAAGGCCCTTTGCATCTTGGCAAACACTTTACCACTGTTGCCACTGGGCTGTTAGCCCCCCCCCCCCGCCTTCTTAAAAACAAAACAAAACAACAACAACAACAACAAAAAAACACCTCTTTATTTTGTATGTGTGGATGTTGGCCTACATGTCTAGTTTGTGTCTGTGAAGTCCAAAACAGCACCAGAGACCCTGGAACTGGAGTTACAGATGGTTATGAGACACCATTGATTGCTGGGAATCAAACCCAAGTCCTCTGGAAAAGCAGCCTGTATGCGGAGTTTTTCCCATCCCAGTAGCTGCTTCCAATTACCTCACATAGGCTTATATTAATTGCAAACGCTCGGCTGATAGCTCAGGCTTGTTACTAGCTAACTCTTACACTTAAATCAACCCATATTTCTATCTATACTTTGCTACATGGCTATTGGCTTGTTACCTTATTGTTTTACATGTACTGCTTTTTTGGCAGCTGGCTGGCTGCTATCCTGACTCCGTCCTCCTTCTTCCCATCATTCTCAGTTTGCCGTTCTCGCCTACTTCCTGCCTGGCTATCTGCCTGTCAGCTTTTTATTAACCAATGAGAGTAATACATATTTACAGTGTACAGAAGGATTATTTCACAGCAGCAGCCCATGTTCTTAACTGCTGAATCATCTCTCCAGCCCCATGCTGACAGCCCCCACTTCTTAAAATTTCACTTTTAGACAGAGTCTCACCAATTTGCAGACTGGCCTGAACTCACTTCAGTGCTGGGGATTGAACTCAGGGCTTTGTGCATGTTAGGCAGGCTCTCTGACACTGTCTTTTTTTTTCTCTTCTCTCCCCTTCCATCTGTCTGGTCCTCTCTGCTCTTCCCAGAGCATCGTCTGGCAGCACTGGAGCCCTGAAATCTAACACCCACAGTGCTCACCTGCAGCCACAAAACCTCTTAAAAGAGCCACCTGAGCTCTGGGCTCCCTTCTATTTTTGTACCCATGTGTGGTTCCTGCTCATAATGTTCACTGGTTTAGTGTGAACTAAAATAAGATTAAAAAAAAAAAAAACTAGGAGAATTTATCATCAGATATGATTTTTAGAGCTTGCTCTGCCCATGTGTAATTTCACTGAGAATGACTAATTTTAAATTAAAAATTATTAAAGCAATCATTGTTCTGATATGCATAAAACATGAAAGTTGATGTTGCTTTATTTAAACTCAGCTCACAATGACTGGGGCTGAGACCAGGCCAGGGAAGCTGACTCACCCCAGTGGAGGCTTGCTCTGGTCCCAAGGTCAACAGTGTCCTGTCCCTAGTTGGGAGAATCCCCTGTTCCTTTCGTCCTTAGATTCCTATTCTTGCACAGGTAGCTTTTTATCACCAGGAAGTATTTATCAAATACCTATACAGGAAGTTTTTTTTCTCCAATTATATTCTATAAAGGGATAATAATTATCTATAAATAGATAATAATAATCTATAATTACCCAATACCAAAGGGCCATGAAAGTAATTAAAATTCCAGGAATTTCTGGGCATATAACAAAAAGAGGAAATTAAAAATGAAGTTTATCAACATGGTATTAGCACAAAAACAGGCACGTGGACTGATGGACTAGAACACAGGGCCCAGAAACTAACTCAAACAGCTACAGCCACTTGTTTTTTAACAAAGGTATCAAAAACACACATTGGAGAAAATGGCCTCTTCGATAAATGGTGCTTGGGAAAACTGGATGTTCATATGGGGAAAACCACAACATCTCTTGCCCTGCCTAAGAGTCAAATTCAACATGGATCAAAGACCTTAATGTAAGACCCCCAAATTTGGAACTATTGGAGGAAAGCATGGGCAAAACACTTCAAGATATTGGCAAGGACATTATGAAAAAGGCTCCAAGAACTCAGAAAATAATTCTAAATATTGACAAATGGGATTGTGTGAAATTTAAAGACACACCCCCAAATCATCCAATTATTAAGTAGGCAAATGAACTGAACAAACAGTTCTCAAAATAGGAAATACAAAAAGCCAATAAATAGTTGAAAAAAATAGCTCAACACCCTAAGCCTTCAGGGAAATACAAATTAAAACAACACAGAAATTCCATCTTACCCCAGGCAGAATGATGGTCATCCAGAAAAGAAACACCAATAAACACTAGAAAGGATGTGAAGGAAAAAGGAACACTCTTTTACTGCTAGTGGGAGTGTAAACTGATTCAGCCATGGTGGAAATTAGTGTAGTGTTGTAGAATATTATTTTAAGATGTGCTACTTTTGTTTATGTTGCATTTATTTAACTCTGTGAAGCTGTGTTACTATGCCTGTTTAAAAGAACTGATGGTCTAATAAAGAACTGAGTGGCTAATATCGAGGCAGGAGAAAGGATAGGTGGGGCTGGCAGGTGAGAGAATAGATAGAAAGGAGAAATCTGAGAGGAGAGGAAGTAGCCAGAGAAGGAAGAGGACTCCAGGGGCCAGCCACCCAGCTACACAGCAAACCACAGAGTAAGAGTAAGACTTACAAAAGTAAGAGAATGGGGAAAGATCAGAGGCAAAAGGTAGACGGGATAATTTAAAGGCAAGAAATAAGCCAAGCTAGGGCCAGACATTTACAATTAAGAATAAGCCTCTGTGTGTGATTTATTTGGGAGCTGGGTGGCAGATCCCCAAAAGAACAAAAACAAACAACAGTGTGGAAACACCTAAAACCTAAAAATAGAACCTACCTTACAATTCAGAGGGAGCACTGGTGGACGTGTACTCCCAAATCATTGTACCACAGCATTCCAAAAAGATACTTTACATGGATACTGCAGGACCACTCACAATCGGCAAGATGTGGACCCAACTAAGAGGGTCATCAACAGAAGAATGGATAAAGAAAACATGAACACACACACACACACACACACACACACACACACACACACACACAGAGGAGTTTTATTTGGCCATAAAAAAAAAAAGAAATGATGTCATTTTTTCAGGAAAATGGAGGGGAGCTGGACATTGTCATGAAATGAAAAATAAACCAAACTCACAAAGACAAATGTGGCATACTTTCTACCACATGCAGATTCTAGATTTTAAATAATAGGTCTATAAATACAAACATATGACACAGAAGTAGAGTGAAGACTCAGGACTTAAAGGGGAAAAGGGAACAAGACGGAGCAATGGGAAGAAGGAAGTAACACGTTTATAACATGACCCAAATATCACACCTCTGTAAATATGCATTTATATGTCATATTAAGGGGTCTGAAATAGTGAACTAGATGTTACCAGTGTTTCTCTTTGAGTATAGATTATAAAGCTCTTATTTCCTTCTCTAGATTTTTCTATGTTCCCTACATTTTTTGGTTCATGTTTTATTTTTATTTGCACATATGTTGTGAGAATGTGTATATGGTGTGTGTGTGTGTGTGTGTGTGTGTGTGTGTGTGTGTGTGTGTGTATGTGTGTGTGTGTATGTTGCAGTGCACATTTGAAGGTCAGAAGACACCCCTGAATACTCCTCACCTTCCATCTTGTTTGAGATAGGTTTTTGCTGTGGTGGTGGTGGTTGGCTCCCCCTGCAAAAACCCAGTTTGCTGATCCATGAACTTGAGGGATTCACCTGTCTCCTCCTCCTGCCTCCACCTGGGAGAGTAGAGATTACAGATACGCACATTCTGGAGATCCTAACTCAAGGTCCTCAGGCTAGCATGATAAGCATTTGACCCTCTGAACTCTCTCTCTTTTTTTTTTTTTAACATAAGCTCAATGTTTCTTATGTTTAGGAACATTTTTAAGATATTTTCATTCTTTTTAAACTCTCCTATGAATGTTTTTATGCTTTGGAGAAAGATTAGGCAGTTACTAAGATTACTAATTATCCTGGGTTTTTTTGTTTGTTGTTTGTTTTTGGTCAACTTGACACAAGGCGGAGGAACTTCAATTGAGAAAATGCCTCCGTCGGATTGCCTGGAGGGCATTTTCTTGGTTAATTATTGATGTGGGCAGGCCCAACCCACTGGGTGTAGTGTCACCTCCAGAAAGGTGGTCCTGAGAGATGGAGGAAAGCAGGCTGAGCATGCCATGGGGAGCAAGCCAGTAAGCAGCACTCCTCCATAGCCTCTGTTTTAGTTCCTTCAGCCAGGCTCCTGCCCTGCTTGATTAAATTCCAGCTTTGGTGTTCCCTGATGATGGAGGGTAGTCTATAAGCCAAACAAACCCTTTCCTCCCGAAGTTGCTGTTGGTTATGGTGTTTTATCACAGCAATAGCAAGCAAGCAAACACACTAACATTGATCCACTGTTAGATTTTTTTTTTATTACCACTGTGGCTTAAATGACAGATGTCCCCCATAGTCTCAGCCATTTGAGCCCTTGGTCCCCAGTTGGTGGTGCTATTTGAGGAGGTTTAGGAGCTGTGGCCTTGCTGGAGGAAGTGCATTACGGTGGGAGGGCTTTGAGATTCAAAGTCACTTCTGTTTCACTCTCTGTCATGCTTGTATTTGAAAATGTGAGCTCTCAGCTTCCTGTTCGTCACCCGTGCCTGTCACTTGCTACTGCTGTGTCTCCACACCATGACAGACTCTAATCCCCCCGGAACCATAAACCAAAACCAACTTTTTATAAGTTGCCATGGTCATGGTGTTTTTATCACAGCAGCAGAGAAGTAACTAAATCAACATCTTTTCAACAAAGTCCTGAATATCCACTGCATCGGTCATGACCTTGAGGGAATAGTCATCAATCCCTGTGATATCCTCCTGTAACCATCTTTAATGAAAGAGAATGGAGCCCCAGATCTTCACACAAAGACCCAGGAAACATTATGGAATAGTGTGTTGCCCTGGCTCTTTCCAGCTGCCACAGGAAATGCTAACAGCTTAGAAAGCATAATGTTCTTGTATACTAATGGGACTTTCTTAATGTGTTGAGAGATTTTGGTGTCAGAAAGGATCTCTTAAAGCAAAAAAAAAAAAAAAAAAAAAAAAACCCAAAAAACCAAAAACCATATTCTTAGAGAGCTCAGAAACAGCTTTTAAAAGGCAGATGTTGATTATACTCCCCCTGGCCTCCGGTAAATTTTGGCCTGTATTTTTGTTGTTGCTTCTTTCAAAGTTGCTTTGGGGTGTCTTTTTATAGTTGTAGGACCCAGTTTAGTGATGTGGTAGCCCGCAGCCACGTCCGTCCCGTGCTTTGTATTTGATCTTCGGTCCCTCTTCCTCTGGTGACAGTGAAGAAACGTTGCCAGAGGACTCGGGTCGGGAGCATGGCATCACACTGTCATTGTCAAATGTTCCTCATTAGATGGCTGGAATTTTTTATTCAGCTTTCATTTTGAAATATTACCATTTAAAAAAATCTGAGTGCATATTTTCTCCTAAAAACTGAAAATACAGTTTTAGCCAATTCAATAATACGAGTATATTTTTCATTGTTTAAATATAAAATAATTTATAGGTAATATTAATTCTAATGTAATTTATGTTTGTTTGTTTGTTTGTTTGTTTTTTCAAGACAGGGTTTCTCTGTGTAGTTTTGGTGCCTTTCCTGGATCGCGCTCTATAGACCAGGCTGACCTCCAACTCACAGAGATCCCCCTGGCTCTGCCTCCCAAGTGCTGGGATTAAAGGCGTGCGCCACCACTGCCTGGCCTAATGTAATTTCTTAATTGGAATTGTATTAACACTATGGGTTAGTTTAAGGACAGTTGACCTCCTTATGGTGTGGATTCATTTTATTCCCAAACATGGCAGGACTCTTTAGTACTCATTAGTAGAATTTTAATATTTTCTATAAAGTCTTGCTTGATTTTTCCCCCTTGATCCCTTATTTCTGTTGCTATTGAAACGTTCTTTGAAATTGCATTTTGCTGTTTCCTGCTTGTGTGTAGCAAAGCAACTGGACCGTGAGTCCTGACTTTGCAACCTCGTTTAACTGAATAAACTACCTCTTATTTCTATGAACTTGCTAGAACAACAATACATATGGCAACCTCACTTTTCTTCCGTTCCAATTCTTACGCCTTTCAGACTCGGTTTTTTTCCTTCTCCTCTTCTCTTGTCTCATCTTTCTTCCCTTCCTGTTCCCTTCCTTCCCTCCTTTCTTTTTCTTCCTCATGTTCATTTTTTTCCCATGTTATTTCACAGCTGACAAGCCCTGGAACCACACCAAATGGTAGCAATAGCAAACGTGACTGTCCTGTTCTTGACTTTAAGGAAGTAGGTTAGCATCTCACTACAAATATTTGTTCTTGATATATTTTGTATTTAGTTTTTAAAAATTTGGGGGGGTTGTTTAATAAGAGGTGCTGCCATAAATTATGATTAGAGTTTTTTTTTAAATCAATAAATTGTACTTCTGTCCCCTTTAATCTATAAAAGGAATAGTTAAAATGGTCCTTCTGCTCTTGAACCAAGCTTCTACATTTGGAATCCATTCAGTTTTTTTCATTACACAATGGGTAATTATAATTAATGCTTAAAGGAGATAAGTATATTTCTAATATACTTTTAAAATAATGCTATATTTTAAATATGTCTTCCTTCTCTCCATCATTTTTTTCCAGTTACATTTTTCATATGCACAGAAAAAAATAGAGTTTTGGGGTATAAGTGCATGTGTGTGTGTGTGTGTGTGTGTGTGTGTGTGTGTGTGTGTTCAGAGATTAACTTCAGGTGCTGTTTCTGAGGACATTTGTCTTCTGAGATAGGGTCATTTCTGGAATACATTTCATATCATATCTTGTGGAATATGGGAGGAAGGAAACGAGATGGCATACATCACATAAATAGTCCAAATCCGCTCTCTTTCACCATCTCTGAGGAGTGGACCCTGACAAGTGGACCAGTCGCGTGTTTTAAAATGCAACATTGCAGCATGTTGAAGCATCCTGCCATATTGTTTTCTCAGGCTCCCATGGCAGGAATTTCACAGACATTCTACAGGTGTTCTGTATTGCTCAATATTTTCTATAAAAGCATCTTCCCAGGTCCAACTTCCCCTCATCTGAGCTCATCGTGATATAGAAAGTATATTTTAGAGCAGTGGTTCTCAACCTTCCTGATGCTGTGACCCTTTAATACAGTTCTTCATGTTGTGGTGACCCCCAACCATAAAATTATTCCATTGATACTTTATAACTGTAATTTTGCTACTGTTATGAGACAAAATGCAAATATGTGATATACAGGATATCTGCTAGTCAACCCCTCTGGTGATCTCGATCTACAGGTTGAGAACCACTGTTTTAGAGGACATCTAGATAGTCCATAAATATTCAACCGACATTCGTGAGGTGCCTAGAATGTGCCAGACCCTGGATTAGAACCTGAGCCCATGGGTTCTAATCACTTACAGTTCTTAAAGACATGCGGCAGTCCATCCAGAATGCAGAGAAGTACAAAGGTGAAAAGGACAAATTATTTCTCGAGGATCATCAGAATCCGACTGAACCAGCTCTTCCTTGCTTAGATTCCTTAGCCCCCATAGGAAAACACTAAACCAACATTTTGGAAGAAGTTGATGCAAAGACTCCTGATGGAAATGTTTAGAGGGTTTAAAGCTTACCAAACATAGAATTAGGTACAGCTGAAAGTCTTGGGTATAGGAAAGAAAACAATAAATGTGGGCTTTGTAGGAGGAAAAAGTCCTTGGAGATTTTTTTTATTACAGTATGTGACATATACATTTCATGCTTAGGACTCGAATATGGTAAGTAAAGAGAATTTTAAAGTGGGAAAAGGAATTGTGAGCATGAATAATCAGATAAAGCTTCAAGCATGTGGGCACCCTGCTCCTGTTAATTCTGGCCAAAACTTTCACCCAGAAAAGAATTAACTGTTCAATGACCAGAAAAGAGGATCCTTCCAGATTCCAGACTTCGTACTTCTGAGAAAGCGGTCACCCTGGATAGTCTTACTGAGGACATGGGCATTGTGTATGCGGGGGTGCTGGGAAGAGCCTAACTCATATGGGATGGCCCTCCTTAAGCCACAGAACAAGGGCCACAAGCTAAGGTCTGGTGGATCAAAAGTTGACCACAGACATACTTTACTCACATGTGGGTTTCATAGTGGGACCTTGTTAGATTTCTTGGTGGCTGCTGCTGCCGCCTCGTCCTCTTCCTCTTCCTCCTCTTCCACATCCTTTTTTTTTTTTTTTTTTTTTTAAGAAAACAAGCAATGTTATGGCTTATTCTGCAGGAGTGCATGTGGTTTATTTGCAACCTTATCGGGCTGCTTGCTGCACAGTGTGTTCACAGTCTACACCACTTGCCTTTGCCTCACTTCAGACATGGCATTCTTGATCTACATCACTTGCATGATCTGGGTAGGCATTTTAATTACTTCTGGTCTAGAAAGCTCCAGAGAAAACAGAATTCCAAGACTAGAAGCCTTTTCTACATCAAATGCTAAGATGCCCCCCTATAATGATTAAGCAGTTATCTCTGTGGTAGAGACTTGTAGTTTCTGTGGTATGATTAGGTCACACAAAGCCACTACTGTTGAACTACTGATGAATATGGAGGACCTTTGTGCTGTTGTTCTGGAACACCTCTGTAGAATTTTGAGCTTTGAACTTTGTCCCCTCCTTAAAATCTTCCCATTGGCCACCTAGATGGACTGACCACATGCCTCATTGATGCATTAGCTAGGACCTCCATTCTGGGCAAGTCTTATGGGACAAGATGTGTGGTGAGTTTTATAGAGTGCAAACAGTTTAGTAGGCTAGAAAGTTGGAGAGAATATACCAGAAGCAGATAACCACACAGTAAAGGACCAGTGGTGGGAAGAAGTTGCCACGTGGAAAGAACATCTAAAAGACCTGCTTGACAAGATGTCTTAGTCAGGGTTACTATTGCTATGATGAAACACCATAACCAAAGTAAGTTGCGGGGAAAGGGTTTATTTGGCTTACACTTCCACATCACAGTTCTTCATCAAAGGAAATCAAGACAGGAACTCAGCAGGTCAGGAACCTGGAGGCAGAAGCTGATGCAAAAGTCATGGAGGAGTGCTGCTTATTGGCTTGCTCACCATGGCTTGCTCAGGCTGCTTTCTTATAGAATCCAGGACCACCAGCCCAAGGATGACACCACCCACAATGGGCTGGGCCCTTCCATATTAATCACTAAATTAAGAAAATGCCTTAGAGCTAGATTTTATGGAGGCATCTTCTCCATGGAGGCTTTCTTTTCTCTGATGACTCTAGTGTGGGTCAAGTTGACATCACACTAACCAGTACACAAGGGTAGAGGAAGAGTAGAAAAGCATCTAGACAAAGATGGATATGTTAGATCCACTAATAGAAATCATTTCCAGCCCAATTTTCCAATTAGCATATGTTGAACTTTGTTCCACATAAATAAATCCTCATTTCTTTTTTTTTTTTTTTTTTTTTTTTTGGTTTTTCCGAGACAGGGTTTCTCTGTGTAGCTTTGTGCCTTTCCTGGAACTCACTTGGTAGCCCAGGCTGGCCTCGAACTCACAAAGATCCGCCTGCCTCTGCCTCCCGAGTGCTGGGATTAAAGGCGTGCGCCACCACCGCCCGGCAAATCCTCATTTCTAATACACTGATGACTCTGGTGGTTCATTTTCATGGCTTAGAATCACATAGGAAAATGATGATGCACAACTTTTGGTACATCTGTGGGGATGTGTCTGAAGAAGACTTAACGAGCGGGGAAGACCACCACCTTAGATATGGAAGGGGCCCTCCTACGAGCTAGGGGCCTAGAGAGAACACAAGGGGAGAAAGTCGAAGCCCACAGAGCACCCGCATTCTGTGTCTTGCTTCTTGTCTGCTGTCCTGGGAACAGCTGTCCTCTGCCACAGCTACTGCTGTCATCATTTTCTGCCCTGGGGCCCGGGGCCAAGCCACCATGGACCAAAGTCTCTCAAACAATAAGCAAAGTGAACAATCCCCTCTTCAAGTACTGTTTCTGTCCCTAGTTTGTTAAACTGACGAGAAAAGTAACTAACAAGAGGACTAGATGATACCCTATTTCCAATCCATTATTTATCACGCTTTGTCTTGCCCACTCACTTCAAGCCTGCTCTGTCTTTTACTAAAGTGAACACTATATGGCAAGACTTAGAGATGGATGTCTTAACTGTTCTTCATATTAAAATATTAATCACTCAACATGTGGAGCCTACATATTTGGGACATGATGATGATGATGATGATGATGTAGATATAAAGGAGAATGTCAGCAGGACAGGCAGAATTGTGGTTGGGAAGGAAGATTGGAAACTCAGGAGATCCGTTAAGAAATTTGGCTCTGGGTGAAGTCAGTAATGTTAAAAGTTGCTTGAACTTTCCCCTATTCAGTGACAATAAGAGGTCTGAAACTGGTGGGTGCTGACATTTGTCTCACTCTCCCACAGTCACCAAAGACTCAGACTGTTTGCCTTCTCAGCTCCTCCGGACTAAGCTGGGTTGTCTTACGATATCAAGGTAGCTCTTGTCGCTTAGACATCAGAGCCATGTTCAGGTTTGGAAGAAGATGTAGTGATAGATGACAAGTTCTCTCTGCATCTCTCTCTCTCTCTCTCTCTCTCTCTTGTTTTTAGTCCATTTTTATTTATTTATTTATTTTTGGTGACAGGCTCTTGCTCCATAACCCTGGCTGGCCTCAAACTCGTGACATTCCCATCTCAACCTCTTGATTGCTGGGATTATAGAAGTTCACTACCACATCTGGTGTCTGTGTTCTTTGTATAAGTGAAACGAAAGCATAACCAAGGACAGCTCCCCTTCCTGCTTCTCACTGACAGGAATGGATCGCATGGTCACTGGGTCCCATCCTTGCAAGGGAATATGGGAAAGCAGAGGTATCTTGTGTGCGGTTGACTCAGCTCCTTCCCCGAGGTTTGGTTTCAGTTCGAGTTCTGCTAGCGAGTCAAAAGGAGGTAGGTTGTATGCAGTAAGCATTTAATAGCATCTCTGTGCTGTGCTTTACTGAGCTGCTGGGACACCCGTGAGGTAAGGCTGTACAAAGCTGGAGCCTCAGTATCCAAGAAAGTAGATGAGAGTAGCTGTGGCCTAAGTCTGAAGGAACTCAGCTTGGTAAATAAGACATACGGGCCAAAGTTAAGTAACAGGAGGCTTGGGCTGAGAGGAGAAAGTGCCATGAGAACTGGAGGACACACTTCTTTACCGTGCATCACACAGGTGCGTTGGTCTAACCCCCCAAATGAGAACTTAGTCATTCTACAGATGTTTATTGAGTGCTCACCACATACCAGATGCTGAGCTGGGCCTACAGCATACAGCAGTGAATAGGACAGGTAAACGCCCTTCGCTGTTGTGCCTGTAGACTAGTGGGTATGTTCTGGTCTACAGAAGGTCACCTAGGTAATAAGTAGTGATTTTGTAAGCTTATGATGGCGTTGAGAAATCCCTGCCACCTAGAGTTCTTGTAGCTGTCTTACAGGCTGGTGTCATGCATCCCTTGTGTTTTGTAAAGCTGTAAATGAATGCACTGTTCACATAAGAGTACGAGGAGTCTGTGGTGGGCAGGACATAATGCTTGACAAGGGTAATAAAGGACTTGTTATTGGTTATGTGTTCACTGTGATCCGTTCTGAGATAGAATGCCTGCTTGTGTAGTTCAGGTTGGCCTTAAACGCACCATCCTCTTGCTCAGTCTCCTGAGTGCCAGGATTACGGGACTGGACCACCGTGCTTTATTAAACTTTATTTGTTTAATCATTATTCTTAACACTTACTCATCTGTTTATTAAAAAGTTGACTATGGAAGCCGGAAAGATGGCTCAACAGTTAAGAGCAGAAGACCTGAGTACCATTCCCGGCACCTGGGTCAGGTGGCTCTCAACTGCCTGTAACTCCAGATCCAAGGAATCTGACACCTTCTTCTGGCCTCTGTGGGTACCTGTATTCAAGCACACCTTCCCATATGTAGATACATACATAATTAAGAACAAAAGAAAATCTTTGCCAGATGTGGTGCCCCATGCCTTTAATCCCAGCACTCCAGGGATGGAGGCAGAAGCAAATATAAGTGGATCTCTGTCAGTTCAAGGCCAGCCTGGTCTAAGTAGTGAGTTCCAGGCTGGCCAGGGTTACATAGCAAGATCCTGTCTCAAAAAAAAAAAAAAATTGACTGAAGCACAGTATTTGGTGTTATATTAACATATCTGTGTGCACCTCAGGCTTATAAAATGTATGCATATGGAGTATATATTTGTGATATAAGCACATGCCTGTGTATATGCACATGCTGAGGTTGCAGGAAGACATCAGGTGTCCGATTCTATTCCTCATTATCTTATCACTTGGAGATAGAGTCTCTCACTGAACTTGTAGCTAGGCTAGCGGCTAGCTAGCCCTAGCATCCTCCTGTCTCTGCCCTGTGCAGCGTTTGGGTTACAGGCATATGCAGCGATGCTAAGCTATTGTTTATGTGGGTACTAGGTTCTGTCCTGCGGTCTTCATGCTTGTACAGCAACTTCTGGTACCCACCGTGCCATCTCTCCAGCTCCCTGTGTACTGAGTCCCTTAATGACTACTGAAGATCATGCCAAGTGGCTGCCCTGTACTTTCTAGTGACTCTATGATGCTTTTGGGGTGACCAAGTTGCCCGAACACTGTGTTTCGCAGAGCAGTTCCCTATTGTTAAGGGATTCACTCTGGTCCAGTGACAGGGAGAAAAAAGTGCAGTAAGGAAACTCAGTTGTGGCTGGACAAAGACTAGAGAAAGGGAGAGAAGACGCCTCTAACACCATGAAACGACTACTGTCACTGTGACGCAGCCAGGACAGCATCCAAAATGACCAGTTGGTGTCTGGCCACACCTAACTTTTGATTCGAGCCTGGAAAGCACATGCTTGAGAATTCCTCACAGAGCTGAAAACTTGGGAATCATTTAGCATCTTCATCTAAGCAAGACTGGGGGCTCTTGCTGGATTCTATCTGAAAAGAATCCATCCCAGCCCTTTCAAGTTTCATTTTTGTTCTATGCGAGGAGCACCACATTTGACCGTCCCAGCCACCCTCCATGACTTCTTGGTTTCTACTGGTCAACTTGGTTGGATGAAGCAAATGTCTGCGTTTCTGCCATGTTACAAGCTTTGTGACATACACCAGCACCCGGTTCTTATGAGGAATGAGGGCTGGTAAAGAGAGCATAGATCTCTGGTCTGGGGGGTTGGGATGTTGACTGTCTCACTTGGTAGCATACAGACAGGCTAGCCTCTTGGAGGAAACTTCCCTCTCCTGCAAAGTGGAATTAATCCTGATTTGTCGTATGGTATTTTGTAAAAAAGTGTGGGAGGCAATACAGATGATGGGCACACAGAAAGTGCTTAATAAATGCTCACTCCATGCTGTGTACGTTGCCAGCATTAGGAGACCCTACATTATCTGGTGCTGTGTTCACAGTGTGGAACAAGTCTCTGAGAAACATGATGTTTTCGGTGCAGAAGTCTCACACTCGAAGTTTTATAGACTGTGAACAGCCTGGCGACATGGCCAGGGATGAGGCTCCCCTGGTGGTGTGTCTCTGAAGCTCAGCATGCAGCATGTTTTATCTCCCTGGTTTACATGCTTGTTCAGACAGCAGAATATGGAACCAGTCAGACTCCTCATTATGACAGTGGTCCGGAGCCAGGAGCCAATCATCCAGTGACAAAGAGCTTGGTGACCAGCTGTTCCCCATCTCCAGTGAGCCGAGAGCGGGAGGAAATGGGTTTAAGCTGCGTGAAGGATTGGGGTTATTTATGGCGGAGTTTCTTGATGCTGAAGGTTGCTCAACATTAGGACTGGATTACAGAGAGAGGCTGGAGAATTCCTGTTGGTGGAGATGGTGAAAACATGTTCTTGTTTGTGACATCACTACGGGGGCCGTCCTCCAACTGTGCTCTGTCTCGGCTCTCTCCCTTTCAACCCAGATGGCCCACGTGAACCATCCTAACAGACTGGGGACAGGGAGGCTGGAGTGCAAAAAAGGGAAAAAGCGTTCACACTGAACTTGTCACAGCATCATCCACTCTGCGGCACTCTGATCACAGGCTTTCGTATTTTACATCAAGGTAGACAAACACAAGTTAGCTGACGCCTAGGACTGCAAAGTCTACCAGATGAAAAGTAAAAGGAGTCAAGTTTGCATCTTTGATTAATGTGGATTGCATATTGTGCTTTTGCTTGTTTGGTTCACTGCTGAGGGTGAAATCTAGGGCCCCATGTGTGTACTGAGCTGGTGCTGGACCACTGAGCCACATACTTTTCCCCATTCTTTTTTCCTTCTAAAAGCACAGTCTTGCACCAGCAGTAGTGGTTCGGGTCTGTATCCCAGCACATGGGAGAGTGGGGCAGGGAGGTCAGAACTTCAAGGTCAGCTGTACTACCTAGAAAGTCTGTCTCAAAATAGCTAAAAGGGGCCAGGGAGGTAGCTCAGTCAGCAAAATGCTTGTCTTGCAAGCACGAGGACCTGGGTTCAACCCCCAGAACCCACAGAAAAAAAAAATTCAGGCATGGTTATGTGTGCTTGGAATCCCAGTGCTGGGAAGGTGGACACAGGCAGATTCCTGGGGTTCACTGGCCAGCCAGCCTCGCTTACTCCACAAGTTTCAGGTCATGAGAGATCTTGTTTCCAAAAAAAAAAAAAAAAAAAAATGGAAAATGCCTGAGATTATTGTTTAGCTTCTACATGTATGGGTGTACACACATAGGCCACCCCTTCTCCATTCATGTACATCTGTACACACATGCGTGGATATACACACACCTGCACACACTTGCATATATACCCCGCCCACACGCACCTACACACTTGTACATATACATAAAATATATACATACACATGGAAAGAGAAACAACCCCAACTAAATAAATTTAAATTAAATAAAATTAAAAAATATAACCCTAATTTGCATCAGTCAGTTCTTGTCACAGTTCCCGTGAGCATGCATGCTGTTGCCAGAGCAACAGCTTTTAAGAGCAACACAAAGTTTGAAGAACTTTTCAGTTTTGCCAATGGATGCTTTGAAGGCCCCGTTTGTGTACCAGAGTATGCATGTATATGTGCACTGTAATTTTGTGTGCCTAGCACCCACTTGTGACCTCTGCTTTGTGAGATGATGTCAGCACATTGGCGCCATTGGCAAGGAGAAGATGAGCTTTGGGCCAAACTGAAGCCCATGTGTGGGCTGCAGAATTCCTCTTTTAAAATGAGAACTCTGTATTTGTGAGCTGAGCCATAGCAGTTGCTGTTTGCTGATTAAAACAATCAGATACTGTCAATTTTCATCTGCTTCAATCTAGAAGTACTCATTCACCCACTGAAGAATAACGAGCATATACAGCATTCTGGATTATCTCTTGCACTAGAGAGGCATTCTACCTCCTGTTTTATAAAGTGCTCACTTTCTGCCCTACACCCTGAGTTACTTGCTAGCAAGCTGTGCCCAGTTATAGGCGGCGTCAGCAATTGCCTACATACCATGCATTATCTTGTTTGTGATGGGTTGCAAGAATCTATCTTCCCAGGACTCGTGGCTTTATCTAAATCCCTGAAACTCTTCTCACAAATAGTCTATGCCTCTGAGGAAATGGCCCCGTAGACACAAGACTGGCCTCCCTCTTACTGTCTTTATCCATCCTTACTTAGTTATAGCTACCAGTCTCAAAAAATACCTCTATTTTGAAATGAACTGGGTGTCGATGAGACGAAAACAATTGCTACCCACAGACAGGTAAACAGGTTTTCCCACCACAAAGGTAGAAGGAGTTCCTAGCTGGAACCCATGATAGAAGTCCAATTGCTTGCTAGTGATGCGTTCTCCTAAGGGAAAAGTTGTGTGGAGGGAGGTGGGGGGGGCGGGCAAGCCTTTGTGTTTTTGAGGTAAAGGAGACACTAGAAGAACCACAGTGTGCTCTTTAGATTTTCTATTTGTTCTGGAACTCAGACACCAGTGAAAGTACTTCTTTCCCTCCTTCCTCCCCTCTGTTAATTCCTCCCACATTTAAGGCTGCTTCACATTGATTGATTGCTCTCAACCCCCGTGTGTATTTCTTTCACAACTTAGAAAGTGTGAAACACAGTGTATTCTTGTTCTCTTAATTGGAATTGCATCTCTACTTCCTATGTTTCTTCACTTTAAGTTAATAAATAAATAAATTAGATAGATCGATAGATAGGTAGATAGATACATACATCATACATACATACATCATACATACATACATAAAAGCCATGCTAAAGAGAAGAGTCAGGGGTGAATTGGAATTGGGGAGATTTAAAAAAGAAAAAAAAAACTCCCCACAGAAGCAAAATCTCAGAATACGAATAAAGTCGTATCTATGAAGTGCTCATGTTCTTCACGTGGCCTCAAAAAGGTGCAGATTACTCTTTATATCAATAAAGAACATGTTGAAAGTCACATTGAGCCTATAGGAAACCTTGGGACCACACAGGACACTCTCTAGTCGTATCATTTCCCCGCAGCAAGGGTGCTAAGAGTTACCTTGATGCACACAGGAGTGCAGATCTTTTGTGTTCCTGTCGATGGAGCTGGCTTGACACTGTAGGGCCACTCCGTAGGGCAGGGTGCTGGGACCTAGCCAGTCTGTGATCTCCAGACCCAAGGGCCTTCCTCACATCTGAGGTTCAGAATCTCGAGTGCACTTTCCCGTTTCCTTCTCAGGGCCTCTGCTTTGCTGTTTCAGGTACATGGAGATGAAGGCTGGAGTGAGAAATAAGGGTGTGTATGTTTAAAACCTCTTTCCGGGTTCACTCCACCTAGAGATGGGCCTTTGTGGAAGCCCCTTGACAGTAGCTGCTGTTCAGTGAGAACTCGTGGAGAATAATCAGCATCATCCTCTTATGTGTCCTTAGCATGTTCTGAATGTCAGACACCGACTCCGTGTTTCACTGCAATCATGCACTTTATTTTCACAACTCTGGGAGATACATTATGCTGTGAAATAGATACATTATTATTATTATTTATTATTATTATTTTTATTATTATTATTTTTATTATTATCATTAGCATTACAGTCAAGGCCCAGAAAGATTCACCCACTTGCTCAAGCAATTGACTGACCAGTGTGCATTGTACAGATAGGCCAGTTTGGAACCCACTCCACCAGGAATTAAGATCCCAGGAATGGAATCCACACGTGTGCATATCCCCAAGCTTCCAGCCAGTCACAGACGAAGGAGAGGCTCACCAGTTCCAGCTCCTCCCTGCTGAACTAGTGGCTACTGCTGGATTCAGAGGGCTGTCATTATCTTCAAATGTGTCCCCCACTGGGGATCCCACCAGACTCCACGGTATAGCTCCAAACCCATGGTCACTCAGACAGTCCTGGGTCAGCTCAGTGGGTCACAAAACAAAAGACGTGAACATGGGAAAGGAAGCTGGGGGTGGGGGGAGGCTGGGGGGAGTTGACAGGAGTGAAGGGTGATGAGACAGGGTGGGGGCTGAATAATTAGTAAGCATTTTATACATGGGTGAAATCGTCAAAAGACAAATGAATTTGTTAAAAAAAAAAAAAAAGAAAGAAAGAAAGAAAAAAATAGGGCAGTGAGATGTCAAGGCAGGGTAAAGGCACCGAGCCTGACTGAGTCTGCAGGACCCACGTGGGAGGAGAGAATCAGTTAGTCCTCTGACCTCCTCACATGTGCTGGATCACAAGCCATGTGTGTGCACTCATGTGTGCATGCAAACACACACACACACACACACACACACACACACACACACACACACACACTAAGTATCGTAAGTTTTTTTTAAAGAAAAAAAAAATGAATGGTTTTTAATTGACAAATGTGTCACCCTGAGAAATCCCAACCCTGATAACTCAGTGTGTGAAGGTGGCTTTGGTGGAACCACCAAGAAATCACCAACAGTCTCACAGGCAGCACACCCTGACTGTGTTCTGTACCCCTCTGTCCAAATTGGTAGCCGATGTCCACATGTGTGTGGCTGCTGAGCTCTAGTCACATGTGACCGGCGTGGCAGCGGGACTGGACTCCTTCTCCTAGAATTAAAAACAGTCACACATGGTTACCATATTGGACGGCACCGCTTTCAACGACTTGCAGATCCAGCCTTGCAAATCCAACCTTATCTGTGCTCGTTTGCCCTACCTCCCTCAGCAGGCCAGCTTCAGGCGCGGTTGGAATTTCGAGGCGTGGTGCACTCTACAAATCACTGCATTTAAGTTTAATCCTGTGAAGAAGAAAACATGGCATGTTCTCACAGGGAATCCAGATGACAAGAAGGCTCGAGGGATGGGGATGGCATGTCCTGGGGGGTCCACGAGTTAGTGCCCGGCCCGAGTGACATCTCTCTCCGCTCACGAGGACACGGGGATGACGTGAGCTGGACCAGGGCTTCGCTGCTCCCAAGCACAAAAGCAGACCGTTCTGAAGGAGCGCAGCGGGAGAGGTTATTTTTCCTGCTTAAGTTGTGGGTTGCATGTGACGACAAGAACAAAATTGTCCCTTCTGGGTCCTGTCACCAAATTATTAGTTAAGAAGAATCCAAGAGCCGTGAAAGGGTCTTTCAACTCTGGCGGTGAAACCCTTCTCGCTCCCCGCAATTCTTCTGGAGCTGCTGTGATTAAAAATCAGTCTCCAGGGACCTGCATATATATATATTTTTTTTTTGTCCAAAGGATTTTCTCCTCCCATCCTTCAGAAGCATAAAAGTAGCCCAGGCGGAGCCTCATACTTTATTAATGCTGTAAACTATTCAGTGGGTTTTCTATTGTTCTCCATTTCCTGTTTCTTTTTTAACTACCATGTTTTCCAAACATGAGGCATAAAGGATGGCAGACAAGTACACCAGTGTAGACCCCATGGCTCAAAAACAGTTCCTACTAAGCAGCTAATTGAAGGCTGTGTTATTCTTAGCTTCCTACCTTAACCTATGTGACCTGGAAAGCTAGGTTAGAATTTATAATCCTGGGACTCTAGAATTCCCTGTGGGAATGTCGCTGGCTAGGGAGGCAGCCAGGATCACATTTAGGACAGGACATGGAATTCTCCAGCACATTCTTCAGACTGTCTATGATCCTAAGGGCAGCTTAGGTCTCAGGCCTAGAGCAGTGCCCACGGAGACAGAGCTGTTGTTCATCTTAGGCCTGACTTGAGCTATGTGACATGAACAGGTGTGGCATACAGGCTTGGGCATTTGGGCAGGGAATGCTAGGATTCCAGGGGCTTGGAGAAAGATCTAGAAGACTGGCCTTGCTCTGTGAGGAGTTCCACGGAAGGACTTTCTCTGAGAATAGGGTCAAAGTGGAGCTTCTAAACCAAACAGAATCCAGGTTGTAGATCCTGGAGGTGGTCAGGACTGGCTGTATGGCTTTCTCTGAAAAGCACTGGCTGGCTTTCAGCACCTCCCTGTGGACATGAACTTGGCTTCCTGCCATTTCCTGTAAACCAGGGTGGGACAACACTGGTCAGCGTGGCCCTTTAAGATCCACTTTTGGCCACTTCTGGTGGTGGCACACGCCTTTAATCCCAGCAGTTGGGAGGCAGAGGCAGGCAGATCTCCGTGAGTTCGAGGCCAGCCTGGTTTACAAAGCAAGTTCCAGGACAGCCAGGGCTACATAGAGAAACCCTATCTGGAATCTCCCTTCCCCCCCAAAAATGGACTTCTGAAAAAAAGAAAGAGAGAGACATGAAAGGAGAAGGGAGACTAGTTGTAAGGAGGAAGGGACCAGCCAGAGTGTAAGGGGAACAAGAGACAGCAAGGCTGGGTGGGGGTGAATAAGATCAAAATACATTTGTACACGTATGAAAATGTCCTAATGAAGGCTATTGTCTCCTCTTGCCTCTGTACTTTTAAAGTCTCTTCCTGATTTTTCCTGGGGATATATAAATAGTGTCTACTCATCCTAGGTGGGGTATCAAGACAGACCAAAAAAAAAAAAAATTTTTTTTTCACTCAAGTCTACCTTGTTGGGCCAATGAGTTTAATTGAAATTACTTACAGGATAATGGGCAAGGGGTTTGCTGCAGGAGTGTGGGCAGCTGCTAGAGGTGGCCACACCACTAAAGAGTCTCACTCCTTGCCATTGTGAACTGCTCGTCAGTCTTCAGAAGCGACGGGGCCTCGTGTGCCCTCCCCATGCCATCTTGTGACCCACAGGCCAGAGATCAGCTTTGGGTGTCATCCCTCAGTTGCTGTCTACCTTGTCTTTCGAGGCAGGATCTCTCATTGGTCTGGAGCTCTCCAACTAGGCTATGTTAGCTGGCCATCGCCTCCCCGGTTCAGGGGATTACGAGCACCTGCCACAAAGCCTGGCTTTTTAAACATGGATTCTGAGACTCAAATCTGAACGTAAAAGCAAGGCACCAAGCTATCTCTTCAGTCTGACAGGTAATCAGAGCCTCTCTAATGACCAACAGCGGACACCATGCCGTGCCCAGGAGACGTCCCGCAACACATCCCTAAGACGGGGGGGTATATATCTCATGGAGAACTCTTCTAGTCTGAGTGGAGCCCTGGAGCCCCGGAACATCAGAAAATGAAAATAAAATCAGACGAACAAAAGAGCGCCTGTAGGTCTGTTTGTGTTCACAGCTGTAACAGGATGTGGTGTGTTAAACTGCAGTGTAACGGATTCTCAGTGGAGACAGCTCTGCTCACACCTTGGTCTTTTTGTGGGAGCGAAGCACCAGAGACCCTCCTTACAATTCCCGGGAACTCCGTAGATCCAAATGGGGCTACGACTGTGAATTTGTAAGCAACATCTGTGCCGCTGTCTGGAAGCCACACTCCAAAGGACAAGGACTGAGATTCTGGAGTTGCTGAAGTCATCCTTTTAATGAGAGAAGCCCGGTGGCCGACAGTCGGTTGAGGAGATGTATAACTGGCGTAATATGGCAGGTTCTCCCTGATGTAGAAAGGAGAGGGTGTAGGTGGGGCGCTGTATACTTGGACCTCCATCGACCATCCTTTGTGTTTTGTTTTGTTTTTGAGAGAGGGTCTTTAGTGTGTAGCCCTGACTGACCTGAAACTTGCTTTGTAGACCAGGCTGGTCTCAAACTCCCACAGATCCACCTGCCTCTGCCTTTTGGGTGCTAGGCTCAAGTCTTGAACCACCACCCCTGACACCATCAGCCATTTTGACATGAGGCTTTGAGACTTCAAATGTTTTTTTTTTTTCCCCTTTCATGGCCATCCTGATTTTTTTTTTGTCTTCCTTTTATGTGCGGAGATACCATACATAGGTCATCAAGGTCTAGTTTGCTTCCTTGCTGCCAAGTCACAGTCCTCTGAACCATCTCTGACACTTCAGGGTCACCGGCTGAGGTCAGCCAGTACTTTCTGGAAAGCGTCTTCCTGTGCAAAGAAATGAGAACCACATTTGGCACACTTGGCCATCCCCGAGGTCTATTTCCGTAGGTGTAGGAACGCAGTCCATGTTTACTGAGCAGGAATCCCAAGCATGCTATGTTGGTGGCGAAGGAGCCTCGTCGAAGCCCAGAGCCTGCGGGCTAATTCAGGGTGGGTCGGCGCTCAGTCTGTGGCATTCGGTCGCCATCCGTGAAAGACAGACTCGCTTTCTCTGGGTTTCATCAAATTGTTTTTGTTCCTGTGGTCTCTTCCTAAATAACTATTATCAAATCCCACATGGCAAAGCCAAGGCCTGACACGGACAAGCATGACTCATCCTCTGGATGGACCACGAGGCGCGCTGAGTTCTCGGTTTTTGTTTCGGATAGGAAGTGGGAGCACTCAGAGGTCACCCACGGGAACAGCATCCTTTCCCCCTTCCGGCTGGTGTCAAAATCCAAGTCACCCTTTCAGCATGGCTGCCTCGCCTCTTTTCCTCCCGTCCTGATGGCTTTCTTTCTTCTTTTTAATTTGTTTGCTTCCTCTGCTTTATATCCTACCAGGAGCAGATAGCCTTTTGAAATCCTTCGCTTTATACTGTTAATAAAAACAGTGCAAGCACACCTACCACTGATTAAGCATCTACTGTTATGGCTGATTCCCCACAATGCATTCACATGTGTGTTCGTTTGGTTGTCCTGAAGATCCAGCATTGAGTGGAAGGTGTAACAACACCAAGACCCTCTGAGGTTCTGTTCTCCGTTTAACTCAGCCAAAGGATTTGCAGCAGATTAAGTAGGCTGATGGGTTCCTAACCACAGAGGGCCTGGCCTCATCTGCTATAAGAGGGATAGGGATGGTCCTTCTGCCTAAAGCCCTGTTGTGGTCCATTCCTATTCCCGAATCACCCTTCATTCCTTCAGCAGGGTGTCTGAGCTGTGGACCTTTGATGACCTTAAAGTATGCCCGCAGAGTTTCTGCAAAGCAAGAATTAAAACAACCAGGCATGGCGGCACAATCCCATTGCTCTGGAGCAGTGGTTCTCAACCTGTGGGTCGCAATCACCGCGGAAACACATGTTTCCGACGGTCTTAGGAACTGAGACACTGCTCAGTGGCAAAATTTCAGTTATGGAGTAGCAATGAAAATAAATTTATGGTTGGGGCTTCCATCAGAAATCTGTTTTCCAGTGGTCAAGACCCACAGGTTGAGAACGGCTGCTCTGGAGGCTGAAGGAGGAGGATGGTGAATCTGAGGCTAGCTTGGGCTGGGTAGGGAAACTTTGTAGCTGTGAGGAGGTGGAAAGCAGGGATGAGAGACTTGAAGTCCTTGGGAAGATTCCCGCAGGAGACACTGTCAGTGTGGATGTGGAAAGGAGTGTGAGGTAGAGAGGGACTAGAAAACATGGTGCTTCCATGTGCTCCAGCAGATGCGGGCCAGGAACACTAACGGGAAGTGTCTTAGATGGAAGAAGCCATACCCATGTAGCCCACTAGTGACTCAGGGGACCTCTGGGGTGTTCCCGCCAGCCTTCGCCTCCTCCAGTACAAGAGTGAAAGAAAAGGTACCACACAGAAAAAGTGGAGTCAAAACCAGGATGTAAAACATGTCCCAGCCCTCGGGAGGCAGAGGCAGGCAGACCTCTGAGATTGAGGGCTACTGCTGCCTGGGGGACCAGCCTCCAGCATCACATGGCTGGAAAGAAATCTGTGGAGTCAGTGTGCTACGACTTTTTTATCTGAGGGGAAAAGACATTCACACAGTCTCTTGATGGTTTCCTTCTGACTTTTTTTGTTGTTGTTTTTCAAGACAGGGTTTCTCTGTGTAGTTTTAGAGCCTGTCCTGGAACTTATTCTGTAGATCAGGCTGGCCTCGAACTCACAGAGATCTGCCTGGTTCTGCCTACCGAGTGCTAGGATTAAAAGCATGCGCCACCATCGCCCAGCCTGACTTTTTCTTTATTGTTCTTCTATATTCTCTAATCTCTATTTTCTATTCTGGGTCTTTATTTTTTTTCTCTACAGCTTATATACTCCAACAAAATCTTTCAGGCAATATAAAAATTACAACGTGAGCTGGGCGGTGGTGGCGCACGCCTTTAATCCCAGCACTCAGGAGGCAGAGGCAGGCGGATCTCTGTGAGTTCGAGGCCAGCCTGGTCTACCAAGTGAGCTCCAGGAAAGGCGCAAAGCTACACAAAGAAACCCTGTCTCGAAAAAACCAAAAAAAAATTACAACGTGGTTACATTCTATTTTTCAAGTGTGTCCTTGTAAACTTTAAACTGTTTTCTAATCTTAAAACTATTATCAAAACATCTTCATCTAACCTGAAGTTATTTTAAGGCTTTGTTTCAGCTATGATGCACACCAAAACCTGTGAATTCATCTTTTAATATCAAGATTAAAAGAATTTGAGTCAGCCTGGTTCTTGGGACTCAATTGTTTTCCTTAATCATTAACCTGAATTACAATCTATGCAGCTCCTTAGGTGAAACTCATAGGCCCTAGCTATGTGACACTGCTTGTATTTATTTTCAATCGTTAAAACTCTGCTTGAACTAACATTATTGTTATCAGTTAGACAATACAGCTTAGGAAGAAATCATCTTTATAATAATTCACAGGTAAAAATGCCCAATGGAATAGGATATTTCCATGAGATAAACACACTATATTACAGGCAGTGGGGATCTCCCCACACCCATTTACACCATGCCAGATACCAGAGAAAGATGGCAGCAGCAAACATGTAAAGGCACAGAAGCAGCCAGGCGGTGGTGGCGCATGCCATTAATCCCAGCACTCGGGAGGCCGAGGCAGGCGGATCTTTGTGAGTTTGAGGCCAACCTGGTCTACAGAGCGAGATCCAGGAAAGACACAAAGCTACACAGAGAAACCCTGTCTCGAAAAACCAAAAAAAAAAAAAAAAAAAAAAAAAAGGCACAGGAGCAAAAGACATTCTGGAGTCTGTGGACTCAGGCTAGGCCTTGCCTATCTGAGATACACCCATCAGGGATTCGCCTCTTGGTGGGCTGACACCTTGAACTTCAATGGCCTCCTTCTGCTCCTCTGACACAGCCATGACCACCAGCAGAGGCCACCTGGTCTATGCAGTGAGTTCCCTGGCATCCAGGGCTACACAGAGAAACCCTATCTCAAAAAAACAAAATAAAACTATACAAAACAACACAAAATGTCCTCAGCCCTCGTGAACACTGCTCAGGGCATGTTAAATAATACTACAACGTATCGGACGAATGTAATCACAATTGTGTGAAAACACCTATCACTGCACACACAGCTTTGCACTAGGAGGAAACAGTAGGAATGTTCTAAGAGGCTAAGTCTGAGGAATAGAACAATGGGTAATTTGGGTTTTGTTTTTGAATTTTCAGGTTTTTTTTTTTTTTCAATTGAAATGTGTTAATCAGAAAAAAACAAGTGGAAATCAGATACGGGGGGTGGGGGGTGGGGGTGGGGGGTGGGGGGGATGCAATATAAAAGGCCCAAACTTTAATCTCAAAACTACAGTTAAAAAAATAAGTCACAAGCCGGGCGGTGGTGGCGCACGCCTTTAATCCCAGCACTCGGGAGGCAGAGACAGGCGGATCTCTGTGAGTTCGAGGCCAGCCTGGGCTACCAAGTGAGTTCCAGGAAAGGCGCAAAGCTACACAGAGAAACCCTGTCTTGAAAAACCAAAAAAAAAAAAAAAAAAAAAAAAAAAAAAAAAAAAAAAAAAAAAAAAAATAAGTCACAAAGCACACAGAAATCAGAGGGTCAGCAACAGGCTGGGTGGAAAGGTCATTGTTCCACTGCATATTCCTTTGTGTGTGTACACACAATTTCAAAGCTCTTCCTGAGTTTATTTTTGCGACTAGTGGTTTTAAGCTTCCTTAGACCCACCCTTCCAGTGGGCAATGACGGTTTGAAAATGTGGAGGAAGCTGATGGGATATCTTACAAGTTTTCCACGTAGAAAAGACTTAGGAAGGGTGTGGGTAAGGACAGACCCTCTGGACAAAATGTCCTCTCCCGTTCCCCTCATGTTCTTTCCCAGTCCGGTGACTCCCTGCTCCACCAGGATGTCTGCTGACAGATAATGACAAGTCACCCCTGGAAGGGTGAGATGGACCAGAGAGGGAAAATGCTTCCCAAGTCCTGTGCTTACCGTCCTGGGTTCCTTTAGAGCTGTCAGAAGTAGAGGGGAGATTTAAGGTGTGGGGGAGGGGATGTTCCACAGCACAACTACCTCTATGCTACCTCTTTCTCTGTGGCATACACACTTCTCCCATGTTAGTCTTGGATAAAGAAAGCAGCCAGCTAGAAGTTCCTTACCCAAGAAAGAAGGAAGCAGGAAGTCCTCCGATAAAACCTTGACCTTTTGGCATTGAGTTAATTGGGTTTCAGGTTTGTTACTGCTAATTTAAATGTTTGCTCTAACTCCATCACAGGTAAAAGATTATTAAGGAGGAAAGCTCACACGTGTCTGAACAGCTTTTCTTACACTTTTGGTGGCTTCTTTGAAAGCTTAGAAAATGTCTGTGAAGACTGCACCTGGGTGTCGTGTCACACACCTGTAATCCTCACCCAGGAGGCTGAAATAGGGGGGTTTGAGGACAGACAGAGCTTTATGGAAACTGCAAAACACTGAAGCCAAGCCAAGGAAAGAAGGAAGGGAAGGGAGGATGGGTAGTGCTCGGTGATAGAACTATTACCTAGTATTGCAAAGCCCTGGGTTTAGTCACTGGTACTTCTTTACAGGGAATTCAGACCAAGGAGGGGCATACAGTGAAGGTAGAGGAGATAGCCAGCCCTGCCATGTTTATATTCTTCATTCTGTACCCCATCTCTGTCTGTGTGTGTGTGTGTGTGTGTGTGTGTGTGTGTGTGTGTGTGTGTGCATGTATACATGTTTGGGGTGTTACAGATTAGAACTAATGAACCCAAGTTCATATAACTCCTTCTTGAACATCATCTCGATCTTCCAAATGTCATTTTGATAAGTTAATATGAACAAATCAGAAACATCTGCAGCAAAAACTCCCTCCCCCAACACACAAGGGCTTAACAATTAAATGGAAAAATGTTTGGCACAAGTGTTCTGGGTTTTAGCGGATCCAGAATGTTTTGAAAAATAGTCCGAAGACGTTTCGGGAAGTCTGAAGGACAGCTGGCTTGCTCTCCCTTTAGAACTGGCAGTGGTTATTTCTGTTCTCTGTGTCACTCCACATGGCTCTTCTGGTCTGTGGAGGGAATTCTCTTGCAGAGGTGCTGGTCTCTGTCCTCTGGAAAAATCTGTGAATTGCTGTCCTCTGCAGATGCTGACCCATTCCTCTATTCTGTTCTTAAGCAAACCCAAAGTGCTGGGTTTTAGGCCCCAGGGATCTAAAAGTCATAAGGAAGCAAGACTGTGTTCAATTGCAAGGCCCATGCCTAGACACAGGCCCAAAGTCATGGGTGACTTAGATCACTGTGTCCTGCTGTTGAGATTTTCCCAGTTGGTAGCCAAGGTTTACTGTTCCTGATGATGCCGAACACAGTCACTGTGCCTTGGGAAAAAAGACAGAGAAGACATCAGAGATGTTCAGAGGATGAGCTGAGAGCTGAAGGATCAGCCAGTAGAAAAACACAGTTGGGTTGTAGACAGGATAAACTACCTTTTTAAAAAAAAAAAAAAGCCACACTATGCCCAGACCCCTTTGCCCTCCCTGGTAGTCTTGGACCCAGATGGATGGATCTTGACAAATGTCAACAAAGCAGAAGAAAATGATTAGTGTGTGGTTTCCTTTCCAGCTTTTGCTTGAAGAAGTCATCCTTCCATTTTTTTTTTTTTTTTTTTTTTTTTTTTTTTTTTTTTTTGGTTTTTCGAGACAGGGTTTCTCTGTGTAGCTTTGCGCCTTTCCTGGAACTCACTTGGTATCCCAGGCTGGCCTCGAACTCACAGAGATCTGCCTGGCTCTGCCTCCCGAGTGCTGGGATTAAAGGCGTGCGCCACCACCGCCCGGCTCATCCTTCCATTTTTATTGAGTCTCACCGTCCTGAAATTTCCATCACCCTACCTCAGGGAAGACAGCTGTTAGATTGCCCAACCTGTGATCCAAGCTGGACTCATGGATGAAAGATGCAACCTTTGCATGCTCTCACTCCTGGCTTTGGCTCCTTCTTTTTCTTTACCATCTTTCTTCGTCGTCACTATTCTGTTTTCCTTCTGGGCTCGAAGCCTTGATTCCCCAGTGTTTAAAAAAAAAAAAAAAACCAGCAGTGGAAGCATGTTAGCATACAGATTTGTCTCCAGGTGAGCTTGGACCAATGGAACAACCACTGGGCAGTAATGACAATGAGTTGGAGGCCTAGCTATAAAGGCATGTTGTCCATTACTGGAAACATAGCTAGAAATGGCAGAAGAATCCCTACTCAGCCAGCTTGGGTTAGAAAAGACAATAGAATTTCCAATATTGTTCTTAATATTATACTCTTCCCTTATATTTTATTTCACCTTGAAAAAATAAGATTTCTTTCTCAGTTAAGTGTGAAAATAATCAGTGGCCTAGACGCCCTAATGACAGCGGCTCCTCCCACACAAGAGGCTGGCTTCTCGGCCAGAACTGAGGTGATCCAAATGCGCTTGCTAGAGCAACAGATGAGGCTTGTTTTCTGTATTATGCTGGTCTGAGAAGGCAGGGTCGACCTTGTGACCCTGTCTTTACTAATTTTGGGTTTATTATCCAGAAATTATGTAGACTTCTCCCAACTCAAGGCCAGGAGCCCCAAGCCAGCTTAGTTTATCTGCCAATGAGCCAGTTCTCTGCTAGTTCATTGAAGTGTATGTTTTGTGAGCTCTTCCTTTGTGACCTTCTAGGGGAAGGTGCTTGACTGTGATCCATTCTCGCACTTAGCCTATGGCAGGATTCCCCCCCCCCCCCCCCCCGAAGCTTCGTTTTGCCCAACAGTTTAATCTGTTGCTTAAGTTACGATGCCTTGCATTCTTATCTGCTCCTGTTGTGGCCTCTATGGCTGAGGACTGAATCTGAGTCTTATTTTTGTATTGTGAAACCTTTGCACCTGGTCTTTATTACTCAGGGTGTGACCTATACCCACCAACATGCATCATCCTCCCTTGGGAGCTCTCAGACGCCTCAATCCTACCCCAGGTCAATTTGCATTTTAACAAATGGCGATTTGGTTGTTTATTAGAATTGAAAAGCCCTTTGCAGAAGATGTCACTGCTTTCCCTACAGCCACCATCATCATCACCATCTTCATCATCATGGTAACAACTAGATTTCACTGAGAAATGTCCGCCCTCAATCCTCCCAGCATCTTTTTGTGGCTTGTTCTGTTACTCCTCCCACTTAATGGATAAACTGAGGCCTAGTGAGATCACATGATCGATGTGACGTTATTCAGGCAGTGAGCCGTGAGCCAGCCTGGCTTTAACCACAGCCTCTAATCCCTTTGGCCTGGGATCCTAACCACCTGGCTCTGTGACCTGTCCTCTCCCTCACCAGGTCAGCCATTTATTTGGCATTCTAATAATCATGATTAGAGAAAGAACACTCAAATTTCTCAAACAGGTCAGTGTCAACGGCTGTGACCACCAAGATCCTGCTATTTATCCTTACACACACACACACACACACACACACACACACACACACACACACAACCAACCAACAAAACAACAACAACAAAACAGTAGGGAGAAGTAGCTGTTTTCCATTTATTCTGTCTGCTTGCAAGGAAAGTAATCCATGTTTGGTTTTGGTTTCTGCATTCTTCAAGCCATTTTCTGTCTGTAGAACAGTGGTTCTCAACCTGTGGGTCAAGACCCTTTTGAGGGGATCAAATGACATTTTCACAGGGGTCACAAATCAAATATCCTGTATATCAGATATTTACATTCTGGTTCATAACAGTAGCAAAATTACAGTTATGAAGTAGCAATGAAAATAATTTTATGATGGGGTCACCACAACATGAGGAACTGTATTAAAGGGTCACAGCATTAGGAAGGTTGAGAACCAGTGCTCTAGAATGTTCTGCCGAGCTCATGAAACATTTATTGTGTTGTAGAATAAAGTGTTACCAGATTCTAGAATAAAAAATGAAGCCCAAGCTGGGCGGTGGTGATACGTACCTTTAATCCCAGCACTTGGGAGGCAAAGACAGGTGGATCTCTGTAAGTTCAAGGCCAGCATGGTCTACAGAGAGTTCCAGGCCAGCTAAGGCTGTACAGAGAAACCCTATCTTGAAAACAAAACTAACCAAACAACAACAAAATAAAGCCCAATTAAGAACGTTAAATGATAATGTTCTCCTTTTGATAAACCATTGCTAAGGACAGAGTGCCATTGGTGTATTCTGTAAAAGGCCTTTGGGTCTTAAAGTCATTTAAAAACAAGTGTCTAATGGGTTTAATGTCTCTCAGCCTCGAGAGTGAGCCGCTTCTTCTGCCCCTGATGAAAGTAGCCTGCTTAGACTTGCACGCTGTCCTCTCAGTACGGACTTCTTCTAGGTCTGTTGTAATAGTGCGATGTCTTGAACTTGACCTTTGGAAGAAGACATATTTATAGCTCTAATGTGAGAAAAGAATAGGCAGGTAGCATGGCCTTGCCTCAAGGTTCTTCCAGAGTTCACCTTAGAGTCCTCAAACTTAGCTAGAGCCCACGTGCTTGGGGCCAAAGGTTAATGACAGGAAGGTGATATCTTGGCCAGGAAGAGACACTAAGCTCAGTGGTTTTTAAGCTGATTGCCACACTTCCCTGATGGGTGCTGCTGAGGGCTTTGGAGGAGTAAGAGAGATGTAGCCTACGACAGCTTCCCCAGGCTCCTCCTCACTTTCAACCTGTTTGGACATTCAGTCTTACATCGTTGTGTTCCAGTTGGGGGCAACATCTTATTTGATGAGCTGTTTCCTCCTGCTGCCTCTCAGTTGAATCATGCAGTAAAAAGCAACGGAGGCCAGGTGTGGTGGCGCCTGCCCAATAATCCCTCAGGCCAAGCAAAGCAGGAAGATCTCCCGTTTGAAAGAGCCATACTTGGTCTAGAGAGTAAGGGGAGGGACGTAGCTCAGAGGTAGATGCTTACAAATAAGTCAACTGAGCCAATCTGCTTTGTCCTTTCCATCTTTTACAATTAAGGCCAGCACGGGGCAGAAAGGTCAATGGGCTTCCCCAAGGTCACACTTCGTTTTGACTAAGCCTTTCCTGGTGTCCTTCCTCTGAAAGCCTGGGCAGGCTGCCAGGTCTGCTGGACACTCTCTGCTGTCTGGATCAGCCCTGTCTGACAATACAGCCTCACTGACCTGGGTGAATATCCTTGGCATTTAGGACTCCTGGGCTCATGTTTAGAAAACAAAACGCTGCTCAGCTATTCTGAATAGAGCTGAGTCGAGAAGCCATCCGTTCTGGCCACTGGCTGTCTCCCTCAGGCAGCCACCCTGGTCCCTTCTAGCTTTCTTACTCACTCACTACAGCCTTGCAGGAGATGGGCTACCCGCAAATACCAGCAACTCCCCTGTATCACCACGATGGGAACCCCCATAGAGGGGAATGCGCATTTGGAGAATTCATGGTCAAACAGGAAAGGTGTGATTAGGAAACTGAGATCACAAAAACAAAACATACGAAAAAAAAAAAAAAAAAAACCAAAATGCCCTAGAAAAACACAAGCAATCCATAAGATACACTAATGAGAAAAATCGATGACATTTGGCAGTCTGGATTAATGCCTGTGGGGATAATTTCCATTTTATCACCCTTGTTTACAAGACAGACATTCTTATTTGGCTGTGTGACAAATGATATGCAACTAAAAAGCATTTGGCTTTTGTTTTAATAACAGAAAAAATCCTAACATGTATTAAGCTGGAAGGGGAAAAAATCACAGTACGGAAGTCACCCGCCAAGGACAAGCATTCAAACATTTTAATGACTGTTCTCTGTCAACCTGCATGGCCGTGTTTAATACTACCTCACTCTTTCCTGTAATATAACATGCTGATCTTTCTCTCCTAGACAAGGACCCCAAAACACTGCCCAAGCACCTGGGCTAAAGGGTCCCTTCCATGTGGCAAGCTGGGATCAGGGAAGTAGGGATCTGGGGCGAGGACTTCTTTCTCTTAGCTCTGGCCTCTCTTCTCAGCCCCCTTTACCCCCCATCTCTATTTCTAAGCCCTGGCCCTTGCCTCTGTAGTGGTTCCCAGAGGAGACCAGCACACACCCGAGAAATGCAGTTCGGGTTCTTTCCTGAACTATAGTAAAGCTCTACACATTGAGATCTCCTTCAAGGGAAACTCAGATTCTCCTCTTGTAAAACAATGTCTTTGGTGGTGTGAATGAGCATGCGCCTGTGCTGTGGAGGCCAGGGGACAACCTTGAGTGCCCATCCTTACCTTCCACGTTGTTTGAGACTGCCTTTCTTTGTTGTTCACTGCTGTGTACTGTGGGTTCCCTGGTCCATGAGCTTCTGAACGTTCCTGTTTCTGCCTTCTGTCTTCTAGGAGTGCTGGGATTACAGATGCTCACCAAGTGCTCGGCTCTGTGTGATTCTAGAGAGCTCAAATCACGTCTTCGTATTTGCACAGCAAATATGCACAGTGAGGCTCACCCACCCACTGAACCATATCTCTGCTCAGAAACTCAGATTCTGTTTATAAAAAGATAATAATTTACCACTTTACTTGGGTACCTATTAACTAAGACTTTAGTGATAAAACTTGGCTTTCACGTTATTTAGTCATGTATCCAGAGATGTTACCTGGAAGAATTCTTTCATGTATTGTTGTCTTTCTTGTTTAGGGTTGCTGTACTTCCATTCTCTCTAAATTCATTTAGAAGTAAATTTCACCCCCAGAAGCAAGGACTACTCCCCTTTCAACCTACAGGATTTGCCACTGTTACCTGAACCACACTCAGGGTAACCTTGTGCGTTCTTGACTTGAGACTGAATTCTCAAGCTAACTGTGACCGGTTCTGGTGACTCCAGATCACCTCCTGGTGCAAGAGGCATTGGCCTTTCCCTCTGAGTTCCAGGGTGCTGCTGGGGAGGCTGAGATGCTGAACCTTTCAGAGAAGAAAAGATGGAGAGATGCATACCTGGGAGAGAGCCAGCAGCACCAAGTATAGTGTATTTGTGCAATTTTCAAGGTCATCTTTTTTTTTTTTAATGCCTGAAATATAAAAGTAATGTTGGCTGTTTCCAAGTTCTCCAAAACACTGGCCCTTTAAAAATTTATTTCCTCCAAATTATCCTCTACAGTGCCCCTTAGCAAATGAGAATTCCTGCCATACCTGCTCTCTAGAATATCCCCAGGTCACAGTGTAGCTGCTGAACTTTATAGGCCAAGGGTGAATTTCTCTAGAATAAATGCATATGACTTTTCCCTTGAGAATTCAAAGACCCCTGACTTGGCATAAAACAAAATTGCAGACCTGTAAGTCTTTAGGAGGCCTCCCAGTCTAATGCTGCCCAGTCTAATGCTGCCCCCACCCCTACCCTCACCCCACCTTCCCTCCCCGCCATCCTCCTTATCTTCAGTGTCTGCATTTCAGTTTTGTAATGTGTATGACTTTCAGCGGCATTGAAATCCTTATAAATCTGGCATCATGCCATACACCCATAATCCTAGCATTTGGGAAGCCTAGGAGGATCAGTGTCAGGTTTGAAGCAACTGTGTGATATAGCGAGTTCCAGGCCAGCCTAGGTTATATACATGGTGAGTCCCTGTCTCCACCAGAAAGGGGTGGGGTGGGGCACAGAGACAAAGAGACAGAGACAGAGAGACAAGAGATTTTTTTGGTTCACTTAACAAAGTAAAATGTTCTCTTGTTAAATTTGCTATTAATATTGCCATAATATAAACGTGTTTACCATGGTGCTCTACTTTCATTTTTTGTTGCTGTGACAAAATAACAAAAAGCAAATACGGGGAAGATAGTTTATTTCAGCTTACAAATCTAGGTTGTGATCCATTATTGTGGGGTAGTGAAGTCAAAGCCATGAGCAGAGAGAATGAATGTACACATCCTTGCTTGCTTACGCTCCATTCCATTTCTCCACTACTAAACAGTCCAGGACTCCCTGCCTAGGGAATAGTGCTGCCCACAGTGGGCCTGCTTTCCCACATCAATTGACCTAGTTAAGACACCCCCCCCACCCCGCCACAGGCATGCCCACGGGCCAATACAAAGCACAAAATTCCTGGTTGACACTCTCTTTCCAGATGAGTCTAGACTGTGACAAGCTGGCAGATCAGTCACACGCTGTATTGAGGTGCATTATCTGCTTCATCCTGGCAATTTCCCCTTCTGCCTGTTCCAGGATAAGGTGATGGCAGGCAGGTGACAAGATGGGAGAACAGTTTAACGTCCCCCATGGGTACTTGCTGTATTTTGACACCATCCCTGTGGTGTGCCTTTATTAGTCCTATTTACAAGGTGAACTAAAATGTAGAGACAAGTATTTTTCTCCTGTCCCTGGCTGAGTTATCTATTGCTATTGAAACAAGTCACTACTAACTGAGTAGCTTAAGGCACCAGGAACTTACCCTCTTAGACATCTGGTAGTGAGAAGTCTAAAATGGACCTTTACTGACTGGAGTCATGGTGTCATCCAGGTCCTGACTTCTTCTAGAGACTTAAGGGAGAAGTCTGTTCCCGTACTTTAAGCTTTCAGAGAATGCACACCCTGCCCTCCTTGGCTTGTGGTCCCTTCCTCTATCCTCAAATCTAGCTGGCCAGCATTTCCACCTAGCTCTTTGATTCTGACGTCTCTGCCTCCTTCCTCCTTTGTATCTTGAGTGGTAGAAATAGAGACAGTTTATTAAGAAGGGGAAAAGACAGTTCAGTCTCTGCGAGCCCCTATGAGCCCAGGCTAGTTGACTGGGTGAGCCCTCTGTGAACCTTGACCCCTCAGCTCCTACATGCTCCTCCTCTGCAGGATTTCTAAACTCCACCTAATGTTTAACAGTGGGTCTCTGCATCCACCTCCATCAGTTGCTGGACGATGCCTCTCTGATAACAATTGGGCCAGGCACCAGTCTGGTCACAGGAGATGGCCAGTTCAGGCTACGTATCTGCTGTTGCTAGGAGTCTAAGCTGCGATCCTTCCCGTAGACTCCTGGGAGATTCTCCTGCACCAGGTTTCAACCAAATCCCGAAATGCATGACCTAGCAGCCCCCCTCAAGAACTCTCCCCCTCCATGCCCTCCAGTATGGGAATGACCTAGGCACTCTGCATATATTTTACAGTTGTGTAGCTTGGTCCTCTTGTGGGACTCCTAACAATGGGAACAGGGGCTGTCTCTGACTCTTTTACTGGCTTTTGGGACCCTACTCCTCATACTGGGTCGCCTTGCCCAGCCTTAATACATGGGGAGGTGCTTAGTCTTACTGCAACTTGATATGCCATGTTTTGTTGATACTTATGACCTGCCCTTTCCTGGATGCAGATGGGAGACGAGGGGATTGGGGCGGGGATGGAAGCAGGGTTGGAGGAGGGAAGGAGGGACTGGGAGAAGAGGATAGGGGGAGGCTGAGGCCTGGATGTAAAATAAATAGATGAATAAATAATAAATACATAAAAGCCAGGGAAAAGACATGCCCAACAGTCAAAATGGGCTCCTGAGCTTAGAAGCCAGGCCCAGAAGCCTGGTGGCACACCCTCACTCCATCTTATGAAAGGATCCCTGTGACTACAGAGCCCACACAGATGATCTAGGAAAGCAGCTTTACCTCCACTTCATTGCTGAATTGTAGTTGCAGTGACCCTTTGTTCTGCAAGGTGATGTATTCATATGTTCTAGAGACTATACCACCCTGCATGTGTCTGCTCTCACCTGATCTCAGAAGCTAAGCAAGGTTAGGCCCCGTCTGTGGTGGCATTGTATTCCCCAAAATATTGTGCACACTAATAAACTTATCTGGGAACAGAGAACAGACAGCCACTAGATACAGAGGCCAGAAAATGGTGGTACTCACGCCTTTAATCCTAGCATTCCAGAGGTAGAAATCCCTCTGGATCTCTGTGAGTTCAAGGCCACATTGGAAACAGCCAGGCATGGTAAAACATGCCTTTAATCCTAGGGAGTGGTAGTAGAAGGTAGAACGGTATATAAGGTATGAGGACCAGAAACTAGAAGCATTTGGCTGGTTAAGCTTTTAAGTTTTGAGCAGCACAGTTCAGCTGAGAACCATTCGGATATGAGGACACAGAGGCTTCCAGTCTGAGGAAACAAGATCAGCTGAGAAGTTGGCCAGGTGAGGTTAGCTGTGGCTTGTTCTGTCTCTCTGACCTTCCAGTATTCACCCCAATAACTGCCCCCAGGTTCATTCTTATTAATAAGACTCTTTAAGATTCATGCTACACGCGTCAGTACTTGGATGGGATGAATGGCTATCTTTGAGAGAAGCATCATTTTTCTCCTCTGAATTTCAGGAACCCATATGGTACTGGGCCGCTCTGGTCCTCCTACAGGTTTCTAGCCTTCTATACACACAAGACAGAGGCTCTGGTTTGTTTTACGTGCACACTCGGATGTGTGGAGGGAGAGAGGAGCTTCTCCTCATACATCTGCCTTTGATGCTGCATGTTTAATCGTAAAAACAAAACAAAGCAAACAACAACAACAACCCCTAATGTCTCCTGTGCTTCTGTTTACAAGCTGGGGCTGGCAGATGTTCAGCAATGATACCGGCTGGTGTTAATGAGACCACAGTAACAGGATGAGGCAGCACCCTGCTGGTGAGTTTTAGGCAAGGTTCTTCCAGGCATGTTGAATGAACTCAGAATCTCCCGGCCTTTGTCTTACAGGCTTATGTAGAGAAGCACGTTGTGAAGAATTATTTCTACTATTACCTGTTCCGGTTTTCAGCCGCCTTGGGCCAGGAAGTGTTCTACATCACATTTCTCCCATTCACCCACTGGAATATTGATCCTTATTTGTCCAGAAGACTGGTCATGATATGGGTTGTAAGTATTTTGTCATTATTATTTACTTATCACAGACACATCTAAGGTGATTACCTGCCTTGGTATGCAAGTATCTTGAACAGGTGGTCTTTCTCCTTTAACACTACTTGCACAAGAATTTGCTATTTGCTCTAGTTTAGTTTAGAAAAAGCATAGTGCATTTTATTTGCAAAAAAACAGGCCAACCTGTGCCTTCACGTACTTGTTTGATATTCTCCCTTCTATAAGAAAACAGACTAGAAGAGAGGTAAGACACTGGGCAGGGAAGAAAGGAGCTTTGTAAGAACTCTTGTGGAGTGTGGGGTAAAACCTTCCAAGAGGCTATATTAATAAAATTTGATGAAAATCTAACTGGAAGCTGTAGAGCAGAAATTCCAAGCACTGGGAAGCAATGACTCTTCATACATTGGAGAGGTCAAAACATCCTCGGCTGACTGCCTGCCTAGGGGGTAACACACGAGACAACTGTGATGAGTCAGGTGTACAGCAAGAGCCCCCTCCTGCTGTTTCCTTGGTACCCTGTCTCTTAGCCTTGGTTGGGAGAAAGTTCTGGTCGATGTGTTTGTTTGTTTGTGTTTGGTTTATGTTGTTGTTGTTCTTTTGCACGGCTGTGTGAGGTGGTGTGTGTGTGTGTGTGTGTGTGTGTGTGTGTGTGTGTGTGTGTTATGTGCATCTGTCTGCAAATGTCCACATGTGTGTGGAGGTATGTGTAATCATAGCTAAACCATTTCCATTTTTCTGATTATAGTCCAAGCCCTTTCTTGATTCTGGAAGTTTCTATGCAGACCCGACTTCTCCCCTAATAATTCATGGCTTTTGGTTCTCTCTCCCTGATCAGAAGCAAGGCGTGTCCTCAATGAGGGGAGAAGGGAGTTTACTCACACCATGATCACAGCGTAGAGGTTGGGGCAGAGGCTCATGGTCCTAAAAGCAACATCTGGCTGATGTGACACAGGTAGCATGTTGTTATTTTCGGCAACACAGGGCTGTTCAAACTCGCTCAGAGAAGTAGGGTATGTTCTACGTGTATGGGGAATCCAGGAACCACAGCCTCAAAGGTCTGACATTGGGGAATGGTTGGGTTGTCAGGTACAACACAGTTGTGACTATTCCCTGTTACCTCCTGCTGTCAGCTAGGACTGTTTCAAGACAATCATATGTAGTTCATTATAGAGTTCAATCCCACAAACCTGTCCATCTCTGGCCAGTCCCTTAGACTGGCTGCTTTTGATGCCAACAGCTGTGGATAGGGGTAGGGAGAGATGATTGACAGGGCTGCCAATGCCATGGATCGGGCTGTGGGATGAGAAAGACCTGGGTGATTGCCTTAGTTTGGGTTTTTATGGCTGTGAAGAGACACCATGACCACGGCAACTCTTATAAAGCAAACATTTAGTTGAGGGGGCTTGCTTACAGTTTCAGAGGTTCAGTCAGTGATCGCCATGGCGGGGAGCATGGTGGCATGCAGGCAGAGGTGATGCTGGAGCTGAGACTGCTACAGTCTTGTAGGCAACAGGACATCAACTGACATGCTGGGCAGTATCCTGACTGTAGGAAACCTCAAAGCCCGCCCCCACAGTGACACACTTCCTCCAACAAGGCCATACCAACTCCAACAAAGCCACACATCCTAATAATGTCACTCCCTATGAGATTATGGGGGACCAAATACAGTCAAACTGCCACTGTGATGAAACCCAGAATGGAAACCCTGTTCAAAGCACTTTGTGATTCCAGCCTGCCATCTCCACTGATTTCAGCTGAAAGGACACAGCCAGAGATCCCTGGAGGCTTGTCACGTGGTCACACATGTGCTATGTATGTGACATTTTAAAGAGGTCCCTCTGTGGTGTGCAGGAGGGAGAAAAATAGCAAAGATTGGGTGGAATGGCATAGACTATAGTGATGCTTTTGTAAAGTGCTAGGCTGTCTTCGATGATTTTTGTCTTGCATTGTGAGTCTCCCTCAATACCAGACAGTTCTCTTGAAATGAATGCTGATTTAGTGTCAAATAATTTGTGCACTGCCTGCTGCTTGTACGCAATACAATTGAAGGGACAGTTTAGAAAAAGCTTAATGGCTTGGCAAGCATACACCATTTTTGTTTGTTTGTTTGTTTTGTTGTTTTTTTCTCTCTTGTAGATGCCACAACTTTGGCAATAAGGAAAACCAGAAAAGCACAGTGTTCTTTCCAGGGGGCCCTTTGGGATCCTGCGCTTTCTCAATAAATGAGCTTAAGTTGGAGAAACAGCGTTTTTTTTCCCCCCTGTTTGATTACTCACACCCAGCTAGCTGATACCAGTAGCACAGGGCAGTTCTGCGCCCACATTTAACTCATGCCTGCTAGCCTGTGAGGGTTTTACTGCTGTGGGGTTTGGGTATCTTTTTATGAAGCAGTCCTGAGCATCACTGCGGAGTTGACGACGTGTCTAAAGAGATCAGTGTTTCCGACGGCCACCTGCTTGCCTGACAAAGGAGCTTGTCACCTGCTTAGAGAGGTGTGGAAGAGGGCCTGCACCTCACACCCCCTGGCCTGGGGTCAGCTTTATAGGGGCCCAAAGATGACTCAAAATGTGATTATCTCCTAATCCTCTGTTTAAACTGCTCCCACCAGTCACTTCAAAAGATGTCTCGGCTTGTTAAATTGGTTCTCACTTGAGATTAATGACTCTTTAAGCAGAGCCAACAATAGCCAGATTGAAACCCCCTAGAACCCGCATGGAATGCAATAGAATGAGGCGTCCGGGATTCTGCCCCTTTCCCTCTGAAGTGGAATCTGTAATTTAGCCTTAGTTAAATATTAAGTAAATGTCTTGATGGGGTTGTTAGACTCAGTCTATTGGTTTGGTCTTTGACACATAATAGAGGCAAGTATTGGTTTTAGTGGAGGCTAACCATGAAAAGCAAAAAGCCTTCAAACGGACTCATGTGGTAGACAACTCCATCTGCCTCTCTGTAATTATCACATTATCTGAAAGTGATTCCTCCCCATCCTTTTTGTTATTGGCATATATTCACTGTACATAGTATTGGATTTCACAGAGACGTTTTCATGGAAGTCTGTAACGTACTTTGAACATGCTCCCTCCATACGCCCCTCCCCTCCCCTTTCTCTCCTACCATCAGTTCCTTTAATTCCCCAAAGAGTTTCACTTCTACTGTCATGGTGTGTGTGTGTGTGTGTGTGTGTGTGTGTGTGTGTGTGTGTGTGTGTGTGTGTCTACATAAAATCTGGCATCCACAAATGATTAAAAAAAACAAAACATGCTAACTAGAAGCAACATGGGAAGGAAGGGGTGTATTTAACTTACAGGTTACAGGCCATTATCAAGAGAAGCCGAGGCAGGAACTCAAAGCAGGAATCTGCAGGCAGGAATCGATGCAGAAGCCATGGAGGAACACTGATTATTGGCTTACTCCTCATGGCTGGCTCAACCTGCTTTCATATGGAATGCAGGACTCTCTGCCCAGGGATGGCACTGCCCACAGTGGACTGGGCCCTCCCACATCAATCGCTAATCAAGCAAATGCTTTCATAGACTTGCCTACAGGCCAGTCGGATGGGGGTATTTTCTCAGTGGAGGGTTGCTCTTTCCAGATGACTCTAGCTTGTGTCAGATTGACAAAAAGGAACCAGCACAATGGTATAGAACTGTAATCCTGGTGTCAGAGGCTGAGGCAGGAAGACTGTGAATCAGAGGCCAGTTTAGGCTATCCAGTGAGGCCGTGGAGAGAGACGGGAGCAGGGGAGGAAGAGGGAGAAGGAAGGCAGAGTGGGAGAGAGGGAATATGAATTTGAGAATGAGTAAACAACTGGAAATGTGCCCACCTTCTCCATGTCACCCATCTCCTAAGACTTGGATGACAGAGATCTTTGCCCAGCTCACTCAACTATCACTTCTGATGTTTCGCTGAACTTCTGTGTGGGTGGGTAATTGCCTAGAAGCTCAGGTAAGTATAAAATTGGTTGAAACACAGAGTGCAGGAGAAGACTATCTTGAAAAATGGAGTTGGACTAGATCTGCCTGAGGATGCGAAGTATATGCTCTGCCACATCTTGACGCACAGCCCTGGATCTCTTTATTTTGTTTCACACTGATTACTGATGCTCTATAAGCTGAATATGATGGCTCACCCTTGTAATCCTAGCACTCACAAGTTTGGGGCCAACCTGAGCTACAGACTAAGACCCTGTCTCAAACGGAAGACAATAAAACAAATAGATGTTGCCAAGGCATATTCATATCACCCCAAAACTAAGGCACATCCTGACATGGCAGAATGTCAGGAATCCTGTTTCTCTTTTATCATGGCTCCATCCCATCACCTACAGACATATTATTATCAGTCCCTCAGCATCCTTAGAAAGGTACCATTCTGGACTAGCTTTTTCCCCAGAATCTATCCCACCTATTTGCAAAACAAATGGAAGAAACTTAACTAGTCAACAGGCAAGAAAAATTTGCTTTTTCCCCCCCAGACAGGGTTTTTCTGTATAGCTCTGGCTGTCCTGGAACTTGCTCTGTAGGCCAGGCTAGCCTTGAACTCCTCTTGCCTCTGCCTCCCGGGGGCTGGGATTCAAGGTGTGCACCACCACACCCAGCTCAAATAAAAACTTTAACAACTCTTTCTTAAGACAAATAAACAAACAAACAAACAAAAACCTCATCTGAGCTTGGCTGTGCAGTCCTGCAATCCAAGCACCTGGAAAGTGCAGGCAGGAGGATCAGAGTTCAAGGCCAACTACGTGAGACTTGTCTCAAAATAAATAAAAGCATAAATGCATAAATAAATGAATAATAAAATTTTTAAAAAGCCTGTTTTAAAATCTCAACGTTTTCTTTATAAAGCTATATTCTTGAGTGGACATGGGTTCCCCTAGTAGCTTTTTATCGGGCACACACTCTATGCCGAGTACTACATACACCCAGAGCCCCATTTTACGAAGAAAACTAACACAGAAAGAGGTGGACCTGCCCAAGGGGGCACAGCCGCTAAGTTCAGCCTGTAGTGGTCACCCCGGGTCTTATCCCCAAATCCATCCCATTCCACCCATCCTCCCTATCCACCGCAGTATGCCACTTCCGATGGCTACTGCAGTCACTCAGAAACCCCTTTACCATTTAGTTAGGAAGGCTCCACCTCGGGTCACAGGTGTCCTGTGTGTTCTGTGGCCACAGGACACAAGCTCCTCTCAGTTCTTTGTGCTATGCTTTCCTGTGACATCTCATCCTCACAGCCACCTGCTGACTGCATGTCCCAGATTTTTTTTTTTTTAAACAACCCCGTTGGAAGGCTGGAGCATCCCTGGGATCTGAAGGACAGTAAAGGTGAAAAGCTTTGGTACTGTGGTTTCTGAATTAGAGGCCCTTAGAGGGAAGGCCGCCTGCTAATCTTAGGCCCAGCTTCCATCTCCTTATCCTAATTTGCAAAGCGACCAAGTGGAAAAGACTGCCTCAGGCAAAAAAAAAAAAAAAAAAAAAAAAAAAGGCCCTTTGTCCTTTCAGGGAGGTGGGGCTTTGACCTGCAGGGGACTGGGCATTTTCTGAGAAGGTAGACCTACTGCCGAACAGCTAGCCTCTGGGTACCTTCATCCTCCTGAATTCCTGTGCTGTCTTGCCACAGTGAGAGATGAGGTACTTAAAAGCCCTATATTGGTGCTTCTGTAGTCTGTGAGGATTAGGAACTGTTTCTTATGCTGGGAAGATGAGGGACAAGCTTCCACACTCAAATGTTCTGTCCAGTCATAGCCGAGAGGTTCTACTTTATTTTGGCCTCTGGAATTTTCTGGAGGCCTGAGAACCTCCAGGCCAGCGCACCCCTGGGAACCTAATGGCTGTCCTCTCTGATTTCCCCTCTGCTTTCACTGTGCAGGATGGGGCTCCCCCAGAAGCCTTCTGTGTCCTGGGAAACAGCAGAGGACCCCCTCTTTAATACCCTCTTTAGTAGGAGCACCCCGCCACATAGGATATCTTCACAGGGTAGTTGCTGCCAGACAGTAGGCAGATCTTTTTTGCTCGGCCGACGTCTATAACTGTACAGAGTGGCCAGAGGTACTGTGTTCTCTGTGGGTCTTAACCATCAGGAAACCGTGTTGCTGACCCTGGCTACCGGTGTCCCAGCCTTTTTTTCTTTCTTGATGTTCAAAGCCCCAGCCACGGCTCTGTGCTCTCCTTGTCGGGCTGAATCCAGTGCGCAAGCTCTTAATTCATTCTCTATGAGACAGAGCCAGGGGCTTGACCAACTGCCTGTGACTAAATGACATTGCAGACTGCATCAGAGTCAGCCACGTTAAGGGTATGCAGCTCAGTGAGACCTTCCTCAACTGGACTATACGTACGCTAGTGTCTAAGACAAGAGCGCTCTCCCTCTAGTGAGATCCACCTCTCGGGCATCCTCACTAGTGCTGGACAGGGTGTGGACCTTAGGAATGCCACAGAATGGAGCCCGTAGGAAGGAGCGGAGATTTGAAACCAGAACTAACTGGTCGCAGGGTCTCGAAGCCTCTATATCCTGCAGTTACCTTTTCCCATCGTTACGTTAAGCATACTTTGGTGGTTTTGTGTATTAAAAATTGTTCAATTAATTTTGCTCTTCATTCTGTAAGGAATGAGCCACATTAGGAAAACAATGGAGTGCCCAGCATGTTGCTCACAGATAGAGCACTTGCCTAGCATGGTTTAGGCCCTGGGTTCGATCCCTAGTACTAGGGAGAAGGTAAGAAGAGGGAGGGAGGGAACGAGGCGGACATACTGTGCAAATGAAAGCTCTGTGAATCCCGCCATGTCTGTTGGCTGAAGGTTAACTACGTCTGGGTCTATCTTTGCAGGAATCGCAGTATGCAGTTTATAGGCTACTTTGTGATAAGTGATTTTATGTACCATTAAAAGCAACTTTCAGTTCATGATTTTAAAAAAAAGTTAGAATGAGCTATAGGATTAGGGAAGATTTATCGATATTTCAATCTTGAAACATGGAGTCAAAGGATGGTTTATGACTTTAGAATCAGAGGACTTGGCTTCTGGCCCCGCTGACGGTTGTTTGCCCTGTAGTTTGTGTGGCACGTGATACACATGTAAAGCAAGATGAGAGGCCCTCCTGGAGATGGAGCTAGGCCACAGTGGGCTTGTGACTGCTTTGGCTTTGCAGTTCATTATAGTCTGGAGTTTACAAATAACTAGTCAACAGTGTTTGTATCTGGGCTTCAGCTTGATTGACTATAAACTGTGAGGTCCAGCAGAATGCCCACAGGACTCTTTGCTCTCTGATACTTTTTTTAAGATTTATTTATTTATTATGTATACAGTGTTCTGTCTTCGTGTATGCCTGCAGGCCAGAAGAGGGCACCAGATCTCATTACAGATGGTTGTGAGCCACCATGTGGTTGCTGGGAATTGAACTCAGGACCTCTGGAAGAGCAGCCAGTGCTCTTAACCTCTGAGCCATCTCTCCAGCCCTGCTCTCTGATACTTTTATGATTGTGAAAATATCAGCAATCGTGCATCTTTGAGAATATTCAGATCTTTTTAATTTTAAGTTCTGGCTTAAACCACACATCTACTGTTTAAAAAAAAATTGCCCTGGTCCTAAGGGCAATGGCTCAGTGGACAATGTACCCTCTGCACAAGTGTGAGAACTAAAGTTCAAATCCTCAGAACCCACAAAGAAGCGAGGCAGGCATGGAGTCCCCCTGCAATCTCAGCTTTGGGAGGCAGAGTCAGGAGATCTCCCAGAATAAGCTGGTTTGTTAGACCAGCAAATCAGCAAGCTTTAAGTCCAAATGAGAAAACCTGCTTCAGTATTATAAAGTAGAGAGTGGCTGAAGAAAACACTCCATATCATTCCTCAAGCCTCAACATGCACACACATGCCCACATAATACATATATGTATACATACATGCATACATACATACATAGAAAAGAATACATTTAAAAAATAATTGCCCGGGTCATCCACAAGCCTTTACATTGGGTTGGCTTCATAGTCTTCCCACAGGCTCTGGATAGGGAGAAGTGACAGAGGTCTTCTCTACAATGGACTCTTAGGGGTATGGTGGTGACTCTAGCCTGGATCTAAGTCCCTAGGAAACCTTTGTTCTTATGAATGAATGTAAGCCAAAGGACAGCAGTTCAGTGAGGGTGCACTTAGAGAGCTTTTAGATCCAAAGGTGATGTGGGTGAGAAGCACGCCCACAAGCCTTGCTCCCTAGGGGTGGCGGAGGAGAGCATGAGCATATAAATTCATTGTTTGCTCTGGGTCTGTTCAGATTTAACTGAAAAAAGACGTTGCGTTTTTGTCCCTTTTAAAATTAAGGTTTTGTTTCTCTTTTTCTTTTTTTTTTCTTTCTTTCTTTCTTTTTTTTTTTTTCTGGCATTCCCAGGCACTGAAATCAGAGTCAGGGAAACAGTGATTTGTTTGTTTGTTTCATTTCAGTTTGAAAGTGCTCTTTGGACAGATAGCAGTTGGACTCTGGCAGATGGAGAATGGCATTCTGAAGCTTTTCCAGAAACCTCTAAGTAGGAATTAGCAGGTTGTGAGCAGCAGTAAGCTTGCTTCCTTTTGTACCCACACTGTGTAAACAAATAAAGGCGGAGTCAAGTGTGAGAGATGACATCCTGGTTCGCTTTAATTGTCAGCTGGACACAGTCTTGAGTCGTCTGGGAGGAGACGCTTCCACTGAGGGATTGCCTACATCGGGTTGGTCTGTGAGCATGTCTGTAAGACATTGCCTTGGTTAGCAATTGATACAGGAGGGCCCAGCTCCCTGGGGGCCGTACCATTCCTCACACAGATCTGGGCTTTATATAAAAGTCAGCCAAGCAGGGACTGAAGAGTAGTCCTGCAGACAGCCTTCCTCCATGGTTTCTGTTTCAAACACCTAACTTGAGTCCCTGTGCTGATTTCTCTGAATGATGACTGTGACTTGGAACTGGAAGGTGAAACAGCAGTGGTTTATCATAGCAACAGGCTGAAGCTGGAGCAGATTATTTCTTTTATTAGGCTGTAAGAAAGGATGAGAATATTACACCCTCAATTTAATATAGACTCTACAATTGACTGCACGTCTATAACATGCCTGGGAACCGTACGTGAGGGCTTCGCAAAGAGGTGGTGTGAAGTAAAGAGAACCTGAGAGGCTGGAGAGATGGCTCAGCTGTCTGTCCTTTACTAGTCTGTCCTATACTAGTCTATAAACCTAGATTTATAACGTGGAAGTTGTTCAGAATGTGTGTTAAAGATGGGATTTTATGTTCTCTGGAAAACTCTACCTAGCAACAAGGAATGCTTGACTCTTTATCCTATAAGGCAATCAGAAGGTTTGTTTGTTTGTTTGTTTGTTTGTTTAAAGGATTAAAATATGAAAACACTGCCAAGGTCTGAGTTACAGAAAACCAGCTGCCTGTCTTTAAATAAAGCTATACATCAGCAACCTAAAATGATGTGTTGAAGGATGCACCAACCTGCCATCTAGCTCTCTTGGGGATGTTCATATTGAGTGCATATGCAGTTATGAGAAATATGTCTAGGAGATTTTATGTGAGAGATAGGAAAAAATTTTAAGGAACTTTTTGGAGTGTTTTCTTTAAAATTAAAACATAAAGAGCCACGAATGTGTTAGTCCCTGGTTCAGAAAATGTGCAACAGAAATCTTGTGAATGAAGTGATCTGAAAAGCTAAGGTGATTGGTACCCAAATCAAAACCTAGACAATCATAAATACGCCTTTGTGGTCATTTGGACATCTGTCAATGTTTGCTATTTGAAATCAGTATATTATGGTTACTGATGGTGCTGGGGATTGAACTTGGGGCATTGCCCACACTCAGCATGTTTCTGTTACTGCATTGTGCCACCAACAACTACATTGAGATTATTTGCCCTTAAATGGTAAATGTTGATACAACCATGAAAACCAGCATAGTTGTCTTTGAACACATCTCATAGACCATTTTCTAAATCTTGTAGTCTTCCACGTACAGCAAGCCTAAGTATCTTTCTGTTCTCTTGGGGGTGAATGGCCCTTAGCACTATAGGTGTAATACATTGAGTTATTCACAGCAACCCTTTGTCACTAAACTGTCTGGGCGCACTTCCGCTAAGTCTGAAAAGAATTATAAGAGTGCACTGGCCCTTTAAGATGAGCTGTTTATAACACAGTGTCTCTGCCAGCTCTTTCACCTGCCCTTTGGAAACAGATGGCTATAAGCAAATTACAGATAGGTAGTATAGCATTTCTGTCTCTCTAGACAGGATGTCAAGAGTCTGGGTAGCATGCCTGTAGAAAAGGATACAGGAGCCAGGAGTCAGCCGGCTCCTTTGTAAGAGTAATATTTTAGTGATTCTGCAAGAGCGTGCCCTTTCGAATGTACTCTTAAGCACATTTGACTTTGATTGGTATGCATTACTGTGAAGGGACTGAGAATGGGACACTAAGAACACCCAGAGCTTGTTCCCGAGCCAGCCCTTTCCTGCCATCCTTGTCCTACACTGGCCCAAAAGAAATGTCTCCTTGGCAGAAATGAGCCGGATGCCTCACAAAAGCTCAAGGCTGTTTTCCAGAACTTACCTTGTACTACTTATACCAAAACTTTTTATTTTTCCTTTAATGGTTAAACATAACAAAACAATTAAAAAAAAAAAAAAAAAAAAAAAAAGGAGTTTCACTATGTAGCCCAGGCTGATCTTAAATTCCAGATCTGAAATAGACCTCTCCTAGCTTCCTGCAGGACTCCTTCTGCATGAAGTCACTCACCTAAATCCTAATTTATTTGTGTTTGTCAGTGGTAATGCACAGCCAAGCACCCCCACAAGCCTCACTCAGTGTAATTTTGTGTTTTGCTCCCAGTTCGCAGCCCTCAGCCCTTGACATTACAGATGATCTTTCAGCAAAGCATCTGAAATCTTTCTCCAGCAGAGTTGCATACAAATAGCAGAGCCTCTCTGCCTTTAGGCTGGTAGTTAATATACTGGCTGGAAAAATGAAGTCGAAATTATAATATCATTGCTCACATCAGAGTGGCGTTCTAATTGCACTGTTGCAAGCTCATAAGCATTAGGTAGAACTATAATCAAACATAATGAGAAAAGCATGCAAAATATTTAATGGTTCCCTGTCTTTCCTCGTAATGTGTTTCAGGGCTGCCCTTTTCCAGCCGTAACTGGAGCTGCCCAGTACCTCTTTCTCAGCTGTGTCTGGACAGCCTCCCACCCAGCTTTGTTACTTTAATAGCTCATAAGCAATATTAGTTTTGGGAAGTACCATGTTGCTTGAAAATATATAAAAACTTAAATTTTCTTCATAAGCCTAAACTTTAGATCAACTGCATCAGATAACTATGTATTCTGCTGAATAGATGGCTTATTTGCTTATTTATTTTGCAGTGGCAAAAGTTCTGCCCCTGAGGGATGCCTCAGCCTTCTCCTATATATGTTTGCATGTGTATGTGTTTATGTATAAGTGTACAATAGCAAATGGATATATGTGTAAATGCAGATAGTTAAATTGAGGTTATGCAATCTTATTCATTTATTTTGGGGGGTGAGTGTGTGTGTGTGTGTGTGTGTGTGTGTGTAAGCATGTAGAGGTCAAAGGACAACTTTGTGGAGTTGATTCTCTTCTGCTACCTTGTGGGATTCAGGGATTGAACTCAGGTCATCAGACTCTATTCTCTGACCCAGTGGTTCTCAACCTATGGGTTGTGACCCCATTACGAGTAAGAAGCGATTGAACGACCCTTTCACAGGGGTTTCCTAAGACCATTGGAAAACAGATATTTACATTATGAATCATAACAACAGTAGCAAAATTACAGCTATGGAGTAGCAACAAAAATAATTCTGTGGTTGGGGGTCACCACGACCTGAAGATCTGTATTAAAGGGTCACAGCATCAGGAAGGTTGAGGACCACTGCCCTAGCCTCTCACTGAGCCGTCCCACCAGTCCTGATGTCATGCAGTTTTAAGTGAATGTGGTGGCGTATGTGTAGACAGGTAGATGAATGACTTGTTCATTCTCATTGCTTCATTGTTTGGTAGATCATAAAAAGCAAGACGTTTAATCTAAAACAATGAGTGATCTCTCAGATAATCTCCCAGGGAGAGGAAGCAAAAGGAGCCATGGAACAAACCCAGTCAATTTGCAATGTTCCTGTCAACTGTGTCTTTTTTTTTAACACTTATTTATTTATACGTATGCACATGTGTACATACATGTGTGTCATGGCATTCATTTGGAGGTCAGAGGACAGCTTGTGGGAATCTATTCTCCCCTTCCATCATGTGGGCCTAGGGATAGAACTGAGGTCATCAGGCTTGGCAGCAAGTACCTTTACTCCTGACCCATCTCACTGGTCTGGGCCCATTTGTCTTCAGATCTCATGCTGATGCTTTCTACAACAGTGGCTAGCATGGAATTTCCTAAGGAACCAGGGATGTGTATTCATTCATCTAATAAGGATCTATTCTGTACTATACAGTAGCCATGTTATATTCTAGAAGAGAATTCTAGAAGCACTCTTTCAGCTCAGGCCAGGATTGTCTTTATTCTTCACTACCATACTCCCATGCTGGGGATCAAACGCAGGACATCGTGCCTGCTAGGCTAGTCTTCTACCACTGAGTCATTCCTGGCCCCATCCAGGGCTCCCTCCAGATACTCTTTTAGACTTGAAGTCCATCCTCCTCACGGGATCTGTTTCAAATGCCAAGTGTGAACTTTTAAACACATTTAATGGTCCAGCACTTTAAAATTACCACTGAGGTATTTTGCAGTTGAGCCTCAACCCGAGTCAAAGCCTTTAGCCTTTCCCAAATCTGTCTGCTCTTGTTTGTGGAATCACAGAGCCACCGATGATGACCTCAAGCCTCCAAAGCTTCCTGGTCCCTAGTCCTCCATGTGCACATTCTATTCCATGCTTCTTTGCTGGTGTTCCCTGCCTTCCATCCTATCCCCAGCTCCTGACTGCTGCCCCGGGACCAGCAAAAGCATCATCTCTACAAATGCCACTGACCCCTGCATCTGCATCCTGCCACGTGGCTCATTACCCTCCTTCGAACTTGACACCTGGCAGGAACTCAGTTAAGTCCTGGGTAAAATAAATAAAGGTTATTTCTACAAAGACAATTTAAGAGGCCAGTATGGACTGTGTAGTAAGACCCTGCCAAAAATAAAAAAATTGCATAAGATCTCTTTTCGTCTATGTATGTAAGATACATATGAAACATTTGGGTCCCATCCCCAAGAGATTGTGTGTGTGTGTGTGTGTGTGTGTGTGTGTGTGTGTGTGTGTGTGTGTGTTTACAAAATTTAAAAACATCTCAAATCTGAAACATTTATTGTCTCCAGCACTTTGAATACAAATTATCAGCCTAGAGTAATCCTATATTACTCTATATTACATACTATATTACATAAAATCTTGAAATGAGAGACCTGGTGTTAACTGTTTTTTGAAAAGCATCAGCTCTCTGCCAAACTATTGGTGAGCCGTATCTTATTAAATGTATTCGTCTATTAAACATTACACAAAGGCCCACCCTGTGCTGAGCATGATCCCTGGTGATGGGAATCAGCCACAGAAAAGAACAGGTACCACCATGCTCTCCTGGGACCCCGTGTAGGCAAAACAGACCGTGACAAGCCACAAGGCAATGGAAGATCCCTTGAGTGGTGTTGGGGACCTGGTCAGAGCTGCCTTCCCCATTTTAGAAAACTGGGCACTTCATACAAGCTTTTTAAACTTAAGCCTTGGTAGGTGAGAAGCACCCAGCTGTGTGAACATGGGGAAGGGAGAGCGTCCTAGCTCAAGAAAGGCCCAGAACAAGAAAGAGCTCATTGCCTGGAGGAACGTGAAACGATGATAATGACTGGGCAGAGGAAGACATTGCTTCTGGAAGCTTCCAGAATTCTCTCTGCTCCTGATATGCCTCCCAGAGGATTCCTTCTGTCTCTTTGTACAATGTGGAGTGAGCTACTTGGGTCAGACCTGAGCTCAGCTGTGCCTCCACTGTTGACATCCCTGAGCTCTTGCTTGTCTCTTCCCTCAGTGGGTACCTCACTTCTCAAATGTGTGAAATGAGAATAAAAGAGGTGGTCTCTACTCTGGACTGTGATGCTATTAACATCAATGTCTATGCATGTAAAAGCCACTGAATCTCTAGAGGCGTCATTATTTCATTCAGTTCACCAAACAAAAGTATTTGGGTGCCTAAGGAGAGCCAGGTACTGTTTGAGACTTTGAACAAAAAAACAAGTCAGAGCATCACTCGGGATGAGGATGAAGCTAATAAAAGAAATGTATAATAGGCCAGACATGGGGTATATCCACCTGTAATTCCAATACTTTCAAGGTAGAGGCAGGAAGTTCAGAAGCTCAGGATCAGCCCTGGCTTCATAGAGAATTTGAGCCTAGTCAGAGGCATGTGAGATCCTGACACAGACAAAGAAAAATATAGAGAGGGATGGCATTGCAGCTCGGTAGTAGAGCCCTCCCTGAGTTCATGTGAGGCCCTGGGTTCAGTCTCAGAAGCTGCAAGGAAAATATTAAAGAACACTCATAATGAACGGTCTAAGTGTGAGCAGGGTTAAGTTCTATAAAGAAAAATGAAAGGAACATGGGGTAAGGAGTGAGATGTATGTGAAAGGTAGGGGGTATGCTGTGCTAAAATAAGGTGGCCTTTCCTAAGAGATGTCGTTTGGGTACAGGCTTGACTTACAATTTATTTGTCACACTCAAATTGTTTAAGCTATTCTAGAACGTTTGACATTTTTTTTTTTCTTCTTGGGTGCTTATTACTAGGTACTCATGTGTTCACTGGGTGCTGAGGACTCGGTGCCCCTGTGACCCGCGGGTGCTGGGAACTCGGTGCCCCTGCGACCCCTGGGTGCTGAGGACTCGGTGCCCCTGTGACCCGCGGGTGCTGAGGACTTGGTGCCCCCCAACCCCTGGGTGCTGAGGACTCGGTGCTCTCCACCCATCCTGCCTTCTGCCGGAAGTCCCGCCCTGTCCCTGAGACTTTTTATGACTATCCTTTCACACTGATTTCTGTTTGTTCATTGGGAACAAAGTCTAAACAGCCTGGCAGGTAAGCTTGCCAGATAGCTAGATTTTAGAAATCATCAGGCCATCTTTGCATTGGTGTTACCGTGGGTCTTTAAAATAAAACATGTGCTGTAATTCGAATCTGGTGAGGTATTGCATCCAGCAATGGTTCTGTTTACTTCCTGTCATTGTAACCATTGCATGAACCTCAGCCTTATAGTGGAAAGTGGAGACGGCCGGAGGATAAGACTAAGTCCCTGTGCCCCAAAGGCACGTTCTGGCAGGCTCCCGTCAAACCTTTCTCATTAAAAAGGGTCATGGGGAGGTTACTGCCCTGGCCATAGCCCTGTTTGGGAGAGGTGGGTGGTGTGACCAACAGCCTCCCAATAACCCCTCAATAACTAGAGTTAATCACTCACTGGCCAAGTAGGAGCCAGCACAGAGCATCCTGGCTCTCCTCTGCTGCCCCGTCTCCTCCTCTGCTCCCTGCAGTGAGCAGGCGTCAAGCTGGAGCTCTCCCAGACCTTTGTCCCTTCCTACTTAAAGACTGGCTCTCCAGGAGGGAAGTCATCTCACCCCATGGGAGAAGGGCTTTCTTCTCTACCCTGAGAATCCCTATCACAAAGACCAAAGAGGGGGTGCAGCCAAAGAGGGGGAGGAAGCCATAGGGGGAAAGACAGGCTTGCTGAGCAAACATCTTTGTAGCCTAAAGGGATGGGAAAGTTGATTTTCAGGGATCCTGGCTAAAGAATGTTTATATGTCTGCTAAAGCTTTTCACATTCACTGTCGTCTTGGTTTTAAACTCCCTTCATTCAGGAGTTAGCAAGTTACATTGTTTGTAATTGAGCTCAGCAACTTGATGTCTTTTTGGAGTGGAAGGGGTGGTAAAAAAGATGTTGCTGAGCGGACAGCATTAAGCCTCGGGGTCAAGGGAACTAGTCTTTCAGTTAATCTGCCTGAGAGGTGTTCATCCCTGAGATAGGAGAGCCCCCACTTGAACGTCAGAGCTCGTGGAAGAGAGTCACAAGGCTGAGGCAGCCCTCAGGAGAGAGGCTCGATCAGGAACCAGCACACTTTGCCCTGGGAGGTCCATGGTCCTGGTGGTGTGGTGATGGAAAAATAGGATGGGGGCTGGTGAGAGCTGTGAATCCTAACATTCACCCGAAGGCCTCTGTTTTTACCTCGGGAGGAAGGGAAGTGAAGTAGAACCAAGGGAGGAAGGCAGTTGAAAGGATAAAGAAAAAAAAAAAAAGGCAATAGTGAGTACCTTTTGGTGGGCCCTGCCAAGTTATGCCACGAAGCAAAACGCCACCCGCCACAGAGTTAGTGGTTTATTGGGGGAGGGGGACAGCGAACCAGGGAAAGGCCATGTCGGAGTGGGGACATGAGTGAGGGAGAAAGGACAAGAGGAAGAAGAGAAGCAAGAGAAGAAAAGAAGAGGCAAAGAGAAGAAAGAGGCAAAGAGACAAAAAGAGCGAGATGTGCCTGGCTGGCACTTTTAAAGGATGCACATGCCGCATAGTGGACAGTGGAGAGGCACCCGGTGACGGGTTACGACGTGACTGCTTTGGAGACAGAGGCAGGCTGCTGCGGCGGCATCATCAGAAACTAACAGCACCCAAGAACAGATGGAGTTTGACAAACATGCTGTTGATTTGAGAGTATCAAAATCACATACACACCTGTAAGTCTAGCACTCAGGAGGCCGAGGCTAGAGGATCCCAGAAAACTGGAAGCCAGCCTAGACTATATGGTGAGTTTCAGGTTAGCCAGAGCAACATAAATGAGACCATGTCTTAGAAAATCAAATACTCAGTGTCTACATTTTAAGACAGTTTTGTTGTCTGTGGTTGACAGTCACTCCTGATTGTGAGTACCATGCGGTTAGAAGTGAGTTTGAAACCGGCTTTTCCCGGGGTTGGTAACACAGCCCATGACATCAAGTGGACAATGGAAATGGATGTTGGGTAAATCACGGGAGGAGTCCATTTGGCTGTGCCCCTAGACTGCCCGAGCAGACTCACATCCAGGGTGCCCTCCCCAAAACTGCGTCATCTTAAGTGAATTTTCTTCCCTACTTCCTGCAATTATGCATCTCATAACCTTGTTAGGCTTCATATTGAGTTTTTAATCCTCATGTGTTCTCTTTGCTCTCCATTTCCGCTCAGTGTCTAGCTGGTAATTCAGTTTGTCCGCGGGCTGCTGATGACTGAGCACCTCATCATGGGCTGATACTTCCCCCACATATATGTGGCTGCTTTAACATGAGGAGATGTGCCTGGTAACATCCACTTTCTGGACAAAGAATATGTAGACCTAAGAGCCTGGAGATGATTGCCTATTTGTCCTTGCCATTTGGTTCATTGTTAAAATGGAAACCCTGAGAGGCTGGAGTTTTCTCTAACAGGCCCCTTGAGCTTCTCCAACACCATTTCCCTCTTGGAAGAAGTTTTAATCCTGTTGGTTGTAGCAGGAGTTGCATGAGCTGGCACCGTGAGTCCAGACTTCTTTCAGAGCAGTGCAGCTAGCTGCTCATGGGAAAAGCAAGCCCCGAGGCACTGTGGATGTAACTCAGAACCGGGATGGATGGCATTGCTGTTAGATTCCTCAGAGTCTAACCATTCAGAAATCAGTCTTTCTTATTTCTTTGGTGTGGCCATCCCTCAAACTTTTGTTGCCTTCCATTTGGAATGTGGGCCTGTGGCAGACATTCTCGGGCTTCAGCTTGAGTGCCTCAGCATATAGACAGGCCCTTAAACATAAAAAACAAAACAAAACACCTCTTTATAAAAGGCCAGCTTGAAAGACATATCTGATCAAGTATACAAGGACAGTTGGTTGGCCAGAATACTAGGGCTCTGAGTCAATGACTTTAGCCTCAAGTCAGGCTCTTGGTTGATGGGGTCAGCAAGACTGAGTGGACCTCTCTCCTCCATCTGGGGGCTTCCTGTATGAAAGGACAAGAGAGGGAAATACAGCTGCATCTCCTCTTGTCTTGAGATAATTCAAGACTAGACAATTTTGGAAGCTAGACTTGTTCTAGGATATACTGATATGGAATCTCATTAGATGATATTCATGCTTTTTCCCAACTAATTCTGTCCCCATCCCCAGCAAATTTGAGACATCTTACAAAAACTCAAATAATTTAGCCTACAGGGTTATTTTCTTATTTTGTGAAGGATTACAGATGTTTGTGGTTATGTTGGAAGGGGGTATGAGGAAAGCATCTATTTTTATGACCATCTTCTTAGAGACAAATCTTTTCTGAGTCTTCACAATGAAACAGAAGTTTCCCTGGGTACTATTGGATTCTACTTGGATTCTGAACTTCAGATAGCAAGTAGTATGAATATTTGGCTTTGGAAACCCTATCTCATTATATGTAAGGCTGGCCTCAGACATAATCCTTTTGCCTCAACTGCCCATCTAATGGCATGAATTTTAATAACAAAAGATTTAAAAGATCCTCTAAGTCTACTGAGCACCAGATTTTAGAAAACAAGAATTTGGCTAACATGGAATGTATGTATATTTCCTGCTGGCTTTTGTTCATTCATCCATATCCTAGGCTTGTTGTAGGGATTGAGAGATAGAATGTCCATACATTAGATACAGTCACATGTAAAGATAAGTTACCTCTAGTCATAGGTAACTGTATAATTGTAATAACACAAGTTTGATTCCCAAACACTTAATCTGCAAGATGTTTTATTTCTTTAGTTTAAATATATACATCTTAGATTAATCACGTTTCATATATGAACTCACAGGAGGCTGGGGAGATAGCTAAATAGGTAAGTGCTTGCTGAACAAGTATGAGGATCTGAACTTGGATCCCCAGCATCCATTTAAAAGCCAAGCATGGGGGCATGTGTTGATAACCCCAACACTGGAGGGTAAAAGTAGATCCCCAGAGCTTGTTGGCCTCAAGTTTCAGGTTTAGTGAGAAATTGTGTCTCAAAAGACTGGGATAGAAGAAGACACAGGACATTGATCTCTGGCCTCTACATGCTTGTGCACGGGCAACTCACACATACACATGTTTACACACACACACACACACACACACACACACACACACACACCACATATATAAGGCCATGGTTTCATAAATGTTCCACTAAATGTCCCACCAATTTAAAGAACAATGTTAAAGGAATATTAACACGAGTCATACAACTAGGGAAGACTCTGGGAGGAAGTTTTGTGAGCACTTTGAGAAAGACTTGGGAAAGAGTCAACTTGAAGCACATGAGAAAAACCTCCTCAACCAGCTTGGTAGGAGGCCCACAGGAAAGACGCCATCTGAGGTCTGTCCATAGGCCACTTAAAAGTTTGCCAAACCAGACTTGACAACACAAGAGAGCTAGTCATTATGCTGCTGTTGCTGCTTGATGACCAGGGATGAACTTGGCTGCTTGGGGAAGGCAGGTCGTTGTTATGTGCATGAAAATCTCTAATAGCCCACAAGATGCACCATGCAAAGCATGCCTCTTTGCCACCCTAGAACTCCATCTAAACCCTATCAGACTTACCAACCGTTTTCCCCTGTGCCTACCCACATTTATATGTAAATCCATTTTAAAATATGCAAATAGAAGCCAAATATATTCTCAACCGCATCTTGGTTTTCTCATTTAGCTGTAATTATGTTTAAATGTGCCTAATTTGTTTAGCCGGTGTCCTATCATGCATATTTACAGTTTTCAGGCTTTTGCTGATGCTTGATGCTCGCTCATTTGAAAGAGATGTTTCTGTGTAGTTTTCCTTTCATATGTGTAGCGTGGCTCCTAGGACTGAAGATCTCAGTTGGGTTGCTGTACACCCAACATGGAGTAAAAAATTGATTCAAGCCTTCTGGACCATTCCTTGGTGGGACAAGTATTTGGTAGTATAGTGCTATTGTGTTCCCCAAAACATTGTACACCCTAATAAACTTATCTGGGGTCAGAGAACAGAACAGCCACTAGATACAGAGGCCAGAAAATGGTGGCACAAACACCTTTAATGCTAGCATTTCGAAGACAGAGCTCCCCATCCGGATCTCTGTGAGTTCAAAGCCACACTGGAAACAGCTAGGCATGGTGACTCACACCTTTAATCCCAGGAAGTGATGGCAGGAAGCAGAAAGGTATATAAGGCATGAGGACCAGGAACTAGATCCTGGTTAAGCCTTTAGGCTTTGGAGCAGCAGTTCAGCTGAGATTCATTCTGGATGAGGACTCAGAGGCTTCCACTTTGAGGAAACAGGATCAGCTGAGAAGTTGGTGGAGTGAGGTTAGCTGTGGCCTGTTCTGTTTCTCTGATCTTCCAGCGTTCCCCCCAATATCTGGCTCTCATGTTTTTTTAATAACTATTTTTATTTTATATTTAATTTAATTTTACATATCAGCCATGGATTCCCCTGTCCTCCCTCCTCCCACCCCCTCCAGCCTTCCCCCCCTCAATCCACCCCCCATTCCCAACTCCTCCAAGGCAAGGTCTGTTTTTTTTTTTTAATAAGACCATTTGAGATTTGTACTAACTACATGGTAGTTTTCTCACCAAATGTGAACATCTTCATCACTTCAACACCTAATGGCCTCCACTGAGATCGAGATGGTTCTAATGCATTAAGGTAGAGCTTGGGCTATGTGAGGGCTCATCTCTGTTTTCAGGTGTTTTTTGCTCCCATCTGATTTACAGGTGTAGTGAGTTTGTCAGGCGCTAGATGGTGGGATGTAGTAAAAAGACATAGCGTTTGAAAGGTCAAGTTCAGCTCCTCTGTTCTACTGTTGGCAAGACATGTCTACATGTCAGGTTCTACATCTGTAAAACAGAGGTAATGTGAACATCACAGTCATGCCATCCCTACATGAGAGTAAGCTGTTGTCTGTCGAGGGCCTTGAAGTAACTTTCCTGATGTACACACCACATCTCTGCATTATTAATTTTTGTACCTTTAGTGTTTCTCTTCAAAACCTCATCAACAGATCTGAACTTGATCAAATGGAGTATTGGGAAGAATAAGCATCATAGCTGAATTATTTCTTTTTCCTACCTCCCATTTGTGCTTTGGCTGTGTGTGTGTGTGTGTGTGTGTGTGTGTGTGTGTGTGTGTGTGTGTGTGTATTTTTAATGAGACAGGGTTTCTCTGTGTAGTCTTGACTGTCCTGAAACTCACTCTGCAGACCAGACTGGCCTTGAACCCACAGAGATCCATCTGCCTCTGCCTCCCAAATACTGAGATTAAAGGCGTGTGCCACCACTGCCCAGCTGTTTTATGTATTTCTATAAAACTCGGGTATGTAAAGGCTGGCTTTCTGTTTTCTCCTGTGGTGTGAGGTGTTTGCTCCATTTCCTTGCATTGATGCCTCCGGCTTGACTATAGTTTTTATTAGTTTGAAATGACAATTGTTTCTTCCATGGACTCCCACACACAAACTCACACACCCCTACAGACCCCCATCACACACACAGTTAAAGGACTCTGTTTATTTTTTTAATTATTGTTATTAATAAAATTAAATCCAGAAGTCTGAATGGACATTCACCATTTGAAAACCTTTCCTGGTGGATGGTAGGCCTCTAGAATGTTCCAAATAACTGCTTTTAATTCATTCCCTAAAGCAAAATGAGAGGCTACAGAGCAGTGTGTATTCCAGGAGGGATACAAATAAACAAAACAAAACCGAACTCCAAGCCAACAGGACCACCAGCTAAGGAGGCCTGGGAAGTTGTGGACTTGTAGACTCTATGACTGCAACATGATCATAAACTTCCACACCCGTGATCCTGAGGAGATGATTTCTCAGTGGGTGGATTCCATGTGGTCTGGGTGCTATGTGGATGTAGTGGTCAGCAGAGGGACTAAATGGGATGAGGAAATGAATATTCATAATCCCAATAGCTTGCTTCTAGTGACACCAGGAGTCTCAGGCATTGTCAATAGTGACCTTGTCATTTTGGGAACAAGGGCATTCAAGGACACGTCGAAGAGGCCCATTCTGAGCCCTGGTTTCTCTCTTCCTGTATTATTATGTGTCTGTGTGCATGTGCAAGTGTGGCACACACATGTCATGCTCTGCATGTAGAGGCAGAGGCCAGCTTTCAGGAGTCGATTCTCTCCTTCCATCTTGCTGAGGAAGGGTCACTCTTATTTATTCTACACACTGTACTCTAAGATAGTGCCTGGGAGCTTCCAGCCAGTTCTGTCTCCACCTCCCATCTCCCTGTAGGGCTGCTAGGACTAGAAATATGTAGCACCATGTCTGTCTCTTTATGTGGGTTTCAGGATCAAACTCAGGTTTTCAGGTTTGCACAATATGCAGAAAGGTCTCCCCTACCCACTTCTCTTTCTCTCTCACCTGCAAATATATATAATAATATAATATAATATAACAATCACCTTTATTTATTATTATAATATCTCCTTGATGATCAGAGTATATGACCTACTTCAATGAAGAGTCTTAATGAAACTCATCACATATACAATGAATATATATGATCGTTACCCATTAAACCGTGTGGTTCAGTATATTTATGAAGCAGTGTGGCCACTCAGCATTATTTATCTCTGGAACATTTTCATCAGTTCCAGAAGAATCCACCCCCTGGTGCCCCCACCCCCAGCTTTAAGAAAGGGTTTTAACCTCTTTCTCTCTTTCTGATCACTATGGACATTTCACATTAGTGAGAAGGCTTTTGAAACGACAGACAACACAAACATCTGTATAAATTTCTGTGTTATTGTTCTCTTGATCAGAAGCCTAGGAGTGGGCTGGTCTCTGATCATGACCTATGTCAGTAATCTGAGGAGAAGGAGACCGATTGGGATGTATTAAGAAATGGAATGGGCTGGGTGATGGTGGTGCACACCTTTAATCCCAGCACTCAGGGATGCAGAGGTGGGCAGATCTCTGTGGGTTTGAGGCCAGCCTGGTCTACACAGTGCATTCCTGGACAGCCAAGGCTATGTAAGAGACTCTGTCTCACACCCCCACCCCCACAAAATGAAGTGGGATAGAGGAGCCATTGATAGCTGACCTCTACATGCACATACACACATTTACATGCACACACACACACACACACACACACACACACACACACATACACACACATGCACACACAGGCACACTGAGATCTCTTGGATATGATGTCCCATGGTAAAGGAGGCACCAGCAGTAGCCAGAAAGAAGAAAGATGTTAGGGTTTGTCAAGGTGTGTGTGTGTGTGTGTGTGTGTGTGTGTGTGTGTGTGTGTGTGTGTGTGTACGCGCGCGTGCATGCAGGTATCCTTTGGAAAGGGCCTCTGCAGCTGCTTTGGCTTCCCCCACAACATGGGCCTGGGAGTACTCTATGGGAAGGATAGGCTGGGATGGCCAGGAAAGATGTACATGTATAGTTCTGCTTTCATAGCTCTTAGAGCTGCTTTACTCATAACAAAGTAGTTTCAGGAATCCTCTCTTTCCTAAACAAGTTTTCCTTCATTTACGCTACGGTGAAAAGTAAAGCCACGCTAAGTGAGGATGTGTTAGACACAGACATGGGAGAATTGTCATCCTGGGTGGTAATAAAGAGAAGGCTGGGGCACACTGGGAGAAGGGGAGTCAGCTTCTCTCCCAGATCCTTGTAAGTCCCACCTCCCAGGACGGGAGTACGTTGGGCGTTCTTTTACGGCATACGGATGAGGCTTACACCAGGAGAGTTGGTCCAGTGGGCTGCCATTGATCTGAGAACCACATCTGTCTACCTGTGCATCATTCATGTTGCAGGCAGAGTGAAGTAACGCAACAGGTTAAGGGCTGGCGAGAGGAGAGGGCTCAGTGGGTTGATGCTCACGAGTGTGCTGTACTAGGAAAACAGATGAACACATTTGTGTCTTTCCCTAATGTCAGTAGTTTAAAGGTAGCAATTGGCCTGATAATCCCACTTTCCTTGGTAATCCGGCCAAGGTGAACACACTGGTTCCTTTATTCCAATATTAATTACTAATATTAACTCTCATTATAACATCACACAGTAAATACACATGTGTGCACATGAGCGCGCGTGCGCGCGCGCGCACACACACACACACACACACATGTGCACACATGCATGTCTGAGTTACAGAATGGATGCACCATGTTAAAGAGGCTGTAATAGAGTTTCAGGAGTTTCCAGAAGTAATTTGATAGAGATGTAGATGGAGCTTGTATTGAGAAGAGAGAGACCCCAAACCAGCCGCAGGAGAGCAGCTGCCTCTAAGTCAGACTGCTGTGGAGTCAGGATGGAGAGTGAGAACGCCGAGTTGAGGCCGTCTGTGAGGTAAAAGGGAAGGACCTGGTCCCAAGGCAGAATGGGTAGACTGATGGATGGCAGGTCCGGGCAGGCAAGCAGGAGGCTGGGCGGAACAGCAGTTGAGTAGACCAGCAACCAAGCTGAGCTGTGGTCCTTGGGAATGTTGGGAGTCTTTCCCTATTGGTCCTTGGTGTCAGCTGACAGGTGGGTGATGTTGTTACCATCATGGGGCCAAGTAAGAGAGTTATACTCTTTCGTTAGTCTTGTGTGTCCAATAAGTTCTTGGGCAAGGTTTCTGTGACATGATTTTAATGTGCCCATGTGCCCCCCCACTACCTCCCCAGGAAATAGTCATTTATCAATCTGTGCCATATGGTGGTGCCAGCCAGATAGTGGTGTTTGCTGGTGTATCCAGGCACACAGTCATCATCTACCCTAAAACTGAAATCAAAAGCTGCTTATAAATTGGAGTCCCTCAGGGCAGGGGGCAGCCTGAAAACCTGGTTTCCTCCCCAATATGGAGTACCTGAGAGCAAAGGACGACCTGATCACACATGGACAGGGGACCTGAGCTCAATCCTCAGCACCCACATACATGCTGGATGTGGTGCATGCTTCTAGCCCTGGGGAGATGCAAGAAGGTCCCAGGGGTGGGGGGTAGATAGCCAACCAGTGCAGGGGAAAATGTGAGCTCCAAATTCAGTGAGTAATCCTGCCTCAAAAAATAAAGAGAACAACTGAGGAAGATACCTGGCATTGACCTCGGGCCTCCACATGTGCACACATGCCCCCCACCCATGTGCACACATGCCCTCACCCATGTGCACACATCCCCCACCCATGTGCACACACACATGCCTCCACATGTGCACACATGCCCCCCACCCATGTGCACACATGCCCTCACCCATGTGCACACATCCCCCACCCATGTGCACACATGCCCTCACCCATGTACACACATGCCTCCCACCCATGTGCACATATGCCCTCACCCATGTACACACATGCCCCCCACCCATGTGCACACATGCCCCCCACCCATGTGCACACATGCCCCATCCACATGCACACATGCCCCATCCACATGCACACATGCCCCCCACCCATGTGCACACATGCCCCCACCCATGTACACACATGTCCCACCCATGTTCACACATGCCCCCCACTCATGTGCACACTAATGCATATACTACACACCCAAAAAGAGATAGTAAGAAAGCAAGAAAAAATAAACAGAAAAGGGAAGAAAAAGGTTAATACCTGTCATCAAACCCCTGACCATCTCAAAGCAGCATGAAGTGTGACCTAGCTAGTTTGCTGAAGCCATTAGTGAGCAGAAATTCCCCCCTGCATTGCCTCCTCCTGGATTTTTGCCTTTATGGCCAGGCCTTTAGGGTCTTATCCCAAAGGAGAAGGATGGATAGTGGCGGTTAATTGGATCCCTTTAGGTAGGAGGGCCTTCAACAATACAGACAGAAGTCCTTTCTTCATGGGGAGCACTGTTAGGTTAATCATTAGACTCTTTAACTGAGACATAAATGAAGAAACAGTTGTCTTCTGATTTTAAATAGACTTTAATTTTTTTAGGTCAGTTTTAAGTTGACAATAAAACTGGGCAAAATTTAGAGAGTTGTCCTATGTCCTCTGCTCCTACTGAGAGCATCCCCCACCAGAGTGATGCCTTTCCTGTAACTAGTGACCCCACATTGACACATGCTGGTCACCCAAAGTTAATAGTTGACATTAAGCTTCACTCTTGATGGTTTATGTTCCTTGGGTTGTGACCAAGTCGACAACGACACACATTTATCATCCAGAGTATCAAACGGAACAGTCTCGCCGCCATAAACAGACTCTGTGCTCTCCGCTCGTCTTTCCATCCCTCTACCCCCACAGGCTTCACAGTTTGGCTTTTCCTTGAATGTAGTAATATAGTTAGAACCACATGTGTAGCCTGCTTAGACGAGCTTCTTTTGCTTAGTAATATGGATCTAAGGTTGCTCCATGCCTTTGGGGGCTGGATCACTCATTTCTCTCGAGTGCTGAAAAATATTCCAGTCTTGGAATGTACCACAATGTATGGATGGATGTATATACATACATACATATTTACATGTATATTCTACTAAAAATATCTCATTTGTTCCTAAGTTTTGGTCATTATGAATAGAGCCTCTATAAACACCCATGTGTAAAGTTTATACATATATACATAAATATATATGTGTATATATAAATTTTCCTACTCATTTGAATAAATTGCCAAGTATGATCCCAAACTTGTATGTCTAACTTTGTAAATATAAAATTCCAAATTGTCTTCCAAAGTGCTCTTACTGTTTTGTCCTCCCACCAGTGAAGAATGGGTGTTTCTTTTACGCTGCATCCTTGCCAGCATGTGGTACTGTCAGGTTTTTGGACTTTGGCCACTCTAATATGTACAAAGCTGTGCCTCACTCCTAATGTAATGTATAATCAATGACATATGATGTTGAACATTTGAAGTCTCAGACTCAACTGTTTTTCCCCTCAATGCTGTCAAATACACCACCTCCATTTGTGTTTTTTTCAGTGCTGGGAACCAAACCCATGGAACGTGACAGGCAAATTCTCTTCCATGGAGTGCAGGGGCACTCTATTTTTATAAAGCATAGTGCTTTGTATTAATCTAATAAAATGCAGTGAAGCCAAGCATCCTTTTGGCCAGATGAGTTCACTTGCTCTGTGAAAAAAATAAAAAAGACCTTGTCTACATTGTTCTGCATGCTATTTCCCAAATCAGTTTAGTGCCTTTTTCTTAGTAATTCACCAACTGCTTTCTAAATATAGTGGGTTGAATGGTGGTCTCCCAAAACACATGCCAAATCCTAAACCCCAGAACATGTGAGTATTATCTTTAGGGAAGAGGGTTCTGATGGACATAAGTGGAAGATCTTGGGATGTTCATCTTAGATCCTCCAGTTGGGCCAAGTCTAACAGATGTCAACAGTCAGGCAGAAGGGAAAGGCAGGTTGACACAGACAGAAGAGGAGGAAACCATGTCACTCCGGAGACAGGGACTGTAATGAGCTGGCCAACTCATCTAGAAGTGCTCACAGCCACCAGTAACTGGAAGAGGCAAAGAAAGAACTCTGCCCAAGAGCCTCAGTGTGAGCACGGATCAGCTGACTTCTGATTTCAGACATCTGGCCTCCATGCCCAATCTGATCTGGACATTTATAGGAACAGAATCATACAATGTGTTTGTCTTTTAGGTCTAGCCATCTAAACAACATACTAACGTCTTTTAGGTTCTAACTACATGGTGTAGATTTATTGGGTAGCATAGCCTCCCACACATGTGTACTTTTAAGCTTAGTATGTCGGGAGTCACTTTAAACTCCATCATTGCTTGGGCATGTCTACAGGAGAATACTCCATAGGGTGGATGAGCCTTTGAATCTGGTCTTCTGTTTGGGGCATCCCGAGTGTACCAAGTACTATGCCTGGGGCACAGAGTGTCATGCAGAAGCCACAAATCCAATGAACAGCAATTGCCCCGACAGTGAGAAACCCTGATAAAGCTCAAATAAGCCAGGGCCCAACCCTCCTCTAGTTCCTACCCACAGTAGCAGCCTTGGAAATGCTGGTGCATGGTCAAATTGCGTTTTGAAATATATTTAGTACTTATTTGTCCAGCAGAGGCTTCAGACTAGAGTGCTGCAATGGACTTTTTACCTGGTGGAAACACGAGGGTCACGGAAAACCAGTTTTCACCAAGTAGTATGGTCCTGTTTATCAGGAAGCAGTTAGCATCCTCAGCCTTCTCCCCTCGCCGTGATAGTGGTGCCTACGATCCCAGCTAACCTATGATCACTAGCATCCACTGATGCTAAGAACTAGTGGCTAATTCTTCTCATACCGAAGAGCACTTCCACATACCTGGTCGGCTCTAGGGTCATATTCCTTCCCTTTCTTTCTTCCATCTTATTACCATGACTCCTCTCTAGTTGTTCTCCTGACAGTTATAAACCCGCTCAGTATTGTTACATGATTAAAAAGAAAAAGCAACACAAAGCATTTTTCGAATCTCTCCTCCCTGCTGGCCTGCAGTGCACTGGTGTCCCTCCACCTTGATTCTGCAGTATTTTCTTAATTGCTTTCCTTCCCTCCAACCATTCTTGAGATCCCCATTCTAGCTGTACCCTTGATATAAAGGTATCGGGAGACACAGAGGTCAGGTCCTATTTTTAAGAATGCTATATAAATAGAAGCATTCAGCCGCGCCGCTTGCTCGTCTATTGCTTCGTTCTGCGGCATTGTTCTGAGCTTTGCCTCTACTGTAAATATACGTCAACAGCTCCGGTTTTTTTGTTTTCTCTTGGTAGGGTTCAAGTGTATGGTGACTCCACATTTTACTCACCTTCTGGTGGAACTTGAGCTGTTTCCAGCTTGGGAGTATGATTCAAAAACACATGCAATGAACATTCACAGGCAAACCTTTGTGTGGCATAGTGTCTCATTTGTCTGGAGCTAATGGCTAGGGTGGTGTGGCTGGATCACATGATGAAAGTGTACCTAATGTCTTTAGAAACTGCCAGACTTTTCCAGAGTAGCTGCGCATTTGGATTTTCTCAGTGTCTGAGAAGAGCTTGAGGATGCTTTATCCCTGCTATTGCCTGAATATTTATTCTGACTTGCAGTTTTGAAAGTTTGCAATCTATAAACCCTGTCGTTTTGGCTTTAGGGTAGGTGAGGCAGCATATGCTGCTGGTAGAGGAAGCTGCTCACCTCATGATGGCCAGGAAGCAAAGAGAATGGGGAAAAACACAACAGAAGGACCTAACTTCCTCTCACTGGGCCCCACAGCCTAAGGCTCCATCAGTTCCCAATAGGACCCCACCTAGAGGGTGCACCCTCAGAGCTCTGTGGATAACTTTTTGTTAAAGGAGTTTTTGTTTGTTTGATTCTGTTGTATGTTTGGCGAGACTGTATGCTGCCCTTTTCCTACTCAAGGCCAAGCTGACACCAGGTTGTCCTAAGTAGCAGTTGCAGGGACAGAGCTCTACCCTGTGAGACAGCTCTTTATGTGTATCGTGAAGATTGTAGGTCTGTTTTCTCTGGTTTAAAGAGAGCTGTTTCTGTAGCCATTTTTATTCAGATTTTTTTTTAAGTTGGAAATAATGTGTAGGTGTGGCAATGTTTTTTACGTGAAGTAAACAATTGTCCTGATTCCAAACATCTTTGAGCATAGAGAGGAAAACAGAAATGAAGTCAAAGGGACTTATAAGGACTTCAAGGAAATTAAGTTTGGTCCAAGTGAGGGTTACCCAATCTCTCTTGATGTTATGATTTTAAGGCTTCCAGTCTGTGAGTCTTCTCAGTTATTTTGAGTCAGCTAGACTGTCGTTTATGTCTGATGTTTTGTGGACGTTGGTGAGGAAGGGGCAGAGTTGGAGTGTATTTAGGCGGCCTCCGAGAAACTCTTAGTAGTCGATAGTATTTGCCACCTCCCTAGATAATAGCTGGATGTTGTTTTACAGGTTCCCAGGGCGGGGGGCAGGTGGGGGGGGCATGAAAACAGTGGGTCTCCAGGAGAGTCGTTCTGGTAATAAGGGATGGTTAAGAGGCTGTGTTTCAGCCTCCATCCGTTGGAAATCACAGTGATGGGATTCAGAGCGATTGTCCCTGAGGGTTTACAGCCTGGGGATTTGGCCTGCTGCGCACCATGGCCTCTGCTGAGTTCTAACCCAGGCTCAGTGCCTCCTGTGGGGGATACAGCTCCAGATCAGCCTGCCTCTTGAAATGTGGAGAGAAAGCCCCAGAATGTGGAAATTCCTGGCAATCAGTTGGCTCATCCAAATAATTTTGAAATAGTCCTTCATAAGAGTTCCATTCCAAAGCAAGATGACCCCACCCACCAGAAGCTAAATGAGGCCGTGGTAACACGGATACTATTGCCATAGTTACCATGAGAAGGTTCATGACTAAAGCCATTGACACACTGACCTCTGCAGGAGACTCTTCTGCCAGAAAGAGGTCCTGAGCTCCCACAGTGACAAAGGTCTGAAGGGGAGGGAGGGAGGGAGGGAGGGAGGGAGGGAGGAAGGGAGGGAGGGAGGGAAGCAGAACACCTCAGGTGGAAGGAATGGAGAGAGGCAGGGAGGAAATAAAGAAGAAATGAAGGGGAGGGAGGAGGAAGAGAGGAAGGGAAAGGGACAGAGAGAGGCCCACTTCCGGTGGTTCAGTCTCTACCGACCCTCAGACCATGAGTTGCATTGCAAAAGTTGGACTTGGGCCGCCATGATGCTCCTGTCTCCTCTTTCAAAGATCATGGGGTGGCCACATAAAGCTCTTTGATCAAAAAAATGAGTCTGTGGTTAACAGCCTCATTCGTTCAGTTTTAGAGCGCATGAACAGCAAATCTTGGTTTCTAGGGTCTACTAAGAAAGGAAAAAAAAAAAAGATTGTGTGGGAGCTGGATGGACGGCTCAGCAGCTCAGTACACTGGCTGCTCCTGCGGAGGACCCGGGTTCTATTCCCAGCACCCATAGGGCAGCTCACAACCGTCAGTAACTCTAGCTTCAGGGAATCTCATGCCCTTTTCTAAACTTTGCAATCACCAAGCACATAGTACAGATGTATACATGCAAGAAAAACACTCATGTACATAAAATAAATATATCCAAAACAAAAAAAAATATTTTAAAACAATGAGGGAAATTTCTTTATTCAATGGTCATGAGGGGGGAACATCTTTGCACAAATTATAGGTTGACTTCTCATTGCTATCAGTCTCAAAATGCCCATACTATATTATTTTATAGCTTTCTAAGTGAAATTTAATTCTATCTGGCATCTTCCCTACATCTACCAGGAGTGACAATAGCTTTTTTAAAAAAAATGCAGCAGGGTGGTGGTGGCGCAGACCTTTAATCCCAGCACTCGAGAGGCAGAGGCTGGCGGATCTCTGTGAGTTCAAGCCCAGCCTGGGCTACAGAGTGAGATCCAGGACAGGAACCAAAACTACACAGAGAAACCCTGTCTCAAAAACCAAAAACAAAACAACAACAACAACAAAAATGCTAAGTGAAATGTTCTATAAGAACAGTTACTTCTGTGGTTAAATCTTAAAACTGTCTGATTGTTTAGAAGACAGTTACAGTGAGGGCATTTAAAGGTTACACGATCGTTGTCTGACTTGAGTATGAGGGCCATGTTGGTCCAGACCACTCCTGGGCTGGAGGTATCTTCAAACAGTAGTCTACAGCATGGATTCTGAAGACTCACCGTTTGGCTGACAGCGGCACCTGACATACACACACGGCACTCAAGTGTTTGTTAGGCATAAGACTGAGGGGCTGACATGCTGATAACGTGCTTGCTGTACATACACCAAGAGCCCAGTCTGGATCAGCTGTGCGCTATAAAACATCCCCAGTGAGTGTGGGGCAGTGAGAAGGGGACTCCAGGCAGCAGACTGGGAATGGCAGATAACAGAACAGTTTAGAGGTATAGTTATCATCCTTATTGGGTTATATTTATCTCGGCCCTTTGGTTTTACAGTTGGTGATGTACATTGGTCAGGTGGCCAAGGACATCCTGAAGTGGCCCCGGCCCTCGTCCCCTCCCGTGGTGAAACTCGAAAAGAGAGTGGTTGCAGAATACGGAATGCCCTCCACCCACGCCATGGCAGCCACTGCTATATCCTTCACCCTCCTCATCTCTACCATGGATAGGTACCAGGTAAGGTGGGGCCCATTCCTGTTCCTCCAGCACTCACCTCTGGTTGTAGAATGAGGAAGACAGGAGGCAGCAGTTCAGAATTTCTCTTCGAGCTGCTTTGAGGGACATCAAGATTTATGGGGTAAAAATGAAGGGAGTCTGAAAGCTTCAGGGATGTTGATAGTTTCTTCCTAAAGGGACCGTCTAATTTAGCACCCAGATCAGATTATGCCTCTGAGTGAGGATGGGCCCCGGAATGGGGAGCATAGTGTGACCTGCCTGGCATCATCCTCCCCACGAACTGTTTACTTGAAATGTTGCCTAGACAGACTTGCGACAGACACAAAGCATTTACGATCCTCATAAATGATCCTCCAGGGCAGAGATGATCCCACCAAATCCCTCTGCCAGACTCTCCTGGCCTGGGGCAGAAGAGAGTCGGGTACCCCAAATTACCTTCCAAGGATGACTCTGCCCCTGGTTAGGGACCAGTTATTAGGAATGATGCCCTGTTTTTTAGAACCATATAAATGACAGGAGATTAATAAATGTTGAAACTAGAAGAATTTCATTTAATATCTGCTCAGATGATAATTATAGTAAGAACTTTTCAAAGTTATGTGATTGCTGCGAGGAAGATTTTTTTTTTCTGTTATTGGAGACATGTCACTTTAACTTAGAGTTTAATTTCATAAGTTGTACTCACTAGCTGTTGGAAGTTTTAGATCTCATCGAATCTGGTGGTCTTATAGTAAATGGTAACAGTGGGTCACCCTGCTCTGTACCCCACAGATGCCCAGCTGTTCCATATTCCAAGGTTCTTCATTCAGCTGGCGTGGTTGGAAGAGGTCAGGACTGGATCAGATCTCAGCTCTAATCTTCTTCCCAACCACGTGGGCATAGATCTGTTTGCTCAGTCGGACAAAGACATTCATAAGGAATGTATCCAACTAGCTGTAACCACTGTGTGGTGACCTGTTCAAATGCCATGCCAGGACCCAAAAGTATCTGGGGTCCCCAGAACTGTCTGAGTTCATGTTGGCTTTTGAGTTGGGTTTCATGCACACTCTACTGCCCAGCAGGACACAGTAGGCCCAGGACCAACCCAGTATACAGTGTTCTTGGTACACAGCGAGATCTGTGAATATGCTGTCATTTAGGACAAAGATCAAGGACAGACCATCATAGTAGCAGGAGTGTGTATGGCCTTGGAGGGTTTTCACATCCTGATGGATGGGAGATACAGGGCAGATGAGAGATTTCATCTTTAATGGCATGCCTGAGTGACCTCAGTCCACCGGAGTGCTCCTCCTAACGTTTACACCACCAAAGTTTACATCAAATAGTCCAAGACTACAATGACCAAACATTCATCTGGTGGGGCATTTTTTGTTGAAACCAAAGCACACTCCTAGGTTCCAACTTGAATGCCATTCTAACCCACTGTGAGGAGAAGCTGGCTTCAGGAAGAGAGCAATCACCATTTAAAACCTCACTTCAAAATATTCCTGTTCCCTTTGTTTCCATAAGTACAAACATAAGTTCGTTCTGACATGGCCTCTGGTCATCGAGGCCATCTTGCCTACAAGTCCGAATGCCCCTTTAAAGTTATCCAATTCAATGTTCTTTCTGGCTTCCAGGATGTGGTAGTCACCCTAAGGCCTCAAGTGTGATTGCTCTCCTGCTTAGCTTTTCATGATAAACACACTCAGCTACTTGGGTTTATTTACTTGCTAATAGCTCTAAATGTGGATTTACTTATTTATTTGTGCAGTCAAGCTAACATCTGAATGCATAAACTTATTCACTTTAAATACTTGCTAATGCAAATCTGAGACTAAGTCAATGAAAAGTCTTTAAAGAGAAGCTGAGGAGACTTCAGGAGGATCAGATGTTTAAGGCCAGTCTGGACTACATAGTAAGATCTTGTCTCAAAAAAAAATATATAAATATATATAAATATATATATATATTTATATATATACACACATATATACAAATATATATATATATTTATATATACACACACACATATATATATATATATATACATATATATATATATATATAGATGTTTTCAACCAAGTATTACTAGACTCAGTATTACCTAGGAAAGAATAGAAAATAATGGCTCCTGGTGGAGCCAGGCTTCCTGATAATGGCTTCCTGAGCCACTGGCTGTGTGACTTTGTGCCCATTTCTCTGGCTCCTATTGTGAGGGCCAAATGTCATGACTGACAGGAAAGCATCCTGAGGTCAAGTTCAGTGTGGCCATGACTCACCCTCATGGCCATCATATTAGGCATCACCATTTGTACAACAGGCCTGACATGGAACCTACATCCTAGGGTCATGTGGAGACCTAACGACTGGGTGGATCAGTGCCGTGTCTGCTCTGTCAGATGCTGGTGTATCTGTTCATATTGCTATGGAAGAGCATGTTAGTAATCAAAGCAGGTACATTGTATGTCTATGACCTGGCTATAACAGCATCTGTGTTCCTTACGTGACTCAGCCTTAGCCAGACTCCATCAGCTACTCTTCCTGCCCCTGCAGACGCCGAATTCAACAGATGCTAGACAAATGCTGTGACATCTGTATGTCCATTCTTCAGCCTGTTGTTCCTGGGGCTTCTCAGAAGGAACAGTTATCTGTTGGGACTTCACACTATATAACGACAGCCATATACCTTACTTCCTAGTCAAGCTGTTTATTTCTCAGGTTCTGATTTAAAACAACCTGGTAGAGACTCTGTGAGGTGCCTACATGTTCAGCGACTTTCCCCAGTTGGTTGTGGGTGGCGTTGGTCCTGCCAGGATGTTTCCAAGACTATCTGGGTCCCCAGGAGACCTCGCTATATTCAGGTTTGTCAGGATACTTGGATGGGAAGGGGGTTGATGACCTTCATTGTTCATAAGATCAGGAATGATGATAAAAGAAGTAAACCTTTGAAAGGCTCCAGCCTGCACTTGCCCATGGCTGTCTATAACCACACCCTGACTCCATTCAAGATGACTTATCTCTGCCAAACTTCAGCAAGCCGTGTTAGATGGGAACATGGAACACTACTGTATCCTTGTCTAAGTACCAGTTACAATGTAGCATCAATAAATGTGTCTGAGGTGCACCTCTCCCTGTGGGCCCTAATCTCTGTCCTGCCCCAGGCTGCCCTCCTTAGGAAGCCTGAAGTACAAGGAGCATTCTATGTGGCCATAAGGGTTGCTCCTCAGGATGTAGGTGGTAACCCAGATTCAATAAATATTTTTTAAATGGTTAAAAAAATATGTAAAAGAAAAGTTATCTATTACACTCAAACTGCCAGCCCTAGTTCTTCTGTATATTACTTACATGTTTATATGTTGGGAAGCTTTCCCCCAGAACTGTATTTCTAGGCATTTTCTCCTTACCTGGCCTGATTTGAAAATGTTTTCAGATGATTAGATTGCTGGGTTAGGGAAGATAAGATTCAGATTCACAACCATGTACAATGAATCCCATTCCCAGCTGTGAGATCAAATCAGTTAAGTCTAACCTGAGTCTTAGCTACTCAGGAGGGCCAGATGAGAAAATCCCAAGTTCAAGCACAGCCACCAGTGACTTAGAGACTGCCTCACGGCAAAAAAATCAAATAGAAGGGGGCTAGTGGTAGAATGCCTACTTAGCTCTAAATCCAATCCCTAATGAAAATAACACACACACACACACACACACACACACACACACACACACACACACAGGGGAGGCGGGGCATTCATCTGAATATGATCTAATATCCTTCTTTTCTCTCCTCTTCTGCAGTACCCTTTTGCTTTGGGCCTGACAATGGCTGTTGTGTTCTCTACGTTGGTGTGTCTCAGCAGACTCTACACTGGAATGCACACGGTCCTGGTAAGGCTGTGGGGCAGGCCTTGGGACTGAACAGCATTGGTCCGAGTGTCTCTGTGTGCCTTAAGCTGCTTACTTCAGCTTGGTTCATCAGTGTCTCTCAGGAATCCGAGCCAGGAGGATCACAAGGTCTACGCAACAGAAGAATGTTATCTCAGGGTAAAAAGCAAAAAGAAGGCTGGAGATTGCAGCGTCCTATAGGGCTTGTGAGATGAGGCAATGAGGAAATCAAGAAATGGCAGATGTCCCTAGAGAAAGCTGGGATCCCATGAGCTGTGCTCACCCTGATGGGAGAGCACTTACTACACTCAGAGCACTTATCACATATCCCACAAGGAGGAGGAATTAGTCTCAGTGGGAGGTCTCTGTAGGGGAACCAGTTCATGGATGGGGGTGGGGGTGGGGGTGCAGTTTCATTGTCAACATCAGAGGAAAGCTTTGCTGTTTCCATGGGGTCCTTGACTTGACCATACCAATGTCCACAACACACATTCACCCAGGACTTCCCTGGCTCCTTACATATTCACTCAGGACTTCCTCTTCTCCCCATGAGAGCTATGGCTAAGTGACAGATCCCTTGTCTTCTGTGCTCAAGGCTCTTGGTCCAGTTCCTAGTACTGCGAACTCAATCACTCCATCAAGGAAAGTCTCAGAAAGAGGGGAAGGGGACTAGCAAAGGAAGTATTAAGATAAAGCCATGCCGACGGTGGTGGTGCACGACTGTAATCCCAGCACTCGGGAGGCAGAGGCAGGCGGATCTCTGTGAGTTCGAGGCCAGCCTGGTCTACTCTGCGAGATCCAGGAAAGGCACAAAGCTACACAGAGAAACCCTGTCTCAAAAAAAAAAAGATAAAGCCACACTTGGCAGGACACACCTAGAATCTTAGTACTTGGGAGATGGAGGCAGGTGCTTGAGGTTAGCCATACATACATAGTTCCAGGCAGGCTTGGGGGTACATGAGATTCCGGTTTAAAACAACAGAACGTATTAAAATAATGCCACCAGGGTGAAATGCATTAGGTACTGGAAGTGGTGACTGGGACAATATCTTACTGAAACAACTCAAGGGAGAAAATGTTTCTGCTGGTCTGTGATTTGTAAGAGTACACCACTCCATTGTAGCAGGGGAGATGTGGTAGTGTACATGGAGGCAGGAGTGTGTGGATGGGACCCCTCCACCTCACCCCACCCCACCCCAGCATACCAGGAATCAGAGAGAGGCTAGGCAAGAAGCAGGCTCAGGCTACCACCCTTATGGCTCTCTCCTCAGCGTCTTCTAAGAGGTTCCCCAGCTTCAGAAGATGGCACCACTAGCTGGAGACTCGGTGTGTAAGCACATGAACCTGGGGTGGGTGGTCCATACCCAGGCCATCATAAGGAGCTAGCTTCAGACATTGAAGACGGTCTAAGAGCAGCCAGGACTCAGGCAGTTTCTTATCAGGCTGGTTCACCACTGATACGGTAACCAGGGCAGAGCTGAGAGACGTCTCGTTGGTCCCACACAGGTCCTCACGGAGTTGACCTGAGATACAAGGGTCTCTGTTGTCCTCTGCTCGTCAGAAGGGCTGAAGCCACAGCTTCCCTTCTTTTTATAGCTTTCTAGGCTAGAGACGGTGGTAAATCAGAGTTACATAGGCATTGAGAAGTTGTCCCACCCTGCTACCATATTGCATATTTTCCCCCTCCAGGGTTGCCACAGGTAGTACGGTAAAAAGTCCTTGAGTATCCAGGGCCCAATGCCTCTTCCAGCCACAGAGCTGCAGAGCACAGAGCACAGTCAGGGTTTGCTACAGAGGCGCCGTTTCTCATTCCACTTTGTGTAAGAATGATGCCTTTAAAAACAAGCGGGCCTTTGATTATTGTGTTCATCTCAACTGTGAACCTGCAAGACGACATTCGCAAAAGGCCTTGTCAAGGAAGGCCATCTTCCCGGGGCCTTCTTGAGTTTCTCCCTGGTGCCGGGAGTGGGTTATCACGTAACAGTGGAAGGATGGCTCATCATGGCAGAATGTCAATGAGGACAACTGGAGGCATCAGATGAGGCAGGGGAGGCATACAACTAAGTGGGTAGGAGGCTGGGATGAGTCTGCTGTGGGCAAATGCTCGCCTAGCCTGTGCAAGCCCTTGTTTCCGTCACCAGTACTGAATAAACCTGGGTGGGGTGGTGCACAGCTGTGCCCCCAGCACTTGGAAGGTAGAGGCGGAAGGATCACAAGTTCAAGGTCGCCTTCAAGTTATATAGCAAGTTGGGAGGACACCCTAGGCCTCAAGTGACCATTTTAATGCAGTATTTCCAAATTAAAATCAATGCAGCTGTTTCCACGGTGAACAAAATAAAGCAGAAACGAAGACATCTGCCATATGTTTTCCCAGGTATACCCCGGCTAATCCAGCCCCCAGGCAGTTTACTGTTTGAGTGAAAGGGAGCCCAGATGTGAGAAATACCAAAGACGCCGTGAAGAGTCAGTGTTACTCTGCCTACCAAGACACCATTGCTGCTTCTCCGTCCTAGTGCACCCTGCTGCATCTGCTCGCTTCTTGGATGGCAGGGAGGGGAGGGGAGGCGAGCATTCTTAATTCGCCACACCACTTCTCCACATGACAAAGATGGTCCCTGCAAATCCCTTCCTAGACCTCAGTGTGGTGCTACCCAGGACTCTCCTGGGTGTTCTGGCATTTCTTTTATCTAGTGCTACTTTTTAATTTCCATAGGTTTCCATTTTGAAGGGAAAAAAAATAAAATCGATCTCAGGTTAAAATTAAAACCAAAGAAAACCCAGGAATGTGGAGCTCCAGACACACAGAGAGGAAAACACACACAAATCCACTCCAGTGAAACTCAGTTACATTCTTGTCTCTCTTCTTTTTAAGTGGCTTTTGGAGATGGAGAAGCAGATACTTGCGGGGAGATTGATTGGGCCTCTTATTTAGATGCAAGAATGGGCGGTAGCCATTCCTTGGGAAGGATGAGAATAGAGTGAAAAGCAAGGCATCTCCTCTCCTTCCTTGGCCTTGTTCCACTCCTGGAGCCCACTGGCTTTCTCACACTTGCAGTTCTGTCTCATGAAGATCTTGCACCCCCACGTTGACTCGGGCCCAGAGTACACATCAGGCTGCAGAACTAGAGCTGGCTCAGGAGGCCATGAGTCACGACATCCTGGCAGCGAAGGGGATCGCTGTTTGCGGTGTGGGATGGTGGGAAATTATAGGTTCCTGTAGCTCTTTATTCAGCAGCAACTCGATAATTCTGATGGGCGTCAGGCTTGGAACAAGATCTAGGGATCTCGAGGGGTGCAAACCCACCCACCCACTCTCCTGGGTCTCTGAGTCTACTGAAGGAGGCAGATGTACGCGCTGGAGATAACTTGGCTATAATTAGCAAGGCCCAGCTGGCAGGAGCCAACTGAGATAATGTGGTCTCTTCCCAGGACCCCTCAAAACAGTCTGCAGGAAGCAACACCAATGGTATCCCCACTCTTGCTGCCAATCCCACTGTTCCAATCCCACGGAAATCCTTTTCTCTCTTATTCTTCGACAGTTTCATACACATGGATAATACGTTTTAGTTGTTTTCGCCTCTGTCACTCCCGCCAACTGAAACCCTTCTTGTCCCCAAGAAGTCTCCTCTTACTTTCACGTCCTCTTTATGTGTGGCTCTCTGAATCTAATTAGCTGGAAGGTTATCTGCTGGAGCCCTGGACAACTGATCATTGGCTACACCACTGAAGAAACTGATCTCTGCTCCACCAGCAACCATTAACAGTCGGTAATCCCTCGGGAGGCGTGGCGCCTCTTGGGCCCCTCCATTATCCCATGGAAATCTTAAAAATACCTCTGGACATATCTACAGATATATATGTAGCTATGTAGATACCCACAGCCATAGCAGCATTAGTCACAACAGCAAAAGACAAAAAAAGGAGGAGGAGGAAGAGGAGGAGGAGGAAGAGGAGGAGGAGGAGGAGGAGGAGGAGGAGGAGGAGAAGAAGAAGAAGAAGAAGAAGAAGAAGAAGAAGAAGAAGAAGAAGAAGAAGAAGAAGAAAAGAAGAAGAAGCAATCCATGTCCACTGGTAAATGAATAGATAAATAAAATGTATATACTCCCAGTAGAATATTATTCAGCTTCAAGTGAGCAGGAAAGTGTGATGCATGCGGCATCCTAAGTACCAAAGGTATCATGTTAAGTGAAATAAGCGAGTAACAGAAGGACAAATGTTGTGTGATTCCACTTACCTGGAGAGCTTCGAGTAGTCGTTTTAAGAGGCAGGAGGTCCACTCTATGTTGCCGGAGCTGGGTAGGAGGGTATAGGAATTATTTCCTGAGCATAGAAGATCAATTTTGGCCTAGAAAAAAGTTCTGAAGATGCATGCTGGGGGTGGTTGCACGGCAGTGTCGTGCTTGACACCACTTTACAGTGGTGAAGACCGTGAAATTTATATGATGCTTGTCTGTAGTAACATTGTTACCACAATTTCCTGATTTCCTCCAGGGGCTGGGAAGATGGCTGGGTGGGTAAAAATGCTGGCCACACAAGCATGAGGACCTGCAAAGCCCTAGAACCTATGTAAAACCTGATGGAGCAATCCCAGAATTCCTATGGGGAAGTGGGAGAGAGGTGGAGGATCCCTGGAATCTCACAGACCAGCTAGCCTGGTGTAAGTTGCAAAAAAACAAAACAAAACAAAAACAAACTAGCAACTCTGTCTCAAACAAGGTGGAAAGCAAGGACTGATACCCCAGGTTGTCTTCTGACCGTCTCAAGTGTGCCATGGTATTCGTAGGTGTGCCATGGTATTCGTAGGTGTACCCTCATTCACACACATGGATATACACACACACACACACACACACACACACACACACACACACACACACACACACACACACACACATCTTGCTCAGAACATGGGTCCTGAGCTACACCAGCAGCTCCCTGGTTGATTTTAATTTAGGGCCGAGAAGCATTGACTCTATCAAGGATGATCACATCTGGTGTGGGGTGGACACGCATCTGAACAGGATCAGTTGTAAGAGGAAGGGGAGGTGGAGACAGCTGCAATGCTCAGGGCATATGAATGTGTCATTGAGGTGGCTCATGATTTCCATTAATGGCCACTGGCACATAATGGGAAGAGTGGTTTCCCCTGCAGAACTGCCTGTCAGGTATGAACGCCTGGTTGTCCAGGACAAGGTTTTCTTAACAAGCCCCAGTTCGACTCCTGGGCAGACCCATATAAAACACGGAGAGCTGTAGATCTGCTTAGCTATGGCGCCATCCTTGCCAAACCAGCTCTGGCCCTGTCTCAGCGAAGGACCTCCCTATGACCAACATACCCACAAAAGAAATATGGGCATGACCCTAGCCCTTCCCTCCCACACCTCTGACATCCAAGTAGTCACCGGGATGAGTTGATTCTGACTCCTAACTATGTCCTCACCTCACTAACAGGATATTGTTTATGATTACCTGTTCCATGCACAGAGAAGTTGCTCTCTGCTGCGGGGTGTGCACAGTGGCATAACTCCATCTAGGTTGGGCAGTACATGATGCCTTCAGGGGCCTTTGGAGATGTCAGCACTGTTAGACCAAACATGGAAACAAAACACAGGGCCACCGCTGACATCCTTGACTGGTTGATGATGCCATGTCTAGGGTCATCCTACCTCCAGGTTCACCATTCAGGAGAAAACAACAAATCAGGGTTCCTTCTTGCTTAAGGCAGTTTGTATTGAGCCTCACATTTCCCATTTGCTGCAGTGAAAAGCATTTGAAAGGATACAGTGACTTGCAGAATCTTTTTTTTGTCCCCCTTGGTGTTTAATTTCATGTTCTCTTGGTTTGAAGAATGAAATAGTTCTAGCCAGTTAGAGGTGAGGGAGGAAGGGAAAGAAGAGGAGAGAAGAAGAGGGGAGGGGAGGAAGGAGAGAGAGGAGAGGAGAGGAAATGTCTTGAAGTGATTGGAGTAGTTCATGGACAACTGGTTCCCACCACTGAACATCAAGGACCAGAAGCAGGTGGCTGTGAGGAGGCTAGCTCTCACTGTTGGTATAGCCTATCTCCCAACAGCTCTCGCGTCAAAACTTGGACGTATGTATGTGAGACTTTGCTGGGACCTGACATTTGGCTCTGGGAGGGGTCCAAATACAAGGATGGAATCTTGGGAGCCATCCCTGTGGGCTGCAAAGCAGTGCCCTGAGAACAGAGACTGGAATGAACCCAGTGAGATCAGACATCAACTGGTCACCATCTACCTGGTCAGGAATGCAAATAGCAGATACTTGTTCAACCCACTTTAAGCCTGGAGGAAAATGCATTGGCTTTTGTAACCATGATAAAAAGAAGCACTAGTGGCCATTGGGAGAGAAAGGCTGATGTCTGGACCTTCCAAAAGCTCCTTCTTCCCTGCCCCCCCCCCACCTCCTCCAGTTCATCTCTGCAAAGGTGATTCATGCTGTCTGGCTGTTCTTTAACCTGAAGCCAGAGCTTAAGAACTCTGGGCATAGATTGCCTCACTTCCTCTGAAAGGATGCCTGTGATGAGAGTTTCAGAAAACATCTTATTGGACGATGACTCCCTCTGCTGCATCATCAGGCCAAGGGCTCTCTGGGACTGGGCCAGCTGGCTCAGGAGCCAGCCTGTTTAGTGAGAACTAGAACTGGCAGTAGGTTCAGGGTTTGAGTCGTCATGCCTAAGCAGGGGCAGTTCTCCCAAGTAAAGCGCTCTCAGTTATCAGAAGAAGATCTCAAAGTCCAGTGCGGCATTTTTCCGGCTCTGTCAAAGGCTCAAAAAACAGACAGGGCACTGTGTCTGTACTCGTGTGGAAGGCTGGCCACACTATATTATTTGTGATATCCTGACTGATGCAACTACAGAGGACCAGTTCTAAATCCACCGAGTGATGAAGCAACATCCCAATGTATTAACAGTAAAATTAGCCTGATGTTTTTGTCGGTCGATCAGCAAACATGGGAACTGTGAGCAAATGGCAGACAGTCCCTTATTTTGTCTTGGACAAGCCGAAATGCTGCTGCGTTTTTATTGTCTCATCTGTGGGTTAATTATTTAGGTATTAGGTTTTATTTGCTGACTTCTCTCCACCCACCCACCCCCAAGTAATGTTTTAGTCTTGTTTGGAGTTGGAGGATGTTGAAAAGGATTGTCAAATATTAAATTATCTGCAGATCACAGGAGCTGGGTTCTGGCTCTGGTCGACAATATTCTGGGTGTGTTTTTCAAGTTGTCAGAAACCACTTAGAAGAAGGAAAGAACTGCCTTTAAAGTCCCTCCTTTAATACAAGGAAAGACCCAATGACAACATAAATCACATCTCCTCAAGCCCAGCTTTCTCTTATACCGTTAGGTAAGTCTGTTTCTGAGATAAAGAGGGACTTGGGTTGCGTGTCCCAGCCTCTGTCACCATGTTATTTATTAGGTCTGTTTTGTCTCTTTGCCCTGGGCACAAATATTTTTATCCTTTTGTAAAAATAGAGAATTATTTCTGGTTTCAAAAGTAGTCAGTGTTCATGGTACTTCAACCTCTGTTGTTTATAAAGTTTTGGGTTGTTTTCTTCTTTTGTTAAGACAAAAAAATCATTATTATTCAGTAACCAGAAGTCCAGACAGCCATTGTTGGGGGGCGATAAGGTAAACTGAGGCATTTTATCGGAGAAACGGAAGTTAGGGCTTAGCAAGAATTGTTTGTAGTGTACAATCCCAATAGCAAACATAGACAACTTAATTTCTTTTTACTTTGTTTTTTCAATACTGACCCCAAAGTCACAATTGTGGCACTGTTCTCTGTTCTATAGATGTGGATGAGTAGGGTCCCGGAAGTGCCTCGATTCTAGGAAAAAGCTGGGCAAGAGCCCAGTGTGGAGGGCTGGGAGAAGGACTCCCAGACCTCATGACTGGACGATGGCTGGGCTCCCCTTAGAACTGGTCTAAGGATGCTGAGTCAAACCTCCGAGGTAACTATTGGGAAGCATGTAGTTCATGGCCATGAGAGGGCCACAGGTGCCTCCTAAACCCTGTATTAACTGTAGGTCCTACTGAAAACATTTCTAGTTTCCCCCAAATAAAATGTAAAAGGCCACCTTCAGGGACAGAGCATGGATTGGGACCTAGCATTTCTGCTTGGTGCATCCGATGGTTAGGCGAGTCCTAGTTACTGGGAAAAGAAGAAGAAGGGACGGGCTGAGCTTTCCACAGAAGCAGGCTTCCAAGTGTGGTTTTTTTTTTCTTTTTTTGGGCACGCCCTTTGGGATTGTGAAATGTGTTGCAGATTCACTGGAGGGTGGGGCTTGTCTTAAGCCCATGGCCTCTCCAATGGAAACAGCATGGTCCATCCTTGAATTTTGTAAAGTTAGCTTTTTTCAAAACTTAATTTGACTTTTCCTTTATTGGCATAATTGAAATTAAGAAGGACCTTCCACCTGAAAGTGCACTGTAATCATTGCTTCTTTGGTCACATGGGGGAGGGGGATAAAATGATGAAATCCAAGGCTGGGTGCAGTTCTTCAGCTAACTCCTGAAACCTGAAAATAAGGCCCATTTCTAGGTCCCATCAGATCTAAAAGCAAACTCTCTTTTTTGTCTTCTGAGGCAGTGGCTCACCATCCTTCTGCCTCGACCTGAGCCCCAAAAGTACTGGCACTACAGGCTTTGGCCACCATACCCATCTTGAGGACAAATGTCAATCCAGTGTCCACCATTTCAGAGGTCAGACACTCCTTTGGAAAGTCTCAAATGGCTTGAGGCTTTTAAAAAACTATTGGGTTTTTTTTTTTGTTTGTTTGTTTTGTTTTTACTCTTTTTAATATGTGTTGGGGAGGCAGTTTGTGCATACGAAGGGTGCCAAAGTCAATGGATTCCCCTGACGCTGGAGTGATAGGTAGTTGTAAGTCACCCGCCATGGGTGCTGGGAACTAAACTTGGGTCTTGGGAAAGAGGAGTACAGACTCTTAACTGCTGAGTGGCCTCTCAGTCCCATTGTGTGTGTATACATGCATGTGTGTGTGCCACATGTGTGCAGATGCTCCCAGAGGCCAGAAGAAGGTCTTGTATCTCTTGGAGCTAGAGTTATAAGCGGTTCTGAGCCACCCAACATGAGTCCTGGGAACCCAACTTGGGTCTTTTCAAAGAGCAGCTGAGCCATCTCTCCAACCCCTCAAATGTGAAAGGTCAGAAGTTCAGTGTCATGAAGGCAGAAACACAGTACGTCAAGAGTAAGGTTCTAGCCAGGTGTGGTGGCACATGCCTTCAATCCCAGCACTCCAGAGGCAGAGGTAGGTGGATCACTGTGAATTAGAAACCAGCCAAGGCTACATAGTGAGACTGTGACTCAACGGGGGTTGGGGGGAGACTGAGACTCTTTTCTCTGCCTCAGCAGGAAGCTTCCCATGTTCTTCATGACACCTCAAAGCCACCCAGAAAATGGATTAATGTAAAGATCCACGAAGCAAAGGCTAGCTTACCAGTCACCAGGAACAGACAGCTCCCTCAAATTTAAATATTCAATGACTATTGTAACTTCATTTGCATTTTCAGGGATGTTTTAGAAGTAATAACAGAGGGGCTAGAGAGATGGCCCAGGAGTTAAGGGCCACTGAGGATCTGAGTTCATGCTGAATGTGCATCTTGTTAGGAGAAGTACAAACTGGTGTAAGTGTGTGCTTGGATATAGTCGGTCTGTTTGGCCCCTCAGGCTGTGAGTCCTTAGAGGAAAACACCCCTATTTTCCTTACTTTTCCATGCCATCACCTCCCACCCCAGTTCCCAGCAGGATCCCAGGCTCCCAGTAATGTCCACTGGGTTGTCACCAGTATTAACAGATGACCATCTGTTAATCTCATTTTCCCCCCTCCTACTTCTTTGCAGTTTCTTGAGTCAGACTATAAAAGATTCAGCTATGGGTCTGAGTTCATCTGATCACAGACTACTTTTTTTTCCCCAGCATTATTCTGCTTTGCTTGTGAGAAAAATCTTTATCCTATAAAAATATGAAATAGGCAGTGTCGTACAATAGCAAATACTGTGTCAGCATGGATGCTTGGGTCTATGCCTCTAAATCTGTAAGAGTAGAGGGTGGCAGGCTTAGTGACCTTGGAGTGATGTGTACAAATTTATCTCCAAACTAGAATCACGTGAATTTCAGCTATATGGGAGTTCAATTCATTCTCATTCTCATCCTCATCCTCTCTCTCTCTCTGAACACAGAGAACAAAGGAGAGCATCAGTGTTCTGCTCTATTGATCTCTATCTCATACCCTTAAGACCGAGTCCTAACTGCACCCGGAGCTGGGTGGAGCAAGCCCCCCAGTGATCCTCCAGTCTCCACCCCCGCCCCCAGCACCGGGGTTGTAGGAATGCATGGCCATGCTTAGCTTTTTACATGGGAGCTGGGGTCTTCACTCGGGCTCTTATGCTAGGATAACACCCACTTTACTCACTGAGCTAGCTCCCCAAAACCAGTTCTTAGGAGGGAAGGACACCTCACAAGAGGTCCTCAGGACATGCTGGGCAAATCTCATTTAATCATTGGGATGACAGAGCAGTCAGAAATGGAGAAGGAAGTCTGTGTTTTCTCCTGAACTTAAAAATGTCATGACAACAGACCCTGCTACTTGGTCCTTGGATGAGAGTATGTAAGCAATACTAGCAATTAAAGAGAAGGTTAGTGTCACATACATAGGATAAGGGACATGGAGTCTAACCCTAGGACCATCCCTTTTGTGGTTCAGATAAGAAAAAAAATTATAAAACATTTTATGGATGTATCATATAAGGGAGCCAAATTATTATTTGCAAAGCTCAGGGACCTTCTAGCGAGGAGAGCATACTTTGCTGCATGTAAACACAACCAACATCAGAAGATAACATCAGCACTCCAGAAGTCCTCTCAGGGCCTCAGCTCTGCATCTCCCTAGAGGTACCACTCCCCAGATCACCAGCACTGTCCACTTGTTTAACTGCCCATAACCAGGAGCATCTCAATGGTGTCTTTCAATCTCGCTTACGTCCCTCTTATTGCATGCAGCTTCGTGTTCATCAGCAGCATGTATTAGTAGTGGGACTCTTGAGACCAGGTCTTGCTGTATTATCCAGGCTGGCTTCAAACTCTTAGCATCTTTTGAGAGTTCACTAAAAATGCCATCTCAGGTCCCACCTGGACCTACATCATCGTAAGCCACATTCAAGAGCTTCCCTGTGGGGTTCTGTGCAAGGTGCAGTTTGGAAAGCGGTCCACACACATCCCCAGACAAGGCAGCCGCAATGCCAACTGCACACAACCTGCACAGGCCTGTTGGCCACTTACGTCACACGGAACCTGACTCTGCTCTATTCTCCGGTTACTCTGACGCCCTGCTGCCCACCCAGGCTTGAGAAAGACCACTGAAGAGTTTGACAGTGTCTTTTGTGTCTCCCGGCAGATCGTCCTTCCTCAGGCCTGCCATTCCTGTGAGCTCCTTAGCCGTTGTCAGAGATGATGTTAAAACCTGCCTGGAAACATGTCTGAGCTGCTGTCATAACCCTACGGGCCTGCCAAGCCCTGTCATTCATCACAGCTCCACTGTTCATACACATGGGAATTCGGGGTGGGGAGGTTGGTGTGCCTCATGAAGAACGACTGCTCAGACTCGCTAGACTCTGTGGAGACAAGAGAAGCAAGGGATTTCCTAAATCTGGCTAGGTACAGGTAAAGTTTAGAAATGGACACTGTACCAGTATCTTCTGTGGTAACATTTTATTTGTGTCCCCAATAAAGTTTATCTGAGGATCCGAGGAAAAAGCCAGCCACCATATTAAACATACAAGTCAGGCAATGGTAGCACACACATTTAATCCTATGACTCGGGAGGCAAGGATCTGTCTGGATCTCTATGAGTTCAAGGCCACACTGGGAACAGAGCCAGGCGTGGTAGCACATGCCTTGAATTCCAACACTAGTTAACCATAAAGTTCTGGAGGTCTGTACAGACAGACAGGAAGTGACAGAACTGGGCAGAAAGAGGAAGTGATGTAGCTGGGTGGAGAGAGGAAGTAAAATGCCGAACGGAAAAGCATGTAGGTGTGGGTATACCAGAAGTAGCTCTCTGGCAGAGGATCTCCAAGTGGTAAGAATGTGGCTGGCTTCTTTCTGCTTTTCTGATCTCTCAGCTTTTCACCCCAATATCTAGCTCTGGGTTTTTATTAGTAAGACCATCATCCTCCAATCTTCCTAGATAATACTGATATCATGCAAAGCTATAATAATACCAGATTATATAATTATCTTAGGAACTATAATGCCTGCCTTACTTTTAAGTGTCCTAGAACCATTTAATGAAGACATACAGGGGTTGGAGAGATGACCCGGGGGGTAAAGTACCTGCTATACAAGTATGGGGACCTAAGTTTGCATCCCTGGTACCCACATAAAAGCCAGGAGGAGCAGAAGCCCATGCCCGTGACCCCAGGGCTGATGAGGCAGAGAGAGCAGGTCGAGTGGCCAGCTGGTCTAGCTAAAGCACAAGGTTGGGTCAGTGAGATACCCTGGGCTAAAATGAAAGTGAGAGGCCTGGAGACATGGTGGCCCAGTCAAGAGTGAATACTGCTCTTGCAGAGGACCAGAGGCGGGTTCCCAGCATCCATGGTGGCTGGTCCACAAGCACCTGTAATGCCAGCTTCAGGAACCCAACACCCTCTCCTGGTTTCTGTGGGCACCCACACGCACACACATACACACATACAGACACACAAATAAGTGATAAAAACAGATAATATATAAGGAAAATTGATTCAAGTAAATTCTTTAGCACAGGACACATAATCATCACAGATAGTTTTACTTACAAATATTTATCTGCTTAATGGAACATCTTTTTAAAACCTTTCCAAATTACACGTCTTCCGAATACAAAATTAACATGGGCCGATGTTTTTTTTTTTTAACATTTATTTTTATTTAATGTGTAGACATATTGGTTTGCATATATGTACGTGCACCATGCATGTGCCTGGTGCTGCCGAAGAGGGTATCAGGTCCCCTGAAACCAGAGTTGCAGATGGTTGTGAGCCACCATGTGGGTCCTGGGAACTGAACCTGGGTCCTCCGCAAGACCAGCCAGTGCTCTGAATGGCTGAGCCATCTTACCAGCCCTAGCTCAAAGATTGTATTCAATTCACTGAATAGTGACTATGCCAGTAAGTTTTAATGAAGGAATAACTAGATCTCCTCAGAAATATAATAAGGAAGTACATTAAGTCTGCTGGGCCAAAAATAGGGTCTACATCCTATAGGAAATGGGTTCTACATCCTATAGATTAGACTTTTCTGTGTGACCATTGGAAAGAAATACTTTTGAACTTAGGCATTCACTTTTCTTCCCTCCCCAAACAAATGGGAATGACATACCACACAGGTTCCTGAAATCACTGATATGCATATTCATGAGCCCTGTGGCCTCCTGCCCGCTGAGGCAGCTATGGAGGCCTGTCTTCATTATTCCGTGCAATCAAATTAAACCTTTGCTAGCACAGGAAAGCATATTCTGAGATGTTCAGAGGGAAACACTGACAGATTCATAGCAGTTGCTCTCCAGACAAAGGCCAGGTCTGGCTTGTTCCCTGTCAGTGTAGAGGCTTTCAAAGCCTTCATCCCATCTTGGCTTTGTCTGGGTTCCTGGCTTCAGCCCACTCGGTGAGGCCGCCTTCCAGGGCAGAGCAGGCCCTTCGCATTCTCAGCAGGGGGCCTGGCAGAGCGGGAAGATGCTAGAGTCAGAGTTCCCCAGCCTAAATGCCTAAATAGTCCAGGGACCTGAAAGCATTCTTTGCAAACAAATGAGCCAAGGGCTGGTTCTGCCCCTCTTTCCAGGCAGATAATATTGGGCTGCACCAGCCCCTCAGTAGTGTTCTTCAGGGGACATGTTGGGAAATAGGATGACATTTTTTTCCCAGTACACCACACACGGGAAAGGGATGGGGGGTCAGAATTCACAAATGTAGACGGTTCTTGAGGGGTAAGGGCACACTGTAGGAACTCCAGAGATGTTCACCAAAGAGTGAATGAGTCCTTGCTGTTAGGCTAAAGGTAAGAATGCACAATGCCCGTGTTAATAGCCTTCTTCACTATACTTTGTCCTGATGTTGCTTCTGATACTTGTCTTTTTATGTCTGGCTTATCTTGCTGAAAGCAGTGACATCTACTACCATCTATTGTCCTGAAATGACATGATTTCATTCTGCTTTTTGGCTGGATGAAACTGGTTTACACACACACACACACACACACACACACACACACACACACACACACACAACATTTTCTTTATCCATTCACCTGTTGGCAGACATCTAGGCTGATTCCGTAGCTTGGCTATTGTGATGAGTCTGAGGGCATTTTTTATTAATATGAAAATACAAAGCTGGGCATAGTAATGCACACTGCCATGCCAGCACTCTGGAGGTGGAGGCAGGAGGATTAAGAGTGCAGAGTCATCTTTGGCAACATAGCAAGCTTCAGGAAACATTTTTCTATAAACAAACAAATAAATACTATTGCGATAGAAAAAAGAAAAAGGTATTAATTGCAGAAAATTCAGGAAACTATGGCAGTGAGTCAGTAAAGTGAAGACAGAAGTCATCTGTAATATTCCCACACAGGAAACCCACCCTCCATCATTTTCTTTCCTTCTAATATTTCATTCATGGCTATAAGTGTTTGTGTGCATGCATGTATGCATACATATATATATATGTGTGTGTATAGGTATGCATATACTTTAGATTTTGTATTCTCTTCAATACATCTCACTAACTGTTAAAGTTGAAGCCATGGGAGGGAAATGAGACTTTCAAGAATGTGTCTTTTCACATGGAAAATTGTCTTCCTCTATTATTAATAAGGAAACAGTGTTTGCTCATCTCTGTAGCTGGAGTTTTCTCCAGTCCTGCCCAGCCCCAGAGACCCCACAACGGCTTATAAAATAATTACTCAGGAGCTCATATTAATTAAACTGTTCAGCCATTAGCTCAGGCCTACCACTGTCTAGCTCTTACACTTAAACTCAGCCCATTTCTGTTAATCTATATGTCACCACATGTTCCATGGCTTTACCTGCTGCCTTTACATGCTGCTCCTTGGACGGCAGGCTAGCATCTCCTCCTCTCAGCCTTCTACTTCCCAGAATCCTCCTCTCTCTTTGTCCCACCTATACTTCCTGCCGGGCTACTGGCCAATCAGCATTTTATTTATCAATCAATCATCCACAGCACCTCTTATATTTTGTGTGAACCACAGATTCGTGCCTTTTCAGAGTCTGTGATGTGTGTCCCTTTCTTTATGCTAATTTTGCTTGCTTGTGTGTTTTCTGATTTTTCTCTATTGGATCATGTTACCTTTGGTCTTCGTTGCATGAGTGGAAATAACCCAGAAAGGACCAGTTTTAAGAGTAAACTAATCCTTCCCTCTTTCATTCCTTCCTGAGACCTAGTCTGATATATTTTAAGCTGTCACTGGACTCACTCTGTGACTGACGATGACCTTGAACTTTTGACCCTCCTGCCTTAGGTGCCCTGTTTTCTAGGATGACAGATGTATAGCACTATGTCCTAGGTTGATACTGTGCTGATGCTGTGTGGGAGCCCATTTTCAGGTTCCTCGTGGCTTTACCCAGCTGGTACTCATAGAGAGGATGATTGGACCACAAGCCTGAGTGCAGGTGTCTGAGATGGTCTGCACTTGGCTGTGCTGGGGGAGGAGGTCTTTTGCTCCCCCCTTGGCATCTCTATAAATACCTTGGGGCAGAGACAGTCAGGGCTTGTTGGAAAAGGTGCCAGGCCCTCTCGAGGCTATCCTGTATTTTCTGTTTATCTCCACAATCTAAATCCTTCTAATATTTCCTGCAGGTTGAACTCAAGAAAACTCTGGGGAACTGTGGGGTTGGTGGGTAAATGCCCCACAATGCTGGGGGTCTCTGCATGTTGGGCAAGCACCCCACCAACTAAGCTGCCTCTGCAGCACCCTGTGATGTGAACTTTTGTGAACAGTTTTATTCTGTTCATTTTCTTCAAACTTCTTGAGTAGAATTGTAGGTCTGCAGGTTTATATAATGTAGCATGCTCGGTAGTTTAATTATCTTCATCTCTGGAAGTATTTTTGAATTTTTTTTTGTTTTGGGTTTGGTTTTTGTTGTTGTTTAATTTTTTTTTTTTTTTTGACTAGTGCTAGGGCCAGCCTGAGCTACAGAATGAGAAGACCCTGTCTCAAAAAAAAAAAAATACTTTTAGAAGTATTTAAAAAATAATTTTGTTATAAGCAATTTACAGTCCCCAACCTGGAACTGTCCCCTGTGGGATGGTCTGTATGTCAAATGCTCTGATTGGTCAATAAATAAAACACTGATTGGCCAGTGGCCAGGCAGGAAATATAGGTGGGACTAACAGGGAGGAGAAATGAGAGAACAGGAAGGTGGAGAGAGTCACTCCGAGCCACCGCCATGACAAGCAGCATGTGAAGATGCCGGTAAGCCACAAGCCACGTGGCAAGGTATAGATTTATGGAAATGGATTAATTTAAGCTATAAGAACAGTTAGCAAGAAGCCTGCCATGGCCATACAGTTTGTAAGCAATATAAGTCTCTGTGTTTACTTGGCTGGGTCTGAGTGGCTGTGGGACTGGCGGGTGACAGGGATTTGTCCTGACTGTGGGCAAGGCAGGAAAACTCTAGCAACAACTGTCACTAGTTATGGCTCAGGTATTTTTCTTACTAATACCTAAATGTCTTTATTATAGCCTCACCTTTGATGAAAATCCAAGTGTGTGCCTAGAAGGGAGGAGAAAAACTCCATCATCAGCCATGTTGGCTAAAATTAGTTTTGTCTGAAATGCTGGGGATGTGGACCAGAATAATGTAGTTTGGGTTGAAGATGAACACAGTTAGCTTGTAAAGGCTATTCCAACCCGATGTCAGGGACTTTGGTCATTGTAATTACAGAAGAAGACAGAAGGAAACAGGGTAAATTCTTAGTTCTACTTTGAAACAATGGGTGGCCAATACCCCAGACATTCTGGTATGACAGTTATTGCCTCCTGACTCTGTAAGAGAATGTCTGGACACTAGTTCAGGAGCGTTGAGGAAGAACGCAAATAAGCAATCTTGGCTCAACCTTGACTTTCTGGCCCAAAGGAAAGTATCTATTCACAGCAAAGATAAAAATGGGAAAGTATATGAAGTATGGTTCTTTAGCTTCAGTTTAGGGAGGAGGGAAATCATCGCCACCTCTGGAGACATGTGACCGAGAGGCACAGCTCTAGAGCTGAGCCCTAGGCGCTTGCTCTAAGAACTTGACAGGTGGAGATGGCCTAAGCGCACTACTCACACAGTCTAAGCAGACTCCATCTGGACCTGTTGCCAGATGGACTGAATGTCGTCAGCAGAAAGCTGCGGCAGCTGTGCTCTGCCGTTGTTAGTGACCCCGACAGCCCCGGGCCCATCTTGCCTTTTGAAACTCCTCAGAGCATTCTCTTCGCCACGGCTGCGTAGTATTCCATGGTGTGACTATCCCACAGTTCAGTGGAATGACGCTACTGGAGGGAGACTCGGTGAGCTATTTCCAGCAACACTGCCTTAAAGAACATGACATCTCACTTCCGCTGTGGGCAGTTACAGCCCCGGGGCTAGGTCCCAGGGTGAGGCTGCTAGGTCAGACCATAAATGTGTCCTAGCCTTAGCTGTCCTGGAACTTGCTCTATAGACCAGGCTGGCTTTGAACTCACAGAGATCCACCTGCCTCTGCCTCCCAAGTGCTGGGATCAAAAGTGTGCACCATCACCACCCGGCTATAAATGTGTACTTTTAAAAGCTACTGACAAGTTCCTGCCCCAGAAAGCATGCGGCATTTTGCATGCAGGGGATGGGTGGAAGATAGCTTCATTAACAGATTTAAGTTTTCTTTCTTTCTTTTCTTTTTTTTTTTTTTTTTTTTTTTGTGTGTGTGTGTGTGTGTGTGTGTGTGTGTGTGTGTGTGGCTTTGGCTTTGGCTTTTCGAGACAGAGTTTCTCTGCATAACCCTGGCTGTCTTGGATCTTGCTCTGTAGACCAGGCAGGACTCAAACTCACAGAGATCGCCTGCCTCTGCCTCCCAGGTGCTGGGATTCAAGGCCTGTGCCATCACCACCTGGCCCTTCAGTTTCTTGAATCAAAGTCTCCCTATACAGTCCAAATGGATCTGGAACTCCGCATCTTCCTGCCTCCACTTCCCAAATGCTGAGATCACACACATGCACCACCATGCCCAGCTAACAGAATTCTGTCAGAAGAACTGGGTAATAATTCTAGCAGATTCTCAGCACACTCTGAGAAGGGAGAAGTGTGAAATTAGGGACCCTCTCCAGGTCTCTGGGGTTCTCTTAAGCTGTAGCAATTGGCACATGGCAAGGTTAGTAGATGGGAACAAAAGAGCCCACTAGCATTTTCATTTTCATTTCTTGAAATGCTTAATTGAAAAGAATGACTATTGTTGGCATAAAATTTTGTGAATTTGGGGCTGTCGAGATGTCGCAGGAGGTAAAGATGCTTGCCACCAAAGCTGATGACCTGAGCAATCCTTGGGACCCACACAGAAGAAGGGGAGAAGGGACCCAGCTCTCTTTGACCTCCACATGCCTGCTGTAGCATGCACACGTGTGCATGCATACACATAAAACAATGTAATAATTGCTTAATGTTTTATGAATTGTAGCACACATACATTTTTATAATCACCATCTCAGTAGAGAATAGTTTCATTATCCCCAGACTGCCTCTTGATATCCTTTATGGTCACACCAGATAACCCAAGTCCCCTAGGCAACAGCTGACCCTCTTCTCTGTCACTGGGGTCTTGTCTTTTAGAAATGCCATATAAACAGAACCATGTTGTGTATGTACCCATGAAGCTTGGTGGCTTGTTCCATTCGGCAGTATTTCCTGGAGATTTTATCTGAGCTGTACTATATGCATCAGTAGTTCATTGCTTTTTAATTGCTGAAAAGTATTCTAGGACATAAATATACCACAGGCTATTTACCCCTTCAAGAATCTGGGGTTGTCTCCAGTTTGGGAATTAATATAATCTCTATAAACATTCAAAAACCAGCTGTTACAGAAACTCAAGTTCTCATTTCTCCCCAAATGGTTTGATTCATCTCTCTTATTATGAGTTGACATTGGAGTATTTTAAATATTAGAAAGAAAATATTAAATGGTGTATTCCCTTTGCTATAACTGCCAGGTACTTATTGGGGCATGCATTCCTCCTGTGGTTTTTATTCTAGCCAAGGGTTTAAGGAGCTAACAGGCCATCCAATTGGTAATGTTTAATATTCAGTTTTTCAAAAACACAGTACTAGAGTTTAGTGCCCTCATCGTGCTGCCAAGAAAGGATGATGCCACATCTGTGAAGACTATGACAATTCTTGTGACCTGAGATATATATAACAAAGTCAGATTCAATGACTACAAGACTATCACTACTCAGAAAAAAAAAAAAAAAAACCCAGAATTTATTCTACAATACAGAAACACTCTTGTAAGAAAGTATGTAATGCGAGTAACATGGTGGCTATCTATATGTGTTATTTCCTATTTTCACTCCAAATTCTTTGATTTTCACTTTCCTTGAATACACACGATAAAATAAAACAGTGCGAAGACTGAATTTCAAGTGTTGATAAACCACTGCTCTTTTCTCCGGCAGGATGTGCTGGGCGGCGTGCTGATCACCGCAGTCCTCATCACCCTCACCTACCCGGCCTGGACCCTCATCGACTCGCTGGACTCCGCCAGCCCCCTCTTCCCGGTGTGTGTCATCGTCGTGCCGTTCTTCCTGTGCTACAACTACCCCGTGTCCGACTACTACAGCCCAACCAGGGCAGACACCACCACCATCGTGGCTGCCGGGGCTGGGGTGGCCCTGGGATTCTGGATTAACCACTTCTTCCAGCTGGTGTCCAAGCCCACCCCGCCCCTCCCTGTGATTCAGAGCATCCCACCCCTCACCACGGACATGCTGGTTTTGGGGCTGACCAAATTCATGGTGGGCATCGTGCTGATCGTCCTGGTTCGGCAGCTGGTGCAAAAGCTCTCCCTGCAAGTGTTATTCTCGTGGTTCAGGGTGGTGACGAGGAACAAGGAGGCCAGGCGAAGGCTGGAGATCGAGGTCCCCTACAAGTTTGTCACCTACACGTCTGTCGGCGTCTGTGCCACAACGTTTGTGCCCATGCTGCACAGGTTTCTGGGACTGCTCTGAGACCCTGAACAGTTGGAAACTAGTCCGATAATGTGAAAGGCAAAAAACGTGAGAAAGCCGTCAGTTGGGGCGATCTCAACCCCTCCTATGTAAGGAAATCTTAGGTAATGTTTTTTTGTTTGTTTGTTTGTTTTGCTGATGTCATAGTGATAACTCCTGCTGTGGCACCAGCAGTGTGTTTGGTCTGCAAGGACTGTGCTCCCGTTGACCCCAGCCTGCAACCACACCTGTAAGGCAACCAACCCCTCCCCTTTCTGTTACATGGACTTAGGACCCAGTCTTGGGTGGACAGGAACTGTGGCCTGGCTTGAAATGGCTTCGAGCCCTATCGGGCTCCAGAGGGCCGACAGACTTGAGGTAATATGAAGGCAGAACACTTCTTTTCCGTTCCAACCTTGCCTAATGCCTAGTCTCATTCCCCAACCTGGAACTGGGTTTGGGAGAAAGGGTGGTACCATGGAAAACTGCACTCCTTGGGCAGAGCGACGTCTTGTGCTGTAATCGGACTAAACTGTGCCTGAGTGGGTGGTGAGACTCTTCTGGAATAGTTTCCTGTGCAGAGACTCTAAGACTGTAGTAGCAGAGCTCGGAGGCCCCCAGGAAGAGCTTGCTCTCTACCAGCCCACCGTTAGGGAAACAAGAAGCTGATCCTCCTTGCACAGAGTTCGCAGCATCCCAGGTTTCGGTTCCTGCACTAGTCTAAGCCACACATGACGGGCTGCTACCTCCTCGCAGGTGAAAACAGGACACGCTGAGACTCCTGCTCGTTCTTGCTTGGTCTTTGGCACCTTCAGTTTAAGTAGCCATATAAACTTGGAAAGCACTGGATCAGCACGAGAATGGATGAGCTTCGTCCTCTGGAAGTCTGACCAAGAGAGGCTAGGCAGCCCTGACATTGCCTCATCTCCCCCCCCCCCCCCCCGCCCCAATACCCCTAACGTTACCTCATCATTGCTCAGCTACGTTCTATAGTTTTTTGTTGTTTTTTAATTATTCACCTGCTAAGCAGAATCAGGGACTCCCTCTCAGTCTTCCCACCTCGTATCTCTTGGCAATTTTAAGGGCCATTCATGCAAGAACAACTTCAGACTATTTTGGGAAAATAAGCCAATTCATTATAGCACCCATTAAACCTAGCATGGTCCTCCTTAGATGCAGCAGTTTTTTAGGATGACAGCAATACAGAGCTCCTTCCCTGGACTCCTCTGCAGAACCATGATCAGGTATCAGCCCATCCTGAAAAGATGCTGTAGATGCATAGTTACCGATCTTTTGAGGGGTGGTACCACTGAGGCCAATGTTTCATGATCCTAACACCTCAACACTATCCACACATACTGGACAAAATTAATCCCCACCCCTTAAAAGTTACCAAGGTTCAGACCTTTGCATTCAGTGTGAAAACCAAGAGCAACATATTCTCTGATTTGGGAATGATGTTCTCTGATTTTGGAATGATGTTCCTTGGTACTGAACACAGTGTTTTAATTTCTCAAGAATAGTTCTTGGAGTGGGCATGGCGGCACACGCCTTTAATTCCAGCACTCAGGAGGCAAAGGCAGGCAGATCTCTGTGAGTTCGAGACCAGCCTGCTCCACAGATCCAGTTCCAGGGCCACAAAGAGAAACCCTGTCTTGAAGACACAAACAACACACAAACAAAAAGAATAACAAATATTCTTCACAAAGTGCCCACTTTTAACTTGACACTTCTCTCATTTATCATAGTTAAGAGCAGGGATCAAAATAACCCATCATTTGCCTGGTTTTGCTCTGCCGGTGTTTCAGCTCCACGGCTGGGGTGCTACAAGCCCTGGCTGACGGGTTCTCTCACCCAGGCCAGCCTCTCTAGGGCATAGCTGTTGATGAGGCCCTTTCTTCCCTCTCCCCACGCCCAGCTACCAAATGAGAGCTTATAATACCGGCTAATATTTTCGCAGGATGGTTTTAGTCGGTTTGTCTGAAGCCTAGTGACAAAAGGCTTCGCTTCCTCCGTGTTTATCTTTGCAAAAGAAGGGCTACATCTACTGTCACAGCAGCGGGGCGTGGTGATTAAGATGTTTTAGTCCCAACAACGGGAAAGCTGACCACTGTCTGGGTGCATTTAAGGCCGTGTTTACATAATTTAGATGGTGGATGAATATATTAGCCACACAGCATTAAGCAGTGGCCTGAGAATTGGTCATGACTGGCCACTCTTGGATGTACTTGATGACCTCCAATGGATGGAGAAATTATTTGTTGGAGATGCCAAGTTTAGGTTTGGATTCCGACAGTACTGGTTTTAAAAGCTATTGCTTGATCCCTTTCAATCCACTTCGTTCACTTCTCAGAGCACCTCCCCCTAGTGAATTCTCTCTTGTGTCCCCTCGGAACACTTGGATTTTCTCTCTGGGGAAAGAGTGCCCCCTGCTGGTTAAGATCCAGTCTCAGTCGAAAGGCCCTCTTGATCTGGGCCGTCATGCTCACCGGACCAACCTTGACACCAAAGCTTTTAGGCATATTGGCCCCTCCGGGAATCGGGAAGAATAACACACCCTTCTCCCATCTTGCTTCTACTCCAAGGCCAAAGCACCCATCTAGAACTTTCCAAAGAGCTGTCATTTTTGTGTCCTATTTGCTCAGACCTGTGCCATAGCCGAACATGCTGGAAAAAGACATAGGCAAGACCCCTACACTAACACCCTTTGACAGAAGCCACTAAAACCCTCCACACTGTGCCTGGTCACGGGATTTTCTTGCCCCAATACACAGCGCATCTTCCCAGGGTAATCACAGCATGTGGTATTTCAGACCATATGTTTCAGGTTTCTATTTTGGAAGGCTTCAGCTGTCTTGCTTATGCACTGTATGTAAATTTATTCTTTTTAAAATAAAATCTCTTTTGTTTGACTGTGATTGTTAAATGCTTTAAAATCTAATGGTTGTTTCTGTAGATTTTTTTTTTTCTTTTTTTGAGACAAGGTCTCATTCTATGACCCAGGTTAGCCGAGAGCTTGCTATGTAGTTATGTAGTCCCTGCTGGTCTTTAATGTAGCACATGTTAATCCTCCTGCCTCAGTCTCCCAGGTGCTGGAATTATGGGTGTGATCCACTCTACCCAGGTAGTTTTTTCCTAACCTGGGTTTTTTCCTTGGTTTTGTGAGACCTGAAGTGAAGAGAGTGGGAGAGAAGTCAATGACAGGCTGTAGAAGTTTCTGCTTCCAGAATCCCTCTGCATGCAAATGCTGGTCAACTTCATAGTGGCCACAGATTTGTCTAGCAGGAAATAAGTGTGTCACGGAGGTATGCTTAAGTCCTTCTAACTCCTTGATGAGAGAATCCTTTTGCTATGTGGAGATGGATGTCACTCACTGTGTTCAAAAGGAAACTGTCATAGGTGCTGCTACTGAAGGAAAATGAAATGTTTTCATAAATGACTACCCTAGTGGCCGAGCCAACTGAACACTTTCCCGAGTCAAATCTGCCTCACTACAATGCTTTGTCTGTCTTTAAGCACCCCAGTTTTCTCTTTAAAGTGCCAAACTAAGTTATGTCCAAGGGCACACGCACGCAAGGCTGCATTTGTCCTGTGACCAGGATATACTTGTCACTCATACTTGCTGGACACCTAAGAGCTGTAAAGCTCCACTCTGTGCTGTGGAGTTCTCCCAGGTCAGAGAAGACACCGGCTCAGAGAATTTAAAGTCAAGATCTGAAGTGTCAAAGTTGTGTGGAAAAACCCAGGCCGTGGGATGGGGTGGGACAAGAAGAGGTTTTATTTGGGCATGCAGAACAAGTCCAGGAAGGCTTTCTAGAGATTATTGCAGGAGCCAGATTTAAAGAAGAGACCAGGCTGCCTCAGCAGGAGGGGTGGGGGGAATGGGGGGGGTGAGGGGGTGGGGGTGGGTGACAAGGTACAAGAAGATACTGTCTCTAGGGACCAGCTGGATGGAGGCACGCACCCCAGCTCTTAGAGGGAAAACCCAGACCGAGTCACTATGTAAGAATTGGGTGACAGATGTGGTGACGTCACAGGCTCCTTCTACCATCCTCATTCAACTACTTCAGTCTGCCTTGGGTACCCTTCCTCTGCACCTCTGAACCACTTGTTCCCAGGTCCCCTTATTTAAAAAAAAAAAAAAGCAGCTGTGTGTCCCTTGTGCCCACCACATCCCGTAGTCTTCTCAGTTCCTCAAACTCGCCTCCAAAACTGAATTGTCTTGCTGTGATCAGGGCTCTGCCAGGACTCCTCACTGTCCTCCATCTCTCTGGTGATTGGATCCATCTCTCCAGCCCGATTACACTGACCAGGCCAAGCACATTTCATGTTAGACAGTATCCTCCTCAAAGCCACTTGTGTTGATTTTGCTTGTAGGAGTGTGTATGCTGACATGAATGCCTGGCACATCTTCCCATTGCTTCTCACCGTATGTCTCAAAGTCCCCCCACTGAACCTAAGGCTCACTATTTTGGCCAGACAGCTAGGCCAGCAGGCCCCTATGGTTCTTCCTGTCTCTGCCCCCTAGTATTGGGGTCATAGACATAAGACATGATACCCCCCCCCCCTTTTTTTTTTTTTTCAAGACAGGGTTTCTCTGTGTAGCTTTGTGCCTTTCCTGGAACTCACTCTGTAGCCCAGGTTGGCCTCGAATTGAGAGATCTGCCTGCCTCTGCCTCCCAAGTACTGGGATTAAAGGCATGCGCCACCAATGCCCAGCCGATACCCCACTTTTAATGGGTTCTGGGGATTCGAACTCAGGTCCTCCAGCTCTCACAGCAACCAGTAAGCCATCTGCCCAGCTTTGCTTGCATTGTAAACTCTGGCTGTGCTGAAGGCTCTGCTGTTTCAAAGTCATATGGCAATTCTTCATTCCTCGCCAACATAAGACTTTAATAAATTAGTTTGGACTTCCTATACATCCGTTGTTTTCTTAAAGTGGGGGCACACCTGTAGTACAGACTTCCACACTTACATGCATACTAAGAACGAGAGCTGAATGTGGGCCATGAATAGAATGTTAAATTCTTAAAAAACCATAGCCACATGAGACAAGCGAGCTCCATGGAGCCAAAAATTCCTCTTCCCTTCTCCACGCCTGTCTATGTGGCGTGCAAAACCAAACAAGAAAGGCGACGGTGGCGTGAGGAGTCCCGGCTGTGACGCTTTTTTACCCACTCGACACATCTGCCAACCTTGCTGCTTCTCCTCTTGCTAGGACGCCAGGGTCCCCTTGGCTGGAGCAAAGCCAGATTCTTCCCGTGAAGGTGTTCAAAGGCGGCCAACACTTCCCGTAGGAAGCCCGACTCGGTCCTCTCCTGGAGGGCAGGGTAGGGTGACAACTTGATGCTGCCTTAACACCTGGTCTCGCAAGGACTTCATAATGTGCCCAAGAAGCCGTGGCCAAGAGAGGAGGGGCCGCTCGGGCTTCTGGTCTGCGGCAGCTGTCACCTGGAAGCCATATGGGTGGCCCCGAGGGGGACAAATTATGCAGAGCCCCCGAAACACACACCATCTTGCCCATCTCAGTTCAACACTGATAAAAAGCTGTTGGAGGGCTGAGATCAAAGAAAGACATCCATTGCGCCCTATACAGATCCTAGCCCTGCGCCTCCTAGTGACCCAAACACCCAGTTTTCGTTGAGATCTTGGGGTAACACCACCCATTTCTGTCCGGGTGTTAACTCCTTACCTGCCCAGAACCAAGCGAGTAGTTCACCCAGACTTGCCTCCAGTGAAACTGCCCTCTCGCTGGCTCTCAGGAAGGGCTTGTTTGAAGGAGACCACCATAGTCTCCTCCTTCGTGACACAAAGTGGCTGCTTCTGGGAGGTGAATTCCTTTGCTACCAAGCTTAGTATCAAAAGGGCTCCTTGTGTCCTTATCGTCACTTCTGTCTGAAAGGGCTAACTTCATAAAGTCTGACAAGGCCTCTGATTTCTCCCTCAGCTGCGTCCCCCACCTCCCCACATTCTTGAACTAAGCTGTTTCTAACACTTTCTAACACACAGCCATGGCACAGCCCTAGGCTGGCATCCATCCATAAACAGAAAAAAAGGGCAATCCTGGAAGACACTCGACTCAGCACTGAAGTACTCCCAAGAGTAACCACATGAGCATGGGTCTTGCTTTGGCCAGACATGATTCCACTCGACCCATTGCTGGAGGTAATTCAACCAAGTCTGGCTGCCATGTCCACCGCCATCCTTTCTGCTTTCGGGAAATTCGGAGCCAAGCAGACTATCTGAACTCACAGTCTGTCACGGACACTGGGCCCGTTCTGTGCCCACTTGTCATCTTGTTCAGCTTGTCACGAAGGGTTTCATTCCTCTGCTTTTGCCCAAGGAGACCATGCTCCCCACAGCAACTTCCGGCAGGTGTCTTAGGGAGCTGCTGGTGTTCCCAGAAGTGGACCGCTACCCTGAGTTTTATAATGCAGGCCAGTCTCTACTTCTTTTTATTTCTTCACCTGCTGAGGCCGCCAAGATAGCACAGAGACAGTGGCTCATAAAGAACAGAAGTTTCTTTCTTACTGTTCTGGAGAATGAAGGTTCAAAATCAAGGTGGCTTGTAGGAGCCACCATCTGGCCTATGCACACAGGACCTCTTTTTCACGTATGCATGGGGCAGGGATGGGAAAGCAAGTTCTCTGGCATCTCTCCTGAAGGTTGCTAATCCCACCAGGAAGGCTTCATCCTCAAGACCTCACCTAGCCCTAACTATCTCCCAAAGACCTCATTTGTAAGAACCACCACACTAGGCATATTGGAGAAGGGCATTGGGTCCACAGTAATATACATCAAGCTGCTCCAAGTCCTAATAACGTAACCAGCCAGATCTCGGGGGTTATCAGATGGGTCAAATGCTCTAAATGCAAAGTTCTATTTTGCTTAAGGCAATTAATGTCCCTTTTCAGGTCATTAGCCTCCTTTTGGTAAAAACATATGCAAGAGTCAAAGTCAATACCAAAGCATCGGGGTTGTTGATACCAAACAAGTCCAGTTAAGAGGTCAGTACAAGGACAACCCTCAGCAACGTTTCCCTCCCAAGCCACTGCGCCTCTCTTGCTTAGAGCAGAGGCAGCAGTGTGACTGGCTGGTTTCTACTCAATGTACTCCTGTTCAAAGGTTTAGATACTCATTATGTGTGTATCTGGTACCTGAGCCGGTCAGAAGGTACTGGAGCCCCTGGAACCAGCTTGCAGACAATTGCGAGCCATCACATAGCTGGAAATCAAACCCAGGTCCTGGGCAAATGCAGTGCTCTTAGCCACCAAGACATCTCACCAGCCCCCATCATCTCTTTTGATTCCTACATAAATGAGACCACGTGCAGTCTTTTATGTATGGCTCCTTTCTCTTAGCATGCTTGGACTCATTTGTGCTATCAGGAATTCATTCCTCTTAAGAACTGCATGCCCTTCATAGAGTGGGCTATGTGGTCTGTGGCTACTATAAATAATACTGAGTATCTTGCATAAAAACTGTTGTATGATCACATGGATGAAATAGCTAGATGATGTTTCAGGTTTCAGGAAACTAGTAAACTACTTTCCTGGCTGGATCATTTTATGTCCTCAACAGCAGTGCCCAACAGTTCCACTTGTACCACTACCATTTGATCCATCATTTAAGCATGAATCTTTAACATTTTTTAAAAATATGTATTGGTGTTTTACCTCCATTATGTCTGCATAGCAATTATGTGCCTGGTGCCCTTGGAGACCAGAAGAGAGTATCAGTCTGGAATTACAGATGGTTGCGAGCCGCCATGTGGGTGATGGGAAATAAACCGAGAACTTTGCAAGAGCAGTCAATGCTATTAGGACCTCTCCAGCTCCAACATTAGCCATTTTAATGAGTATGAACAGTTTATCAATGTGGTCTTTATTTGTATTTCAATGAGGGCTAATGGCGCTGGATTTTTTTGGGCTGCCAGCTCACAGAAAATGACACAGAGACTTATTATTAATTATGAAAGCTCAGCCTATAGCTTAGGCTTGTTTCTAACTAGTTCTTATAACTTAAATTAACCCATTTCTATTCATTTACGTGCTGCCACGTGACTCGTGCCACTTACCTCTCTTCCTGCATGTCTTGCTCCCTCTGCGTCAGGCTGGCAACTCTACCTTTCTTCCAAAGACCTCTCTGTCCCCAGAAGTCCTGCCTAACCTCTTCTTGCCTAGCTATTGGCCATTCAGCTCTTTATTAAACCAATCACAGTGACACATCTTCACACAGTGTAAAGGAATATTCCACAACACATTAATAACTTTATCTTACTAAGTTATAGAAAAATGCACACACATATGTATGTATACACATGTGTGCATGCACACACTGTGCTGACTGGTTTTTATGTCAATTTGACATAGGCTAAGAGTCATCAGAGAGGAGGGAGCCTCGATTGAGTAAATGTATCCATAACATCAGGCTTTAGGCAAGCCTGTTGTGTGTTTTCTTAATTAGTGATTGATGTAGGAGGGCTCAGTTCATTGTGGGTGGGGTCACCCATGGGGTTGGTGGTTCTGGGTTGTGAGAAAGCCTTGGTGTTGGGGGTAAGCCAGTAAGCAGCATGCCCCACCACCCATGGCCTCTGCATCAGCTCCTGCCTCCAGGTTCCTGCCCTGTTTGAATTCCTACCCTGACTTCCTTCAGTGATGGGCTATGATGTAGAAGTATAAGCCAAATACACTCTTTCCTCCCCAGCTTCCTTTCGGTCATGGTGTTTCAACACAGCAACAGTAAACCTAACTAGGATGGACAGGACACGGACACATGGACACACGGACACGGACACACACTACAGTCATATACACATATATTCACACATAAATCAACTTTAAAAAAAAAAGACAACTTGAAAGGCTGCCACTGCTTGACCATAACGGATTCTTAAAATTTTTCTTAAAGTACTGATTTTATTGATTAATACATGTCAAGTGTAGAAAAGGCTTAAACATGTACAATGTGTGTTTTATCAATCACTTGTTTCATTAATAAGGAAAACATGGAATCCTGCTACACTGGAGTCATGAGTAACAGTGAGACTCTCATGTCCAAGCAATACTTCCACTTGCAGAACTCACCCTGCCTGTCCAGGGCACCTCCCCCCAGTGCAGTGCGTAGATACACACTGGCTGTTCCACAAGCTGGCCTAATGCAGCTACTCCAGGCGCCAGCTAGCACATCTCACTTTATTAAACATTAAAGCACAAATGGATGCTCCCTGTAAGAGGGCCGAAGGACACCACAGGAGGGAAAGGGACAGTAGAGGCAGAACCGCACAACCGAGACCAGTTTCACAAAAACGGCTCTATATTGATTTCTAGAGAGGAACAGGGCATGGTCAGCTCAAATTTGGTGATAACATCGGGATGAAGGACGCCAAGCTTCCCGATGCTTTGACCCCGGGCAAAGATTTCAGCACACCGCCCAGGGAAGAATGCAGAACCTGAAACAGAGGGAGAGAAAAATCAATGTTTCTTCTGGGGGAAAAAGTCAATAGCCATTGAACACTAAAAGCCTACAGGTCTCCTTTAAAAATAACCATTCTTCTTAAAGCCACTGGCTAGGAAAATGTGTCCTCACACTTTCTAGTAGTAAGAAGCACTTACTGCGTTACACCAAGAAACTCCTACAGGAAAAAAACAAATCAGGAACAAATATGAAAATGAGAGCCTATACTTCTGATCATGGGGGCTGAGCTGGGAGGCTGCAGGAGTATCACCAGAGTCTTAGGGGAACTAAGTCCCAGAAAGGACACAGGGGAAAGCAACATGAGCCTGCACGGATGGAACACGCTGAGAAGCAGGCTTTCCCACACCAGTACGCACGTACTCCATTCTCTCCTTATGTCACCCTTCACCTTATTACACAAGAAACCCACGATGAAACACCACCGCCAGAGATGTGCACACGTGATCACAGGCCTGAACAGAGCCCCCTCCGCATGTTGGGAGTATCGTCTGTAAAGCCCCAGTGAAGGCCCACCCCATGCCAGCCCCACACCAGTCCTAGCTGATTCTTGTTTTACTTCAAGGCAGCAGAGAGCTTTCTTCATCTGCTGCCAGAGCACGGCTCCAGCCTCCCACCCAGTAACCATCCTTGAGGCTCAACCAGCTGAAAATGAACCAACAAGCCCGGAGGTCCACTCCCAAGCCACTAAATAACCAGTGCCACAGAAGGCTTATCAGCGCGCTGGACTCTGCTGTAGTTCAAAACAATGCTGATTCATTTCTCTCAACACCCACTTGAAAAGGGATCAGGCCCAAGGCTCCTGAAGGATTCAAGCAAAATGTTTACTGGCTTGAACTATAAATACCCAGCAGAGCTGAGCCACAAGCCTGCAGCCTGCCACTCAGGGCGAGTGCATTATTTATGGGGGAGCAAACTGCTGTGTCTCTAATAGCTCCAAGGTCAGCATAATTAACACAGAGTTGGATGGGCGGATAGGGGAATCTGCTACTGTTGAGTTGATACCATAGAGACAGACTTACACAGACTGCCCAGCACGGAGAGATACTTGTTTCTATTCTCAGCAGAGGACAGGAAAACACTTCTGTCATTCTGAACCCCAAAGCAACAAGGCTAAGTTTTTTTTCCCCACATCTCATCAAGCTCAGTGACTGCTTCACAGTCGAAGCAAGCTGTCCATTTACGTGCTGCAGCTGGCTCTGTGCACTATCCACACCCAGAGAGGGGTGAGGAAAACAACGTATAAAACAACTCAGAACCCAAACTGGACAGATAACAGAGAGCCTGGCAGGGACAGTAGTTCCGCTTGAATCTGAAAAGATGACACACTTTCATCCTGTCAAATGAAAATATAACTTAAAAGACAACACTACCCATTACTAACAAAATTAAAAAGACAAGACTGTCAACTCCACCCCAACAACAGGAAAATGGGAAGGGAGGGAGGGAGGGAGGGAGGGAGGGAAGGAGGGCTCGCTGTCCTAGAGGTGGAATGAAAAGGACTTTTCAAAGCACCCCAGCGCTGCGGTGTGCCCAGACCACTCCTCCCTGGAGACAGAGCTCTAAGCACACACGCACTACCAGGCAAGGGCTCTGGCCTGTTCTGAAAGGCCACCAGGAGAGGAAATGCCCAGACCTTCCTGACAGCCTTGCTGTACCAAAGGTTCTCTTTTTATCTATTTTCAATTCCAATTTGATTGGATTCATTTTTACTGAAGCATAAAACCAAACTATTTTAGAATCTAAGCCAGATGTGCTGGTTCTGACAATGTTAGCAAAATAAAGCCTAAGATAAGAAATCAAACTTTTACCTCATATAACATTTTGATTCAGCATTTTTTTTTTTTAAAGTAAAATTCAGTTATATTCTTCAGTTGCCAGGTTTACTTCGCCTATAAATTTGGACCAATCAGCTAGGTACATAGTAACAAAAATATTTATACCAGTAAATGTAATTTTCTCTTTTTCCAGAGAAAAACAAAGAAAATTCATATTCAAAGCTAGGTAACATGTTCCTAAGTAAAGAGTATAAAAAATGGGCCAAAAGTCACAAGTGCTGCTCCAAGGTCCTCGGCCACCAGGCTCCCCACTCACAGCAGCGTCGAGCAGCTCTCTCTGTCCTGCCGAACTGCACCCCTGGACTTGTGGGGACGACTCTGTCTTGCCCTGCCATTTTCCATTCTCCACTTCTAACACGTTCAGATGACGGGTGAACACCTACCTAGGAGTCGCATATTCCCGTTCAGTTAGCTCAAGCTGAGGTTCTGTTCTCCCAATACACAAAGTAAAAAGCATGCAAAGGGGCCTTCTGACACCAAGGGTAGAGAGGACCTTAAGAAACAAACCCTCCACTTGACTGATGGTGTAGGTGAACTAGAAATGTTGGTGTAGGGTAAAATTACAAAAGCCGAAGCATTCTCAGTATTTTTAAAACTTAGAGAGCAAAGCAAACTCCACAGGCAGAACTGCCTCATAATGAAAAAGGGCACGGAGCCCACGTCAAGGGTCCCAGGCCTTCTAGATGTGAGAATGCCGTCAACAGAAAAGACCGCACCTCTCATCTTAAAAGGAAGAAGACACAGTTTATTCTGGAGCATTTTGAGTGACCATTGCCTGGGAACACAGATTTACGTTACCCCAAATTCCATGTTTTAACATGGAAGCAGTTTCACAGGGTTTTTATAGTTTTACAGAACAAAGAAAGTCATAAATCAAGGCAAGCTTAAAATGTATTGGTGGGTACACCAGAGAGATGGGTACCTCGAGATGGCGGAAGCTTTTCTATAGGCCTAAAGTATTACCTGATGACACTCTTAGCATTTGGATTGGTGGAAGCTGGTGTTCTGTTAACAGCTTCTAAGAGGTTTTGATGTATTACCATGAGGTGTTAGTTCAGATACAGAGGTGGGCATGGAATGGCTGCTCCAGAAAGCTAACACTAGCCCATGATAAAGTAATTAATTAGCCTCTGAATCTACAAAAATTCCAGTCTCTTTACACTACTGAAATTCCAATTGGTCCACAAGTCTGCAGACACACAAACTCCTTGTGGGAGTTTTTCATTTACAGCCAGACAGTTTCTTCTCGGGAATTTTCATTCACAATGCCCACTGCTGGCCAAAGGAAGTGGTCCAGCTCAGTACCCAGGTAGATGGATATGACCCAAAAGCTCCAACTAACCTAATATATCATCAATTCTGTCTGAAAAGACATAACATCACATCTGAAGGCCACGGCCTAGGCTTTCAGAAAGTCAGACCTGGACTGCAGTCAAAGCCGCCTTTATCAAATCACACACACAAATGTGTTTCTGGAGAAAAGGTAACATGCTGTGTTTACAGCAAGCACACTGCCCACCACCTGTGAACGGGAACTAACATGCAGAGGCTGGGGTCCCCTCACTCTCTTCTACTGTGTAAGAGCACGATGAAAAGGTCCAGTGCACCAGCTCCAACCCACATCTGCGTGAATTCCATGCCACGACAAACGCAAGGCTTTACGTGAAATCTGGCCCGGTTATCACTTCTAAGGCAGAACACATTTCGGGAAAATGTTGCTCTCTATTGCAACACACACGGAAGCCCAGATAAAAGAAACACCAGTTAGGCACAAAGAAGAGCTTAATTTCCCAAACTTAGTGGGGTGTGAATAAGCCCCTTAATTAAAGTCTTTGTGTCCTTAGGGTCATCCCTGGGCCCATAATCTAGCGCAGCACCCCGTCTTTAGCGCGTTTTCTGGCTAACTGACCATCAAAGCGTTTGGGAGTGCCTTCTCTTGCCCGTTGCCAAACACTTTCCACAGTTTCCTTTCGCCCCCATCATTTCAGAGCTGTATTACAGCCTGGAGTTGGCAGGAGCTTTCCACACGCTCCCTCCTTCCTTTAATTTCATGAAGCATCGGAAGTAGAAGCTTTCAATGATAACTCAACAGACCCCTCATCTGAGAGCACCAAGGGGTGTGTGTGTGTGTGTGTGTGTATGTGTGTATGTGTGTGTGTGTATGTGTGTGTGTGTGTATGTGTGTGCACACACACGTGTGTGTGTGTGTGTGTGTGTGTGTGTGTGTGTGTGTGTGTATGTGTGTGTGTGTGTGTGTGTGTGTGTGTATGTGTGTGTGTGTGTGTGTGATACCAAGCAGGAGGCCCTCCTCCCACACTCCTGCCACTGGTTACTCCTTAACATTTTATTTGACATGCTCTGAAATATCAGCTGCTCATTTAATTTCACTCTTCCTTTTCTTCATATTGTCAATACATACTTTAGGATTCAAGCTCACAAGTGACTGTAATTGGGTACTTATTATCCAAGTGTAAAAAAAAAGAAAAGAAAAAGAACATCATCAAACAACAAAATGAACAGGCAGAGAACGCTGGTAAAGTAGTGTGCTGTTGCTAATAACAGAAATTATCCTCATTAGCTTTCACCACACATATCCTCAGATTCAGGTATGAAATGGAAAATGTATTAACTGTAGATACCAACTGAATATTTCTTAAGTCTGTTCAAAATGACTGATTATATAATATGGATAAAAGAAAAAATATGTTACTAGTCTAACAACTTTATTGTTGGTGCCTATCCAAACCCTACGCACTTCTCAAAGGGTAAGTAAACAAACAAACAGATAAATAAATCCTACTCAATTACACCCTCCACGCATGCATGCAGAATTTCATTCTTGTGGGGCCATTGTTCTCAGGTTTTAGAACAAGCAGATTTTTGAGGACATGACAGAATCATACGAGGGGAAAGAGGTTCACCATAGGTAAGTATTAATTTGTAAAAGAAAAGGCTTTAGGGCTCTAAGGAGCCAAAGCATCCCAACCAAGATATGAACACAAAAAACACCTTTTTCCCCTGATCTCAGTGCACTCAGGAGAAAAGGCCTCTGCAAAGACCATTTAATTTGTAAAGGGAGACTGAATAATTTCCGACTGGTAATATAAAACACCCATTTTCTCCCAGATGTATACAATTCTTCACCTTGCATTTGAAGTGAATATTTATGGTACCTAAAGTCTATAAAGAGAGGGGACCTAATCCTTTGAATTTAATGGCCATCTTTCATCCCTTTCTGAAGATCAAAAGAAAGAAAAACCCCTTACACAACTTTACAGTGCTAATCCCAACACACCTGCAGACACCATTAACTCTTACAGGGAGGCAGTGGGACTAGAGAGAATTGGAACTTACCAACTCATGGCTTGGGGAGGGTGCCAGGATCAAGACCCGGCACCATGTGCTCTACTACAAATGAGGCCAGGGACCTGGGACCTTATTCTTAAAAGAAATCAGCAAAACCCAGATGAGAAATGTCCTCAACAGAGAACCATCTTTTGTCAGGCATGGTAGTTCACACCTGTCTTCACTCAGGAAGCAAAAGACTGCCAGGTTGAGACCAGTCTGGACTCCTCAGTGGACAATGTCAAAAGGATATATGCCCCTTTCATTCACTAAAATCTTCTTTTAATGAAATATTTCAAATTCTAACACCCAATCCAGTCTTTGCTTCCATGGCTGTCACTTCCTAAGAGTTAACTTTATGAGCAGAGAGGGGAAGGTGCTGGATCCTTTCTGCTCAGACAACCCCCCCCCCCCACACACACACACACCATGAGAGTAAGATGTCTCAGAGTGTGGACCTGTCCAAGCCCTTTGCGCAATGTAAGTTACAGATGGGCAGAAGAGAAGCACCAGGAGATTAGGAATCTTGCCCAAGGCAAGCAATACCAGAGGCTGGAGTGCAAGCCAAAGGTGAAAAAGGGCCACCGGCAGATGAGGCTGCAGCATGATGCTCATAAGCTGCTGGTCAAGCTGCCCACCACCTCATGTCTGCGAACATCCTCTGCTTTCCAGTAAGTAAATCCATAGAGTTTAAAGAGGGAACAGAGCAGAATGACAGTGTGTCACCTCTAACCTTAGCACATACCCAGTACACTCTGTAATGCTATTAATACAACAGAATACTAGCAGCATTACAACCCACAGCACTCATTTGGGGAAATAAAATTACATTTAAAAAAAATACTGATTTTTAAAACTTGTAAATTAGTGTTTTACCTGCATATGTGTAGGGACACAACATTCATGTCTTAGAGGTCAGAAGAGTTACAGAGAGTTCTGAGCCACCTTTGTGGATGCTGGGAAACGAACCCAGGTCCTCTAGAAGAGCAGCAAGTACTCTTAACCGCTTGAGCCATCTCTCTTGCCCCAGAACTGCATTTTTTTTTCTTTTCCTTTTCTTTTTTTGGTTTTTCAAGACAGGGTTTCTCTGTGTAGTTTTGGTGCCTGTCCTGGATCTTGGTCTGTAGACCAGGCTGGCCTTGAACTCACAGAGATGTGACTGGCTCTACCTCCCAAGTGCTAGGATTAAAGGCGGCTCTGTGCCCTTCATCCTGGTATGAGTCGGGTCTTTATTGTACTTCTTACCTACTTTTCACTATAATCATCTTTCCTTTTGGACCTCTCCAATTTGACTGAAGGACCTTTCAAAGTTATTTTGCCTTTTAAATATACAAGTGGAAGGATGATCATAAGATACTGTTCCCTCAATCTCTTCATGAACTTCAAAAGGCATTTACAATAAAATATGGGAAATTTTGGAAGTTAATTAGTACAATTTAATAAAAATCACAGTAATAACTGCAAAACGGTAAGCACAAATAACCTAGGAAGCACTCTGTGAGGAAGCTGAAACCCAGTCTTCGTTACTGTGGTCAGAGTAAGCAGCGACTGTCTGGGAGACTGGAATGTGCTGCTAATGGGCACATGGGGACTCCTTTCTGATCTCAGAGTGGGCAACACTTCCCAACAAAGAAAGTCAGATTCCAAAGGAAAAATGAATAACTGACTATATGATGTTTAAAAGTTGACATAAATGTGAAACTATGTTAACATTTGTTCATACAAGGTCCAGGTCAAAAGTTAGTGAGATGCCATTTCCCATCTATGAGACTGGACACAACAGAAAAAAAAACAACCAACCACAGGACCTACAATTTCGTATAAACAAGGTCTTCTTGTCTACTGCACCTACAGTGTGAGAATCAAAGGTCTAACAGATGGGTATCTAGCCAAACTTAGTGCAATAACAACATACCCTTTGTCCCAATAACTCCATACTTCCAGGAATTATTCCCAAAATCCACAGGAAAATCATCAGAAAGCACGAGCATAAGGCTACAGTGCAGTACTGACTGGAAACAAGCCACTGTTCACCAACAGAGAACTGGTCCAACTCTGGACCACGGAAAGGAGCAGTTCACCTGAGCCAAAGAACAAGACCCCACAGGCTGCCTCTGCATAGGCTGCTGCTGGGACAAGAAGTCAGCTATGGAACAGTACACACAGCATTGCCCGCTCAGGTGAGAAGGCAGAGGTGTATACACGTACATGTGCACTTATGTCTGAAAGCAAACCACACAAGGATAAAGGAAAAGAAGAAGGCTGAGGTCAGTGGAGCACACATGTAATTCCAGCATCTGGGAGGCGAAGGCAGAGGAATCATGGGTTCAAGGCCAGTCAGTTGTGGCTATGTAGAAACACTCTGATTCAAAAGACAGAACAAAAGCCTACCAAAAACCAACAACGGCAACAACAAAAAACACAGGCTTGGAAGGCAGGAAAGGAATCAAAGATGGAACAAAAGCTAAAGATGATTATCTAAACATACTTATTCAGTAGGTTACATTCTGAGAATAAAAAGAAGTGACTAGTTTTTTTAAATTATTTTAGCAGTCATACAGTTAATACTACTAGAATTTTCATTTTGAAACTATAATGACATAAATAGCCAGATGAGTGTAAGCCAGCAACGATGAATATGTGTTAAGAACCCAGAGTTTCAGTGTAAACTAGAGGAACTGTAAAGTCAAGTATATTCGTAAATGTCCTCAAGTGCTGAATGTGAACTGAGAACACCCATGCTGGGGTGAGGATGTAGCTCAGTGGTAGAGTTCTTGCCTAACAATCTGGAAGTCCTAGGTTCAAGGCCCAGAACGAAAAGGCAAACAAAAGTGTTCTATTTGAAAAACTTAAAACTAAAAGGAACAAGTATTTTCTGCATCTCCATAATCTCCATACACCAAAAAGCCCAGGAACAGAGCTGCACTCAGAAGCAGAGGACAACGACAGCGTGCACACATGGTGACCTGAACTTGATCTCTCACTAAAAGGAGCCAGGGACCCTTGGACGCGTAGCTGACTCCAGTCCAAGGTAGAGCTACTATGAAAAGGGGTCTGGAAGCATCCTATTTCCTTCCCCGTCACAAAAGCCTGGCTGCACATGACCATTCCCCTCCATTTATAGACTTCCCTTTCTGTTTCCCATACAGTGTGGCCCTTACATGGATGAGGGAGACAGAAAAACCTATCTGGATTCGGCAGAGAGGGATGCACTCAAGGTCTCAGATGAGGGACAGAAGGCAAGATGGCACTCGGGACGAAACAGAACCCTGCAAGAACAGCTGGTGCTGGGTAGTGCAAACTCCCCAGGGAGAAGAGGGTGCTGAAGAAGAGTTTGTATAGAAGGTATTGATCTCAAGCAAGGCAAGAATAAGGAGGCCAGGTCCCCTCAGTCTCCTGTTTGCCTCCTTTAAAGCTAAGGTCAGCTTGACAAAAATTTGACTCAATGTTTAATTCCTCTCCCTGGGTTTTCACCCAAGCAATACTGACATGGAACACAGCAGATGTATGCAGTAGTTGTGTTACAGAATCCAGAAATATGTGACTATGATGGGAAAACTACCAAAACTGTTCTATATCGAGGCCACGCTGAGCTGATCATGGTGGCACAGGCCTGCCTGTGATCCCAGCTTTCAGGAGGCTGAGAAGACGGTCACAAGCTCAAGGACAGCCTGGTCTACAAAACAAGATTGTGTCTCAAAACCCAAACAAGACAGGAAATGAGACCCACTGAGAGGAAGCACAAACACACTAAGGGACTTCCCTGTCCTGTGTGGGCGCTTCTGTTTCTTCTGACACCTTTATGTGTGCCTTAGGCTTTGAGACCGAACTAAAAAGTTCGTATTTTATCACTTCATTTAAAAAGTTCTGAATGTATATTTGTCAAATGTTAAAAACATAACACTACAAAATATCTATCAACTAATTCAATTACTTTCTCATTTATTATCATGGAGATATTCATACTTTTATGAATTGCATAGGTAATTTGATACACTGTTATTTACATGAGTAAATAATATTTAAAAATTTCAGAAGAGGTCTGAGGACAAGCATGCAGTGACCTGGGCTCAATCTCAAGCACCCCATAAACTAGGCATGGTGACACATGCCTATAATCCTAGTGCTCACTCAGAAGGTAGCAGCAGCAGGACCTGGAGTTTGGGCAGGGAAAGGACTCAGTGGGTAAAGGTGCTTATCACCAGGCCTGATGCCCTGAGTTTCATCCCCAAGGACCCACACAGGGGAAAGAGAACTGATTTCTACAACAGACATTGTGGTATGTGTGCCCCAGACCTCCCACAAGAATAAGTAAAGAAAAAATATAGTAGAAGGATCAATAATTTAAGATCTTTAGCCCAAGCAACAAGTTTAAGGACAACCTAGGCTATGAGACCTGCCTCAAAAATCAAAACCATGCAACATTAAACAAAACAAAAATAAAAACCAAACTTTTTCAGCAGATATAAACCTAAAAGTAAGTAGTTTTTAAATTTGACTTCCAAATTATAAGTTTAGCTTGGTGGTGGAGTATTATCTACCCATAAAGAAAAATGGAATTGATCATTCACCAGATAATGGATTGAATCTCATTTTAAGTGAAACAAGCGAGATTCGGTAAGATAAATTCTGCATGGTTTCTCATCCACAGAATCTAGCTTTTAAAGAAGATCAAAGTACTTTGTGTATTGGGCTTGTACAAAGATGCATAATCTATTGTATAAATAAACAATTTTAAAAGTTTAAATTTGTTTGGTCAATGTTAACTCTCCACTGAACAAAGCAAAGCAAGTTTTACAGAGCACTTGCTTAGTATGTGACAGTCTGTAGGTTTGACCCCAGTGGTGCATGTATCCACATACATAGAATTATTAACTCTTATAGATTTTATATACACAGCTATACATACAGCACATAAGCAATACACACACAGTATATCTACAGTATTAAAATTTAATCAAATTTGAATAAGAAAAAAAAATGTCTGGCTAGTAACTGGAGAGACTAGAAGGTATTCTTGATGCAGAGTCAGTCCTGGGTAGATCTGGGCAGCACCAATTCCTTTTCTCAAGCTGGGGTATGCTAATTCTCTTCTTTGTCTGAGGATAGTTAAGAAAATCCATCAGCCCAAATGGATGCACTTCCTCATTTAGGATCACGGTATGAACACTGGGGATTTGAGACCAGTTCTCCCTTCATTAAGTACAGCCACTGAAGCAGTTTCCTCCTGAGAGCCTGGGACCTGATGAAGGGAGGCTTTACCATCCCCAGGAAGAGCATTTCCGACAAAGGCCTGAGAGAAACCTCTTATTAACAGAAAAGATCTATGTGCTATGTATCTCTGTGTCATACACAGGAGCTGGCCTAAGCAGAGGATAAAGAAACAGTTCTGAATTTTGGAAAAAAGAGAATGTCTAAAAAAGTCTTTAGGAGATATAGTAATAATCATAATAATCACAACAACAACACAAAGCTTGCCACACTGTGTTACAACTGTATCAGAGCACTGAACTAAGCCATTCAGTGTGGGATTTGTGATTTATACAATTTTCAGAACAAGAACACATTGAAAGAAAGTTAAGTAAGTGTCCATGAGTGGGGAGACCTTTACTTTCTGCACAGAGGTGAGGCGGGAACAATGAACACTCATTCACAAGTAAGGCAGACTGAGTGAGTCCTGAGCGGGTCCTGCAGCCCTGCTGCCCTGCGGCCCTCCCAGTCTTTCACCACTTCAAAGCAAATGGACGGTGCAGGACTGGGAACCTCACCTGCAGCCGTAGACAACTGCAGAAGAGGTCCCTTTGTCGTAAGATCCCAAGCTTTTAAACTTTTTACCAAAGCCAATGCCTTAACAGACTAGTCTTGGCTGATGGTACTGAGTGTGGGTATGCTCTCTAGAACCCCTGTATTATACCCCAGGATGCTCTGTGTAAACCAAACTATAAACTGAACACCTTGACTTCAACAAGCTAGTCAACAGGTACTTTCCCACTGAATTTCCAAGCTCATATTACACTAAGACAGAGTGACAAGGGAAACAATTTCACCCATATATTTTAGCATCTGAGATCTTTCACAGGTGTCCTGAAAGGGGAATAAGGTCATGACCTCAGGTCAAGCCAATGACCACTAGGTGTTACTGTAACAGAAGGCACCTAATAACCAGGGTGAGTACATATGGTGCTGGGCTACATGTGGGCATGACAAGGTCATTTTTCATTTCCTGAAATCAATTCTGAGCAGCATGAAAACTCAAGACTGTCAAAACTAAAGCTCTGAAACCTGTCTGTTCATCAAGGATCTTGTCTCAAGCTAAACTGAACTTTCTGCAGAATTGTAAAAAAATCAAAACTGAACTAGGTTAACAAGCTAAGGAGGAAAAACCACATGCTGGAGTCAATGAGGCAGTCACAAAGCCCACCACATTCGACAAGAAATTATTTTTGCCACTGATTTGCCCAGCAACCACATTACTGTTCTAAACACAAATATGTTGAGAATTTTCCTTGCCCAGAAGTGGTTTTTTAAAAGGCTAAGTGCATCTTAACATACATAATTTAGTTTGCAACAAACCACAGAAATGAAGGGAAAGCTGAAAAAAATAAAAACATATATTTGCTATAATGATCTGATCAAATGCCACTAAAAAACTCTGTGCTGAACTTCTGAAACCCTTAAAATGCTCTGTAGTCTGCTAACAAGTAAAGGCTCTTTTTTTTCCCTTTCCACTCAACTTGACCCCATTCTATCATCCACTTGATGATCGACATCACGTTATGGTGAAAATGAGAACTCTGCATGATTAGCAACCATGGTTTTTCCCTCTGGCTGCGGAGCTGCTACTACATGATCATTTGGTTACGGTCTATCATCATCGCCTTCCTCGGGATCGATGTGATGATCAGCCAAACGAATTTCCAGATTTCCTTCTCTCACAGTGGGCAGGGCCAACTTTCTTGGAAGATTAAGCTCTACTCTACTTACCTTCCCAGCAAAGCAGCACAAAGGGAGCTTGGTGGTACGCATTAAGAGACAGAAAGAGATAAGGCCCAACTGATAGGAGGAAGAAACTCTACTAAACTGACTAAGCCAAATTATAACTGCAAAGCCACTAGGGATCTTTAATTATTAAAAAGTAAACCATATGCTGGAGTAATAGAAGACAGCTCAATAATCAAAACTGGCATGAAACAGTAGTTCTTACTCTGGCCGCACCTGCCTTCCTCTGAAGATCCTTTCCTAACATATACATTTTTCCTACCACATATACACACACATAGATAGGTGTGTGTATGCACATATATATGCATGTATATGAAAAATAACAGTAAGCTTGAAGAAAACATATAGATAAAAATATTCCAACAACTAAATCCCTGTGCTTACAGACTGACTCTGGAGTCTGGAAACCAGTTCTTGTTCCTTAGTTGTGGTTTATGTGCATACATATCACAGAGAGGACAAATCCTGGCTTTCTGCTGACTTATTTGGACAAGCCATTTATTTAGACCTTGATTTTTCTGACCATAAAAAAGATAATCAAATTTGTCATTAGATAATCAAAACAGACTAAGAAATCCCTATGAAAAACAAAGAACCATTATCTAAAATGGCACTAACTGTCCTTGGCTTGGTGGCTCTTACAAAAAGCATCCTAAGAAAAGGCACCCAGGAACTAGGCCCATGCCCCAGAATCCAGGGAGCTGGATGTGGCCACTGATGGTGATAGTAAACAAAAGTAATTTCCCTACTCTTTGCAAGAAAAGCAGTTAGACACGTTAGAAAATACTGATCCAGGCTACCCATGTACAGAAGTTCTATCAAAGCTTTTCAAAGTCATAAAAGTTTAAACTTTGGCATTTGAGAGCCAAATGTAGATTCAAAAAGAGAATTAAATCTGAGCCTTAAATACTCATGAAAAAAAAAAACAAAACAAGTAAGCTAGGTGTGGTTGCTCCTACCAATCATCTCTGCACTCAGGAGGCAAAGGAGAGAGGGAGGGCTGAAAATTTAAGGCAAGCTTAGGCTAAGCAAGCAGATCCTGCATCAAAAAGCCAAGGGCTGGGGGTGCAGCTCAGTGCAGAGACTTTGCTTCAACAGCCCAAGGTCCCGGGTGTATTCTCTAGCACTGAAAAGAAGGAAAAGGGTAACAATTTACCCTAATCAAAGGCACATAAAGACTTACAAGTAATGAAGAAAGCTGTAATTGCTGGGTGGGTGTGGTGGCATACACTTTTTATCCTAGATTCAATAGGAGGGAGAAGAAGCAGATCAATCTCTGAGTTCAAGCCAGACTGGGCTACATAGTGAGTTCAGAGTTACACAGTGAGACTGTCTCAAAAAATGAAAGAGGGGGCGGTTATAACTTATGGATGCATTTTGTAATTTAAAAACAATTTTGGGCCAAAATAGCAGATTATCTGCTATTAGGGAAGTTAGATGCTGATAAGTTCTCTATTGCTTGAACTTTAATATTCACAGGATTCAAATGACCTAAGTCTAGAATTACAAAAATGTAATGTTCAGATCAACAACTGCTGGCTTGTCACACAGGGCTCTCAGTGGTATGGACTATGACTATGGACTAGGAAATCTCCAGCATCACACTGGCCACTGCTGCTCTTGTCTTTAGTGGAGCCTCCATCAGGCTTCTCAGTCACATGGAGCACTCAGCACTGCTGTATAGCACACTGCAAAGCCTCCCCACCATTTCTTCACCACTCTCCACGCTCCTGACCCAGCCTCATTGCTGACGCATTAACCCCACTGAAGTGCGGACATCTACCACTCACCTGCTTCAAAAGAATCAGTAGCTTCAACACTTCCCTCTAGCTAGCTGAAGCCCCTTGCCAGCATGTAGAAGGCCTTCCCAGCTTGGAGTCAAACAAATGGTACTCTACGACACACACATCCCACAGCACCCACCTGTAGACCCTGGCTCCACCTATTCTTTCCTATCCCTATCACTTCCCACAAGCTCACTAATGTTTTGATCTTGGAGTAGATTTTTAGAATGGTAAGCTGCTGACTGACCATGGACAATGAACCCTGGAGGCAACTGGTAGAGAAGTTTGAACACAAGTAACCAGGCCCAACTCCTACAACTTGCCTTCCCTTAATTCCTTCACTTGTAAAGCCCAGATGTTACACTGGATGGACTCTATGATCCAGTCCCAGCACTGGACTCTGTGATGTAAGCATAACACATCTTTACTGGGTCATTTCTGATGAAAATGCCTAATTTCTTCTACTACTAAACCTCTCAATTTAGCTGAGCAAATAACCCAATATAGCTATATATTTCAGAGCTATTTTCAAAACATGGCTCAAAATAAAAATGAAAACAAGCCACAATTAAAAAAAAAATCTGAGGATTAAGAAAAACAAATATAGGTAAAACCCCAAAATATTTACTCACCAAATCTCACTATAAATAACTGCTGAGTAATACTTTAAAAATGAAAGTTGTGGTGGCAAGTTAGGATGCCAAATGCAGGCATAAAAAACAGCAAGGTGAAGAGCAGGAATAAGTGATCAAAAATATTTTTCTTCAATTGTTTCTAGGTCTCTTGTCAAAGAAAATAAACTTAGATTCAAGCTACAGGACGAGGAGAAGCAAAAGCTTCCGACCTCCTCAGACAAGGACAGGCCAGCACGTGAGGGCACATGTAGTGTTGAGTTGGCCTGGATGAAAGGGATGAAAGCCAGAGACTGGCCTGGGCTTTGGGCAGCAGATCCCACCTTGCACCTTGATTAATGAGTGACATTTTTCGTAATAGCTTTCTTTTCGCCTTGTCTCAAAGCTTCAGCCATGCAGCTGAGTACAGACTGCCCCTCAGGCCATCTGAGCCTGCGGCCCGGGCTTTCTGGCTCACCAGTGCTGGCAGCACAGTGGTGCCGGGGTTACTACAGCTCAGCTAGTGCAGAAGCAACACTGTGCAGCTCCTAGCAGTTCTGAAAAACAACTTCCTGAGGTGCTGCAGGAAAAGGGAGGGAAAGTTTCTAGCAACAACTAACAGTTCATTAGAATAAAGTTCTCTCCCCTTTACTGCCCATCCTCTCTAAATCAAAAGCAAAAGAAACAAACAGGACTTTATCAACAACAGGATGTGGCCTTTGCATCTTACCTGTGGATGCTTTGATCACATAGCCCCCCTTCTCCTCACTGGGAGGCACATCGAGCAGCTGCATAATTCTGTCCAGCAGCCCGTGGATGATCTCAAACCCAGGGTTCTTGTTGTAATAAACAGCACAGAGATGCCTGTAGTTTTTCGCACCTACATCTAGAAAAGCAAAAAGGGATTGATCATCAGGTCACGGTAACCATTACTTAAGAAACTGGCTTATCCCAACCAAACGTGAACAAAGCTAACAAAAAAGAGGTAACAGATTATTCGGCATGAAGAGAAGCATTCAGCCTCAGAAATTCACGGTCAGATCAAACTTTTCAGCCACCAAATTCTCAAAGATGTTTACTTTGGAGGGGGAGGAGTGTTGGCCCCAGGTCCAAAGCTTCACTATAGAACCTGCTTGTAAAACTTGCTGTAAACACTCTAGCAAAATGTACCAGTTATTGCTTTATATTCTTTATTCATGATACCACCTAAATAATCATACTAAATACCAAAAAGGCTTCTGCAGAAACACTTCCTATATTATTTCCAATAAGGAACTAGAGACATAGACAGGGATGAAGAACAGCAAGTCACTTCTCAGAGTATTTTGGTGGCTGTGAGGAAGCCTTCTGTGAAAGCTTATCTTAATGGACAAGAGCAAACACTTACAATAATAATATAAACAAAAACATGGAGACAGTGTGCCAGGGGCTGAACTTAGGACCCCTAGATCCTCTATTTTTAAAGAAGGCCAACCAGTTAAAAAGGAGAGCAAACTAAATTATGTTGTTAAAAGAACCCACATAGGTTGGAAAACTATGAAGCAGAGCAAGGCAATGGCTATCGGTCAAGTTAGAGGGAGGCTGCCCCAGGATAGGGAGGTACTGTAACAGATGCATCACACCAAATGCTGAGGCCCCCAGCAGTCCACCTCTTAGCCAGGTTGGAGTTACAGTATTGTCTGTTTTATAACCTTTAAAAAGCTGTGTAAGTTACACTTATAAAATTCCATATAAACCTTCACAATTAAAATGTGGAATGAGAGGCTGGACAGATGACTCAGTGGTTAAATGCACTTGTTGCTCTTACGGAGTGTGGTTTGGTTCCTAGCACCCACATGATGGCTCACAACCATCCAGAACTCCAGTTCCTGGGAATTGGACCCCCTCTTCTGAACTCCAAGGGCACCAGGCACGTATGTGGTGCACAGACAAACATGCAAGCTAGACACTCATACAGATAAAATAAAATAATCTTTTCTTTACATGGAAGCAGTAAAACAAAAGATATGAAGCTATTATGGCAAGAGAAATAGCACAGCAGGACAAAATTACATGAACCCCTATGTAAGGTATTGAAGTCTTCTGTGTGCAAGGCAAGGACACTACCACAAGCTCACACCTCACAGTCACATGGTCACAGAAACAGAGTGAGAAGGTGACCTCCAGGGCTGACGGGAAGGAAAGTGGAGAACTACCACTGCTGGTCACAGGGCCGCAGCCAGGGGCGATGAGAAAGACCCAGTGGTCTTCCACACACGAGTATGCAGCACTGCTGCTGTGACGTGCACTTCAGAGCTCAGGAGGAAGGTAGCTTAGCTGTGTTTTAAACAACCACAACAACTTCTACAAGCGTGGGAAGGATCAAACTATACAAACATAGCCATAATCAGACAACGCCACATACTGGGGAAAAAGACTCCAAAGAAACAGATCTACAGGTTATGTTTGAATGGGATCATTTTTTTTCCACTTCTATTTCAAAATCTTTCCATGATTAATACAATACCTTCTATAAAAATAAGACAAATAAGAATCACAACTCGAGATGAACCCCAATGAAAACTGGATAATGAACCAAAGTAGTAGAAACACAGTGAGATACTAACTACCACTGGTAAATCCTCAGCAACTGTCAAGGTCTTAACACGCGGCTGACTAGCTCTCAGAGGCACTGTACTGAGTGAAAGCAGCCAGCCACAGAGGCTGGAGGATGCATGATCCACCCATGCCAAGGTGAGCAAAGCAGACTTGGAGTAACTGAGACTGGACGGCAGCTGTGTGGAGTAAGATGTGGCGAACGTGGCTAAAATGGGAAAACATGGGGGGGGGGGGTTTCAGGGGGATGCTGCTGGGGATTTCACAGTGGTGCTTTAAAAAGTACATAGCACATAAAGGAAGATTTAAAGTCAACAGCATCATTTAGCTTTAAAACTGGCATATAACTTAGGTATATACCACAACCCTTCAACAGATCCTAAAGCCACACAGCTCTTACAAATTCTGAATGCATTTGGCCTCACTGTGCTTTTTAAATTAGGGAAAAAGAAAGAAGATAACATCTGTCTTTGGAAATCAAGTGAACACAACAAGCTGCTTGCTTCCTGTGCACATGGACTGAACAAAAGCTCTTCTACAGCTTTTCCACAGGGGAGAGCTACTAGCCATGGCTGGCACAAACAGCAAGACACTGCCACATTCACAGCACTAGCAATCTCGGGCCAGGTACGGAGTGTCTATCAGCCAACCCTCAGTGTCGTTATTTAGCTCAAGACCCTCCTCAGCCAGGATTACTACTGCTGGGGAACAGATGGAAGCCAAACCTCAGGCAATTAAGTCAAGTTGCCCGAAGTCAAGCTATAGCGAGGGCTAATCATTATCAATTCCACAGCTATGAAGTTACAACCCAGGCCCTGCTCAGGACTGACTAAAACCCACACCCTCTCCACTACCCTACAGTGTGCCATAAAGGCTTTAGAAGGGAAACGGTATAAGGGTAAATGCATGTGTGACCATATATAGCTGTTTATGTATGTATAGTCAAGGATGTGCATTCTTGAAACATTTTTGGTACAACGAACAGATGTTTTACTTCTCCAAAGTTTTCGTGATTCTCAAGAATTTCATTTAAGTCACTAAAATAAATTATTTTTTTTATCTGGAATTTGTGTCCATCAACAGTACGTTAATTTATGAAGATTATATTCTGAGTAAACTTCCGAGTAAATAGACCCAGAGAAAGAACTGCTTCTCACCATTTAACACCTCTTGGTGCACACTATGCTTAAGGCACTCTAGTTTTCCTTAGATAGTGGAGGTCAATGGCACTCTGGGGCTCACACAAACTCAACACTTATTTTCTGAATACACAACTAAAGTTTGGAAAAAGAGGTCAGCACAGGGAAGCAACTACCGCATCAGGCCAGGAGCACAGAGTGGGCATATTCCAAGGCAACACAAGGGACAGCTGAGGTAATGTGACTCCATATTGCCACCCCTCATTGTTGTTTCCATCTTCCAGGACAAAGAACTCTGCTATCCAAAGTCTATAATCAAAGGTGCGAAGAGAAGGATCAATATTAAAGGCAGGCAGGCAGAAATGCCGGGTAACCCAGCAACACGCACAAACTGAAGTGAGGTCTAATTCTGCTGCAGGAACGTGAACACACACACACACACACACACACACACACACACACACACACACACACACACATTCTGTCTCTCTCCTCCTGAAGGGAAAAAATTAAATGAAACAGAACTAAATTATCCCTTTCATACTACTGACTTGCTTCTGGGTATTCCTGCCATGTGGTACCCATTTGTTGGTGTCACATGCTTCCACTTTAACACACAGGCACGTATTGAAACGACTTTGTAGTTCCATATTCGCTGTGAGAGCAGGCCAACAGTAAGGCCACCATTCAGAGAGCTTACCAATGCAAACGAAAAGGCGCTTGGTTTGGGGAACCTTTGCCTTGGACTACTTTTTCCTAATTTCCAAATTATTTAAAATGAACATTTCTGATAACAGTCAAATATCTAGACCAAAAACATAGAATTTTTTAAAGCAAATTAAGTGCTTTGAGTGACTGCAGAAGAAAAAAAAATTTAAAAATTTAAAAAGTTTAAAAAAAGAGCTGGAGATGTGGGTGGTACATGCCCATCAGGGGCATGAGAAGATCAAGGTTATTCTTGGGTACACAGTGAGTTTGAAGCTATCCTAAGCTGCGTAAGACCTTGTCTCCAAAAAGATAATAATTAAAATCAAAGCTTATTCCATTTAATAGAGGTTTCAAGATGTTTACAACATACCTGTAGAAACATTAACTTCTAGGTTTAATTTTGCAATAAGCTTACAAAAAGCCACTGACTTTTAGGACTATGTATTAACCTCATTATGGAGGTGCCCCCTCCCCACTCCACCGCTGACTGCTTTTCACGTTCCTCAAAGGTCCGACCCTCAAATTCCCACCTCCTTGCCTTCTGCGCAGAGAGGCCATATTACATCACTGGAAGTACCGACCGCATGCCACAAAGTAAGAGCTATTGAGACTTCGTGCCGAAGCTAGGGTTTGCTGGAAATGCCTCAGTTCTTTATAACTCAGTTAACAGACCTCTTGTGTCATGCCATCAAACAATCTGCTTTCTCAATGGGCCTGCCAAGCATGTCAGCCTAAATTATACGTGTATTTCACAGACTTCAAAGCACTGCCCGGAGAGAGCGGATCTAAACCACCCAAAGGAGGATGGCTAGATGCAGTTCTGTGAGCTCAAAGGATACCAAACAAATGACTTTTTTTTTTTTTAAAGAAAAATAAAAGGGAATGGTACATGATGTCTCTAGCATGTGACTTACACAAATTTTCTAGGCTTTGGCATAGGCTCCCATGTAGTATATATCCTGTCTGCACCAATGGTTAGAGGTGAATTAGTGGTTTCTGGTAGCATATTATCCAGGGCACAGAGTCTTCCTTACTCTCACATGTACCCAGAAGCCTAAGAAAAGATGTTGTTAGAAAGAAAGTGGATGTGGAGAACAAAAAAAGCTTCTAGAATAATCTAGGGCTGGATATTGTGCTCAAGCTAGAGATGAACAGTTAGCTAGCCTTGGAAAATGAAGCAGATCACTCTTTTCTAAGTCTGGCCTACCTCTGACATTTCAACACCAGCACCTACAGAACCATACCTCATGCTACAAGTTTACCTCCTAAAGAATTTGAGCACAATCTAAATGACCTACAAAAGCCCCAAGAATCCCACGAAAACACAACACCTTGAAAAACCACAGCTGACACAGGGAAACAAGAACCCTGATATACTCCTGATAGGACTATAAATAAATAAAATGAAAACATGGAAATGCAAGAGGCTAAATGGGGAGACCGGCAGCAGTGAGACAGGGACAAGCAGCGGTGGTCTGAAAACACATTGCACGCATGTATGAAAATGGCATAATGGCCTTTAGTCCCAGCACTTGGCAGGCAAAGGAAGTCAGATTTGAGGCCAGCCTGGTCTACATAGCAAGTTCCAACCCAGGCAGAGGTACGTGTTTCAAGAAGAAAGGACAGGGAGGAAAACAAGAAGAAAATGGCATTGTGAAGTCCATTCTATAGGTATAATTAATATATTCACTATAGTAACATATGCAATGTATTAATATATGCTGGGTATACTGGTTCACACCTGTAATCCTACTACTCAGGAAGTGGAAGCAGGTTGTAAGTTTGAAGAAAGTCAGGGTCACATAGAAAGATGTATCTCAAACCAACCAAAACAAAACAAAAAAGAAAAAGCAATCAGTTAAAAATATTTTAGAAAAGAATTTACTAAATTGTCAAATATTTAAATGTGTACACTTAGGGACTAGCAAATTGCATTTCTAAAAACATGTATTTGTACAAGAGAAAATGATACTCATTGTAAGACATACTTTAGGAAGTCTTGTAATCTATACATTCATCCTCATAGTAAGAACATTCTCTGCTTCCATATGGTAGAATATTATGTAAGAATTAAAAACAAAATTGATAGCATGCATTCAGACAGGCTAGACCATGTAAGACCACATTTGTGTCTACTATAAAAGCTCTACAGCTACACACAGAAGTGCAAAATATGGCTGCAGGTATGCATGAGGTCTGGCAGTGAATTCTAGGTGTGGAACAAGGGAAAAGTTGAAGAATCTCCCTCCCCTCACCCCCGACTGTAAGACAAGGTTTCTCTCTATATAGCCTTCTGTCCTGGAACTCGCTCTGTAGACCAGGCTGGCCTTGAACTCACAGAGATCCACCTGCCTCTACCTCCCAAGTGCTGAAATCAAAGACATGTGCCACCATTGCTTGGTGATCTTTTTTTTTAATTAAAAATTCTTAAATCAATAACACACATTCATGAAAATGTAAGAATATTATAAATATATGTTCAATCATAAAAAATACCAACAACTTCCCTAAAATGCCTCTATATTGCAGCACCAAAAGTCACACTTTTCTTTTAAAATGATGCTGAAAAGCCAAGAAACAAATATGAAAAGAAATCTCTAAAATTCTCAGTGCATACAGGGAAAAAAATTATATTCCTGAGGGTTGGATTTTATTTAGTTAACATAAACCTGGAATGGATTTTTATCTATTAAAAAAATATAGTACTGGATGCATGACAGGGTACATTATACTCACGTTAGCAGATCTTAACTATGTGGAACCAAGCACACTAAAATAACTTTCTATATTAAAAATGATTTATTTACACAGCTAAGATGCCATCACATATGCGAAGGATGCTACTTCAAAAATTGTTAACGTCAGTCTCCTTACACCCATGTTTTTTGAATTATTAATTGGAAATTCTACATGCCAAAAATATGAACTGGTGAAATTAAATTAATCCAGACTGATGACATAAGCCCTCTTCAGAAAGCCGCATTCCACATGTGGATGCTGGATAATCTTCCATTATCTGAAGCTCCAGAATTGATGGACAATGTCTCAGAAGACAGGAACTCACAAGCCTATAACAAAATGTTCTTACTGAGCCTTTACAAACACATAGTTATATCAAAAGTTCTAAAGACCTGACCTGTTCCTTCACTCCGTTAACCAAAGGCCTTATGTCTGCACCCTATATTTAATATTCTGTAATGCAAGACAGAAGACACTCACACCCATGTTTGCATGTGTATGTACAGTAAGCTGAGGAAACAAACACGTAGAAAGACCAACAGTTCGGTTCTGTGGCAGCCATGGTGCTCAAGGGAGGAGGAAGAAACGAGAACCCTGAAACAGATCTTGCAATTAAAGGCTTCAACCCAAAATGCTCTATGTCCACATGCATTGAGGAAGGTAAGGAAAAACAGACCATCCTCTCACTTAGAGAAGCTTATGGCACAATGTCAAAGTTTGGGAACTATTTAACTGGAACCTGGAGGCAGGGGAATGGAGTTCAAAGCAGGATTGCTAAGCGCTCTTGAGGATGGAGGAAGAAGGTCTAAGTAAGTCAAAACTTAGAATGATCATGCTTCGAGAAGAAAAGAAGGGTATCTAGAGCCCTGGGTAAGTGCTCTAACCCACTCCACTGAGCACAGCAACTACTCAGATCCAAACTTTCTGAAATGCTGCTGCTGAAACCAAGTGTAGGCAACTGATTCTGAGATTTGGCCACAGAGGCATGCCACACTGAACCGTGGATTAATAGATCCTGCTGGTCGGATCTTGCTGGTAGAAATCACTGAGACCCTTTACAAAGCCCAGCTCATGTTCTTAGGCTCTTGTTTCATTTTAGACTTAACCCTCTTTAACCTAGAGACCTGCTTTCTTTGGTCATTTCAGTGAGATTCTGGCAGCTTCCCTGAGCACTGAGGGACGATCTGTGGCTGCAGAATTCAACTTTGTTTAAAAAGTGGAAGACTGGATTGTGCAAAATGAGCTAGCTTTTCCAGGCAGACGGTCCTTTGCTTATCTCTGCAGTTTTTCTGGCTTTTAAAAATACTTTGTTTACAATATGGTTCTTCCTGGCATTGAAATGAATGCGCTATTAACGTCTGAAACCAACCGGTAACTCACACAGCAGCCTCGCATGGTCTCCATTGCTACCCTCCCTGCTCCAAAACTGAAAAACTTACCCCAGGGCAAGAGTCTGCACTCAAGTTTCTTGTTCCAAAAACACATGCCACTCTGCCCAACAAAAGGGATAAATCAGCTTAGTCCCCTGAGTCATGACTAATTTTTAAAAGTGTTACAGCAACTTCGGCTCTTGAGGCTCAGCAAATGCAGTGGCTGGCTCGGCCTCAGACAAGCCAAATGGGCCTGATTTACAGGGGAAGTCTTAAGGCTTGAAAAGTGTGCCTGAGTCAGTTGCAAAACTGGCAGCCTGACAGCCTCGTTCATCACGATGGCTAGTGAGAGGACTCCACAGGAGAGGGAATGTTCGACTAGGTCAAGCAGGAAAATGGCAGTTGTCTTTTGCCTGTTCTCAGAGGAACTTGAGACAGACAGGAAAACATGGAAATCCACACAAGACTCTACTTCCATTTTCATTTCAGAAGCCGTTTGCTAAGCAGACACTGACGTGAGGTTTAGGAGTGCTAGGGTTCCTGGCAGATGGAGCTCCATTCTCTACATTCCCAGGACAGTCTGCTCATTCCCTCCAAACTGAGCTTGGCTAAGCTGGGTGCCCTGTGAGCTCCAGGGTCCTGCCAGTCTCTGCCTCCTTCGCCCTGAGACTACAGGCACAGGGGTTCTGAGGATCCAAACTCAGATCTTCAAGCTTGCTCGGCAAGCGCTCTTAAAGTCGAAAATAGTTTCTACTTTTCTATCACCATGGTGAATGAGACAACCTGGCTCATGCTTGCTACACATCTTCACTAATAATTTGGGGATTGCTCACTAAGGAGAATTTGGGAACTTTCATATTAACTGGAAAATCCCTTGATCATTTAACTATTGGTGGTTTCAATTTTTTTTACTAAAAAAGTTTCATTTAGGAACACATGGCTTAGCATACATCTAAGAGAGAGATGACTTCTAGCTTGTCACCCAAAAAATAAAGAGAGAGAAACATCATAAATCACTCCAAGAACAATATTTCTGTGATTTATTTTTAAAAGTAAACTCTTATATTAGTATGAAAGGTAAAAAAAAAAACAAAAAAAAAAAAAAACCCACAAAAGAAGAAAATCCTATGACACAAAGTCCCTTAGAGGTTAGGATAAAAATCAAACTCCATTGTCTGAACAAAGCACAGTAACACTGCTGGCCATCCTGGACTTTCAAGCATATGGCAAAAAATGGGCATGACCCAGGCCAGCAGCATCTGGCCCTGGGACGGCCACCACCCTAACAAGAAGAGCAGCCACCACTTACTATCTGGCTGAAACTTTCCAAATGCAGTTTCGCTGGATCCTTACAGCAACTAATAAAGTAAGGGCTGTTATTACCCCATTGTACAGATGAGAAGACAGCCACAGAGTTCAAATAAACTGTACACCACAGGAAGCCTGACTAAACTCACGCCTTGCAGCTGCAGTCTGCAGAACCCAGAGTCCCTGCTGCCCCCGCTCCAGATGCTGTAGACCCTTTCCTGCAGGCCAATGACTAGGAGAGAATCCACATGCACATATTTAGAATACTGCATCAGAAAAGGTTTTGTTATGAAATAAGATCCAGGTCCACTTAAACAGAAAACATACTTCATCTCAATGAAAGGAAATGCGTTTTCACGATCGAGCAATTTACTTCCCTTGATTTCTCAAATGCTATTGATACGATGGAAAATATTAAAGAAAAAGAATAAGCCAATGCAAGACAAAGGGTCAAGTTGCACTGAATGGAAATGAACCATGAAGAAAACAGTAGAACAGTTTTAACTAAGACAGGCACAACAGAGGTTGGCTAGAGAGACGTTCTTCCTGATGAGAAAAAGCTCAACAGAATGCAAATATCTGAGCTAAAACACATAACAACAAAAGCCATGTCAGGCACACGCACCCAGTCCTAAAACACAACAATGTACTCCTCCATGGCTACAGGCAAACTGTGCAGCCAGTGCGGGATCCTCACTGCCCCTCACTCTCCCCCTCGGACTGTGAGCACACCCAGCCCTGAAGAGCCATTAGTGAGCCCCGTCAGTCACTGCAAAGGGCCCACTGCTGAAAGAGTGTGGCTACCTAATCCTGTATTTATAATTACAAGGACCCCAGAGAAGATCAAGGCACTATGAGGCTCAAAGAATAAATGTGGAAGAAAACAGTCAGAATGAACAGATAAATGCAACCCTGCACTTTCACTGCCTATACTCATGGGAAGCTCAATTCTCAAAACTCTGCACCTAACACTAAAATAATAATAATAATAATAATAATAATAATAATAATAATAACTTCCTATTTTTTTGTATAGATTTGCCACCACAAGAAAATTCTACAGACTACAGCCTGGACTTAAGAACCACTCATAATCATAAGGACTGATGTATGAAATCAAAGAACCAATGAAGGCTAGCAGCAAAGCAGTCACTTGAGGCACTGCTCACCCAGGGACCACAGCACTTATAGGTCTAGACAACCAACTGAACTTGAGTTTGCATTAGAAAGACAGACTTCAGGAAAATCAGGCTTCCAAAACTCTTAAATTTATATTTATTAAATAACCATGCATTCTAAGTGTTGAACCAAAATACTCGCAGACTAAGTTAAGAACTCTGAACTTAGATATTTCAAAGGGAAAAACTATAAAACGCATTCACAATCACTGTTACAACAACAGTGTGGGGGCCATCAAAGCCCGACGACAATGCCATGCTGTGTGCCAGAGTGAAGGAAAGAAAGTCTTCGGAGTGCTCTGGTGACCCTCTGTCCTTCCTTCCTTCCCCCTCCCAGAGGGCCGGGGAGAGGGGTGTACTCAGGTGAGTTCAGGGACCCATGCATATTCACATCACGTGTTGCCACTGAACTACATTTCCTGTTCTCTCTATGGTGTTTTTTAAGGTAAAGTTTCATTAGGGCTCCTCATAATTATTAAATTCATTTTTTTGTTGGTTTTTGTTGGTTTTCGAGACAGGGTTTCTCTGTGTAGTTTTGGTGCCTGTCCTGGATCTCACTCTGTAGACCAGGCTGGCCTCGAGCTCACAGAGATCCGCCTGGCCCTGCCTCCTGAGTGCTGGGATTAAAGGCGTGTGCGCCACTGCCTCCCACAAATTAATAAATTCTTTAAGAACATGTGCTTTCCATTCCAGGAAACGAGAGACATAACCACCAAAGCCTAGGCACCAAAGCCTAGGCACCAAAGCCTAGGCACCGCAAGCATTCAGATTCAAATAAGTCAATCACTAAAATCAACTGATCAAATGGCGGGAGGGGGGCCTGGGACACTTAAATGGGGTATTTAATAAGAGTGTGACTTTTTTATTTAACAATAAACATACAGCTGTGGTAGAGCTTAGGTTTAGAACTGCCATCTCAAGACTGTGCTGATAAAATGATGTACTAACTCAATTGACACTAAATACTAGGAGGAGGGTGATAGCAACGTGGAAGAAAGACACATGGTTGCATGTACATGTGTAAGCATGCTAACTTCTCCACAGAGCTGAAATTCACACAATAAAAATGCTTAAGTATGCAAATCACAGGTAGCTCACTCTTACCTTTGCTAGAATCTTTTACTACAATGTCAGAGATTTCAAACAGTTTGAGAGGAAGTGGCATCTTCCGGTTTGCTGCAATGGTCTTTAGAAGGCCAGGAAGAAGGGTAGTACGCGCCACCTACAGGAAAGATGGGAATTTGCACTGACTTGAGAACAACCAACAAACTCACTGTTGAAGGAGACAAAGCAGGCCAACTCCCTGGCTTCACAGGAAAACTCTTTTGGACAGAGCAAAGCCTAGATGTCTGAGTCACTTCAAATTTTCAAATCCAACTCACTGAAAGAACTGAAAATATTCTCCATTCCAAATTAACAAAATAAACACCAATAAATCTGATTAAAATCAAAGTGAGAAGCAAACACAACTCAATGACTATTCATACCTAAAAACTGGTTTTTCATTATAATTTTAAAAATTAACCTGAGCTCTCAAGGTTGTACATATGAAAAATTTTATATCCTATCTCCTTCCACAAAGTAACTGAAGTAGCCCAGGCTGGACGCTCACATTCAGTCTATACATGGCTCTTACATGATTTGAACTAGCTCGCTCAATCATTCTTACTGAGTCTTTTACTTCATAATTGACCTTTACTTACTATTCTCAGCTTTCCTCTCTTTCCCATCCGTTTATAGTAAATGTAAAATAAAAAAATAAATGTAGTTCTCTGATCCTGGCATGGTTATAAGCCTGTAATCCCAGGGCTTTGGAGACTAGATAGTGGGAACTGTGAGTTCAAGGCTAGCCTGGGCAACACAGTTTAAAGTCAGTTCAGCTGCTTAGCAAGACCTTGTGTCTCCAGCCTACCATAGTCAAGAACACAGAATCCCTGCACTGGAAAGCTGAGCCAAGGAAGAAGACTGTGATGAGTTCATGAGCAGTCTGGGATATACGGTGAATGCTGGGCCGGGAAGACCCTCTCTCAACTAGGAAGCAAAGTGGTTTCCTGACTTTTAGCTGTTGGACCTGCTTTTTACCTCTCACACTGGAGTACCCTCCTTTCTACATAGGATGTGTTCCAGATGCTCTAGTATCTTGTATCTGATATCAGAGACCAAGCCCATACCTTGGTACCAATAATGACACTTAGCATCTCTGCTGGGCATAGTAAGAGATGACTTAGGAAGATTAATGGCAGCGTAGTAAAGGTTAGTTAACACAATCTCTTGTTTCAAGATATCTTACATTATTATAGATCTTAGCAAACTCATTATACTGTTTCTTGGGTCTAGGGTATTTTACTCCGTAAATTAGAAATTGTAACCTTTTAAAGGAGTATTAACTGTCTGGCCTATTGACCATGTGGGTACCAGGGATCAAACTCAGGTTGTCAGCCTTGCTGGTACGCTTCCACTGTGCCATCTTGCCAGCTCAAGTACTACACTTAAAAGATAATTTTTCTCTAACCAGATGTGCTGGTGTGTGTCTGTAATCTCAGCACCTGGAGGTAGAGGCATGAAGATTAGGAGGTTTCAAGGTCATCTTCAGCTCTTACAGCTCGGCCTGCCTGAGCTACATGAGTGACTTAGAGTTTCTATTGCTATGATAAACACCATGAACAAAAGCAGAGGAAAGGGTTTCTTTCTTTTCACACTTCCAGTTAACAGCCCATTGCTGAGGTAAGTCAGGGCAAGAACTCAAGCAGGGCCTGTTCTTTTCCTGTGTGATTCTTAACTGTGGGTTCTTCTCCGACAGTGGATGTGCTATAGAATGGGCAGGAGAAGAGAAACATTATTTAGGGAAACTGGATTTTATCCCGATTATTATAAACAAGATTATCAAGTATCCTCCCTTGTCCCGGGTTAGCAGTGACACTTGATAATCTTGTTTATAATAATCGGGATAAAATCCAGTTTCCCTAAATAATGTTTCTCTTCTCCTGCCCATTCTATAGCACATCCACTGTCGGAGAAGAACCCACAGTTAAGAATCACACAGGAAAAGAACAGGCCTATACCCAAACTGCAAGCCACTTTACACTTAATTTCACCATGAGCAAGAACAACCTGCTCAGTGCACTGGTAATGGCAGAGTGGGAGGTGAAGCAGGCTGACGCAAAAGCTGCCAGTTTTAAGGATACTCTGTCATCTCCAGAGTACCTATCCAGAAAAACTGACTCCTGAGTGTGCTAAGTTGCAGCTATTTATGGCAGCAGCTAATGCATCTCTGATCTGCTGTTCCTCCATTTATATAAAGCAGAGCAGACAGGACACAAACTCTGAAGAATGTAACAGTTACAGAAATCTTGAGAAATACAAAATTTGTGTCACACTCAATAATGAAACTGAGGGAGGGAAATACATTTAGCTTAAACAAATAAAAATGCACCCAGATTCAATGAAAATGTGCTGAGTAAATATCTGTATAGCTCATTTGCCAGAACTGCTGGTAAGCTTAGGTGACAGTGAAAGACACAAAGCATAGTCCCATGTCGCGAGATATTTGTACACTGTGAAAATGCAATGCTTTATTGGTGTAATAAAAAGCTGAACGGCCCACAGCTAGGCAGGAGAGCTAGGTGAGACTTCCAGGCAGACAGGAACACTGGGAAGAAGAAAAGCAGAGTTAACAGCCAGATGCAGAGGAAGCAGGATGGGCAATACAGAGCAAAGGTAACTGAGCCACATAAAAGAATGTAGATCAAAAGATACGGGCTAATTTAAGTTATAAGAACTAGTTAGGAACAAGCCTAAGCTAAGGCCAAGCTTTAATAATTAATAGTAAGTCTCTATATTGTTATTTGTGAGCTGAGAGCACCAAAAAAAAAAAAAAAGAAAAGAAAAAAAGAAAAAAAAAATCCACCTGCAGTCAAAAACTAGCGTAATGGCTTATGGGGATTGAAGGAATACATTTTACTCCATTTACTACAAATAAATGGGAAAGAGAGGAAGCTGAGAATAGTAAGTAAACATCAATTATGACGTGGAAAATGCAGGTAAGAGTGGCTGAGCCAACTAGTTCAAAGCATTTAAGAACTAAGAATAGGCTGAATGTGAGCAGTTGGGAGTCCAACCTGGGCTATGCAGTGAGTTCCAGGGCAGCCTGGGGTACAGTGTAAGACACCATCTCAAAAACAATAATAATAATAATAATTAATAATAAATATTATATATTTTTTAAACAAGCCAACTTCTACCAAGCACAAGGCTCTAGACTCAATACTAATACACACACACACACACACACACACACACACACACACACACACACGGGGGGGGGGGGTGGGGGGTGGGGGGTGTCAGCAGGGTAGGGCTGACCAACTGCAAATTATCTAAAGAAAGTTCATTAAAATGTTCTAAGGATTCACCCCAATGTACAATAACTGAAGAAGAGAGCTTTCCTATGTCCTTTACCACAAACTTGACTTTTACCCCAATTCTTATCTACTTAAAATTCTTACCTGGAACTCAGCAGTTTTGGGATTGCTTATGTGAACTGCCTTTGTTTCAGAGATATCCAAGCCGAGTTTATCAGCAATATCTTCTTGGGAGCACTTAAGAACATGTAAAATAGATTAGTATGGGCAATGGCTAACTCAAAATTTAAAAGTATTTAATGCTATCATTCAATTTACAGTGGTTTCTTAGCAATGCACCTTCTTTATATAAATCAGTAAGTTAATAATAAGCTAAGAGTCTTATCTATTAGGTCTGACAATAATTTATCATTTGTAATTCACCAAGCTTAGGCCCACAGAAGATACAATTAACCACGAAAAGCTCTCTATGATGAGCTATAGCCACAACATGGAGCTGGTTAACATTTCCTGTAGAGATGAGGGTTTAACCCACACCCAGTCCTTTTTGTACTAGGCCCGCATTGACCTTTCCAGTCTAAGTTCCTGATTCCTATCTGTTTTCTGAACACTACATTTTTGCCTGCCTTTATGTAGGCAAAAATGTCCCAGTACCACATTCAGGCCAACCCAAGGCTCTAGCTACATAAGTGACTTCTCTTGCACCTCTTATGTAAAAATATCTCTAGCAGTACCATTAAGAGTCCCTGTGGTGGTTTGAAAGAAAATGGCTCCCAAAGGAGTGGCACTATTAGGAGGTGTGGCTTTGTGGGAGGAAGTGTGTCACTGTGGGGGCGGGCTTTGAGGTCTCTTTTGCTCAAGCTTCCCTCAGTGTGACAGCCAGTTGACTTCCTGTTACCTCTAAGTCAAGATGTAGCACTCTCAGCTCCAGCATGATGTCTGCTTGCATGCCGCCATGTTCCTCACCATGACGATAATGGACTAAACCTCTAAAACTATAAACAAGCCCCCTCAATTCAATGTTTTCATTTCTAAGAGTTGCTGTGGTCATGGTGTCTCTTCACAGCAATAGGACCCTAACTAAGACAGTTCCCTTCCTTGGTTTCCTCAGGCTTCCTGACTCCCAATGCAATCCCAGAAAAGTCTGCACTGATTTGGGGCAGGCTGTGGAACTGGGAGAATTCACATGACTGAACTCTGCTCACTGTTCTTTGAGATGCTCACCATTTAACTTTCCCTACACATGGCCCATGTAGCTCCTAAGACAAGTAAACTGCTTCATTCTTATCCACGGGCAGAAACCAGAGCAGTAGGCAGACGTTAGAACAAAACTCACTCTTAGATCCAACAAATCTAGTGAGGATCAAGATTTAGAAATAATGTATCTCCAAGGCCTGACAGAAAGTACTAGAAATATATATAAAATGATCAAGTGATGACAACAAATCACCACAAAAAATAAACAATTACCCCATTTTTAAAAATAATTAAACACTTAACATGAAAAGCTAGTGCCGCCAAGTTCCTCGAGGCTTATCCAAACTTTAGGCAATATTGGTCATGGAACTGTTCTAAAAGGCATCTTCAAGTAGAGGCCTTCAAAGCACTAAAGAGCTGTTGTTTGCCAGGCACTGGACCAGTAGGAAGCCTGGAGCTGAGAGAAGGTAAACAGCCAGCTCACCTGAGAAGAATTCTGTCTTCACTGCATCCTAATGCCTGCCCTAGCAACTCCTGCCTGAGCTCACTCAAGGCCCGGGCTGGCACTGATTACCATCCTACCTCAGCCTCCTCAGCGCTGACATTACATCTGTGCTAGTGTGTACCGCCAGACCCAGCTCTGCCATACTTTGTTGAAAAAGTCTTCAAACTGTAACAGAACAGAGTCCACACTACTGTGCTCCAGAGAGAAAGCCTGAACCATACTGAAAAAACACCACTTTGTCCAGTGCAGAGGGGAGTTTTTGTAACAAGATTTAAATACATTGTGATCAGTCATTTTACAAATGCATTTACATTACCTACCGGCTCTCAAACAGAACTAGCTCTGGCTGTGTGAAAGGAAAAAAGGCTCCCCAGACACAGGTCAACATCCCAATGCATCTGAGTGACCTTGTGCTTCATAATGTAATGGGAAACAATCAAGACAATCTGAAGCATTTTCAATAAGCTTCCCTCAAGTGATAGTAGCTAAGGCCTAGGAAGGAAGATGGTCTTCAATATTAGCATTTATGTGTCTACTATAAGGTTAGGGAATAGAACAAGTATAAAAGCCATAATCATAGCCGGGCGGTGGTGGCACACGCCTTTAATCCCAGCACTCAAGAAGCAGAAGGTAGGCAGATCTCTGAGTTGGTGGCCAGCCTGGTCTACAGAGTGAGTTCCAAGACAGCCAGGGCTACACAGAGAAACCCTGTCTCGAAAAACAAACAAACAAAACCCACAATCATAAGTGTTACTCTTAAGGTTAAAGTAGACATTTAATTCTAAAACTGAGTCAATTTATAAAAGAAAATATTACACCTAGTATGCAGTATTAGTAAAAAAAAAATCCTAATGCTAAAAAGTGAACTGCTTGTTAAGAAGTCAAGGACCAGCTTTGGAAGACTGTCATCACTCTTGGGCAAACTGGATTTAACAATACAGACTAGCAACGTTGAGCTGTTTAGAAAATGCAGAACTTTATAGATTTTTAAATTTGATTATTTATTTGTTCATTTTATGCACATAGGTGTTTTGTCTTGCATGTGTGTCTGTACACTACATGAGTGCATGGTGCCCACAGAAGCCAGAAGAAGGTATTAGATGCCCTAGGACTGGAGTTACAGATAGTTGTGAGCTACCATGGGGTGCTTGAAATTGAACCTGGGTCCCCTGCAAGAGTAGCCAGTGCTCTAAACCTCCAGCCCCTATAAAGACTTCTAACAGGAAACTTTATGTGAGATCTGTCCTCTCCAGCCCCTCACTCCTTTCCTCCCAGACAATGAACATAAATGTGTGACTGGACAGCTGAGCAGACTGCTCAGTATGACACTCGAGGGCTATAATTCAGTCACAAGCTTTGGCTCATACCAGGCCTGGGCTGGAATCTTGGGCGCGTACCTGTGGTTGCATGGGGGATGGAGGGACTGACAGAGAAGTTATTCTAGCTGCTATGGAGGATAGGAACACTTCCTGAGAAGAACTGGTACCATGTACATACAGTCATCAGTGGGGGGTGAAGCCTCCCTGCAGAGCAGGCCCTAGGCAAGAGGCAGCTTCTGTGCTCCTATAAGATACATGGACTCAATCACAAAATCAAAAGGCACTAATAGAAGGCAGTGAGAACTACAAGCCAAAGTCTTAACTGCAGTTAGTTTGGGGAAAAAGAACAGAATCACAAGTGGAAACAGCAACTTTGTATTTTATAAAGTTGAAATCCTTCAAAATGATAATGTATTGTTTCCTCTGTCACTGTGTATTTTAAAAAAGCACACACATTTCTCAATGCTAAGTTTTATACGTCACTGTGTGTAAAATGGTGACTGCTCACAAATGGGAATGAATGTCTACCCACGAGAGAGAGGCATGGCACTCTAAGGCTAGTGCACACGAGCTGAGGGGTCAGGCACTGGGCCCCCAGCCCTGACTCTGAGGACTGTTGTGTGCACTGTGTCAGCTCTCCCCTTTCCAGCTCCGCTTCCCACAGGTGCAGTGCCTGCTAACAGATGCTGCCTCGGACCCATCACCTAATGTTCGGAAGGGTTAGAACCTCAGGGCTAGGGCTGGGCATCAGGAAGCGAGGCAGCTGCCTCATCCACAGGTTGTTAAATCGAGCTCATTGGGCTAGCCAAGAGGAGTCTGGGCACCGCGGACATTCTCAGCCAGGGGAAACCATACAAACTACAGGCACATTTACTGCTTTCAGTGGTCAGCCTGAGGAGAGAGAGAGAGGCCAAGTTCCTTCTGATTCTGTAATAACATTCATTTCCTGATTTAGGCCTTTTATGTCAGTTTTTCAACTCAAAGCAAATGTTTGTGAACATGTTCAAAGACAAAGAAATAAGTCTAATGTGGAACAGTTCCCAAGACCTTAACCAGGGCGGCATCTAGTGGGTACAGCCACAACCAAATTAAGACCGAATATTCTAACCTAACAAATCTTTTTATGAAATTCATTGTGCACCTTCCACACTTACATCAAATATAAAGCACATGGTCATCTGTCCTTCGGATTTTTTTTTTCCCTAGGCTTTCACAGTCTTCTATGACTAGTCAAAGAAAAACTCCCCATTTTTCTTTACTAAAAATTGTACGATCTCAAGGAACAAAGTTTCTCTTTCAGAATCTGGAAGTTTCAGCAGGCTAGACTTTATAGATTCACATAAGGAATCACAGAATAGACAATTCAGGGATTCCAGGAAAACAGTCAGCCAGCCAGAAGTGAGTTGAAAACGTACCAGAGCAAAGGTAAGTGCCTCAGTGAAGCCGGCAGCCGCCATATCGAGTCTGAGGAGTTCTGTGAGCTTGTTGATAGGAACCTGAGAGGAAAGCAACACACCACACATCTCCAACCTGCTGTTTTCTTTAGCAGATTCCTGCAGAACACACCCCTCAAAGGAACCAACCCCTCCCCTCCCCAGCTAACACCCCCATCACAGCTAGCCAACAGCCTCCCACCCCGCCTCGCTCACAGGACAGCATCTGCCTTCGGGCCCAACTGAGAAAATGAATCTTCCCGTTAAAGAGATTCAACAAGAGCGCCACACTTGAAAGCTGTCCTTCTTCAAAGAACTAGTCATCACAGGTTCTCTAATCATCTGGGCATCTGTTTCGTGTCCTTCCCCTAGCAAAGGCCTCCCCTAGCAAAGCACATCCAAATGCTGCTTAATTCCCGGGTTCTGTTTGTCTCCAAGCCTTCCTGGCATTCAACAGTCAGTTGCTAACAAGAGGAGTGTTTATTTAAAGGTGCAATCTTACTTGATTAGCTATGGTGTATGCTTTCGGCAGAGTCATCTGAATGTTGTTATATCCATAAGCAATAGCTGCGTCCTCCACAATATCACATGCATGGATAACGTCCGCTCTGGTGGGAGGAATTTCAACCTCAATCTGATTGCCATCACCTATGACTTCTGACTTCAGACACATCCTGGTCAGGAGCTTGGCAAGGTTTGCAGGAGATTCCCTAAAAAAAATGCACAAACCATAAGCTTCACTGGAGTAGGTGAAACACGCTTACATTCTGTTCCAAGATAGTTTCGACCTGAAATAGTAACCTCTCTTTCTGAATTGTTAGGTATCAAATATCCTAGCTTACTATCAAGCATTCTTTCAAGAAAAATAACTCGCTGTATACTTTATGCTTGAATTCTCTTCTCTCCCACCAGAAATAAGTTTCAAAGCATACCTGATTCCAACTTTCTTATTAATGAAATCAGCTCTCACCATCTCCTTTCTGTAAGCCAGCTCCTGAGAAAGAAAGTTTGAAAACTTAATCATCAGACGCAGTTTTCTAGTCTTTCTTAGTCAGTCAGTTGTTGCAGCTCTGTTACCCATCCAAGAGACTGCTCTTAGAGCCATACTCTGAAATAAACCTGAGGGGGTTTTGTTTCAGTTTTGAGAGACAGGGTTTCTCTGTGTAACAGCCCTGGCTGGCCTTGAACTCCGCTTGCCTCTGCCTCTGTGCTGGGATTAAAGGCATGTGCCACCACTGCCCAGACTAAACCTGAGGTTTCGAAATATTATTATAGAACCAATTTGTTAAACCTGATTCATGTATGAATATTTTCCGTCCTAAATTATTTTTTTACTGTTTGGAAATAATATAAATCCCGAACATTTTTCTTTTACAAGGTCATCCCACTCCTACAGTGCAACACTATCATACTGTATCATTTCTAAGATGTTTACAAATGTTTGGTCTTATGCAGTTAAAGTATATGACCAAGGGACAACAATCCAACTGTCATAATGTACCATTCATTGTACTAGTGAGACCTAGGGAGCACATATCTCAGGTCAGCCAAATGGCTCTGTGAGTAAAGGAGCTTGCTGCCATATCAGATGACCTGAATCCCACACGATAGGAGAGATGTCTCCTGCAAGATGTCCTGTGACTTCCACTTGGGTGCTATAGTTCATACACCCTAAATAAACACAATCAATCAATCAATCAATCTATCTATCTATCTATCTATCTATCTATCTATCTATCTATCTATCTATCTATCTATCTATCATCCATCCATCTATCTATTTCCTGGAACTGAGAGTCTGCTCTACCACTGAGCTAAATCCCCAATTCCCATAATTAAATTTTTTAAAAGAATAAATTTCTGTTACCATTTCCCAAGTAGAAAACCACTATGATGTCCCCAGACCTGCCTATCAATCTGCTCCAGGAGACAGTACAGTGGCTGGGAACATGTCATAAGCTGCCATTCACTCTCCTTCAAATGGCACACAACCTTACTATCTTCAGTGAAAGCACACATGCATGAACCCGAGGCTCTCCACCACCTTTGCAAACAGCTTACGAACACTTACCCACATTATCCTCGATGTGCACACTGTTAACGAGTGCACACAGTGCACGCATGAATAATGAAGAGAGGAGGCAGACTAGCTTCAAAGCTCACACTGTTAATTACTGACCTCCAAACCCTTACTCCTTTCTAGGTAGCAGCAAGACTAGTGAAAGACAACAACCTCCACGGTATCACAGACAGAAGGAGTACTGCCCCTTGGGACATCTTACTCTGTGAACAACCCCCACCCCCACCCCGCTCTGGGGTAAGTTTGCTTTCATGAGGCTATCTACACAAGGAAAAAGCAAACAAAACTTTATATTTCTCCTCTTCTTTACAAAAATATATACTGTTTTATTAAAACCTGATAATTCCTCATATTAAAAAAAAAAAAGAAAGGGAACTTTGATGGAAAGATGATCTTCACAGGACCCAAGTTCAATCCCCGGCATCTACATGATGGTTCACAACCAACTGTAACTCCAGTTCCAAGAGAAGAGATTTGATGTCCTCTTCTGGCCTCTATAAGCACTGAATGCACATGGTGCAGATACACATGCAGGCAGAGCTCCCATACACATAGAATACTTTTTGTTTTTTGAACAATGTTCTTCAAATTAGACATTTAAAAAACCATTATGAAGTTGTGCACACCTGGGTCACAGCACCGAAGGGGCGAAGCAAGAGGATCATGAGTTTGATGCCAGCATGGGCTAAGGTTCTGGTCTCAGGAAAAAAAAAAAAAGCAACCAGAAATTCTTCCTTTGTCCACATGCATGGACTTGGAATGAAGCACTGAAGATTTTCCCACCACACAGACGCCACCTATTTTTTCATTTCACAAACCCCTCAGATCCAGCCCTGGGGCTGGATATCCTGTTGGGACGGCACTGGACTTGCTCTCTTATAATGGGTAGCCCTGAAATGTCATCTTTAAAAAAACCTAAGCCCTTTTCTGTCCCTCATCTTAGCAACGCTGCTGTGTTGCTGCTGTTCCAAGCTCTGCCCTGGCACCCATGAGGCCATGTCCCAGTGAAAGCCTGGGCGCCCTTTTTTTTTCCTTTTTCTTTCTTTCTTGTTTTGTTTGTTAATAAAAGTTAACCAACAATCACCATTACAATGCAAATCAAGTGAACATCTAGTTCAGTAGTTTAGTCCTTGCCTTACATTTGTGGTACCCTGGGTTCCATGCCCAACATTAGAAAAAGCCCAAATAGAAACTACAGAATCTCGCAGGGCAGCGGTGGCACACGCCTTTAATCCCAGCACTCGGGAGGCAGAGCCAGGCGGATCTGTGAGTTCAAGGCCAGCCTGGTCTACAGAGCGCGATCCAGGACAGGCACCAAAGCTACACAGAGAAACCCTGTCTGGAAAAACCGGAAAAAAAAAAAAACAACTATAGAATCTCTAAATCAACAAAAGCTGATACTGTGATTTCAGCTGTATAGTACTTACCCACTTGCTCCATGATAATCTAGAAATAGGATGTTGGGGCAGTGAGATGGCTCAGTGGACAAAGGTCCTTGCTACATCAGCCTGGCAAACCCCAGAATCCACGTAAAGATGAATAAAGAGAATAACTCCACGACATTGTCCTCCAGCCTCCACAGACATCGTGCACATGTGCGCACGAGTGCGTATACACACTAATAATACCAAAAATTTCTAAAAGAATACCATACTAAACACTAATGTTTTGAGGAAGGGTAATGTTTTTATCTTAGCAGACATTATCACACTTATAAAACTATTTTACTGGCTGGGAGAAGTAGAGAAAGGTACTTTCCACCAAGTCTAATGACTTAAGTTCTATTCCTGGTATCCACGTGGTGAAAAGAGAATCAACTTCTATGAATTGTGGGGCACGCACACTCATATACAAATAAATGTAATCAGGGGCTGGAGAGATGGCTCAGGGTTAAGAGCACTGGTGCTCTGGGATCCAAGTTCTGTTCCCAGCACCCACATGGCAGCTCACAACCATCTGTAACTCAGTTCCAGGGATCTGACACCCTCCTCCATAACACTCATTAAAATTTTTCATTTAAAAAAAGCAATTTCATGTTCTGATTCACTTCATAAATGACAGAACAGTTTAAAAAAAAAGAAAGAAAGAAAAAAGAAAACTCTCAAAGGAACACAAGCTGATCAGAGAATTGTCTCACCGAGCCAGAATTATAACTAAACGACTGTGATAACATTCTATTCAAAATGACCACCTTACAATGGATATGGTGTCATACTCCAGTTCTTGGGGAGGGAGACAGGAGGATTATGAATTCAAGAATAGCTTCAGCTACATAGTGAATTCAAGGTCAGCCTCAGCTACAAAGCAAGACCCTGTCTAAAAAGCAACCAAAAATAAAAAATAATGTCTTAGGTGTTTTCTACCAAGACCCAATGTTTAACAATAACTGCTTACTTCTAATCCAGTCTGAATACATTCAGAGTCACTACAGTGACGGTCCTCAGCAATTTACAGATTCCAATGTGAACATACTAACCGAGTAATCATAAAAGGGATGAGACTAGAAATCACCCAGCTACCTAGGAGATCACAGTATTATGGTACCATGTAATACACCATGAGGACAGCTACAGTCAGGCATCTGCACTTAAATCCTTGCCACACTTACTAACAGACACTCTATTAAACATTCCAGGCCTCACCATCTCTCTACAGAAAGGCAGCACACCACTCCCCCACACTGAGAACTGAATCCCTGAGACACGGTGCAGTGTGTGTTGCAAGGCTGAGTAGATGTACAGATGGATTAGTCAACACAGAGAAACAAACACTCAACAACCACAATGGGTAATATAGCCAGGACTACCATTATCATCAACTTTTAAGAACTTACTGGAAAGGTACTTGATTTTCCATTAGGAGAAACTACTTCAACTGCTTCAACTCTAAAAATAAAAGAAAATAGGTCAGAAATAAAATGCTTCATAAATGAGCTATAAATTCTTCAAATGCTTATGATTACTAACTGTTTTATAACTCCAGCCGCAACATGTTTGATCACTCACATCCTAACGTCGTCATTTTGACCAACCTTCCTACATACTATATTCTTCTACCACTCCAGGCCTCAAAGCTCCCTTCCCCCATCCCTTTAGGCAGTGGCCACCTGGAAAGCCTATTTCCCAGTGTGGAAGACATGCATCCTACATGGACTCTTTAACAACACTGATGTATACCCCAAACTTGACCAGGATACTATGCTGCAAGACAGGAGCTAACACATAAATCCCTGAAATACAAATGATAAAAAAAGAAAACTTCCTAACTTCAGTCATTTTTATTCTTACACATTTACTGTGAATTATAACTGAGAGTCTAGAATAAGCTGATGCTAATAGATAGTAAGGACATGCAGCTCTGTCATATACTACTATACCTCTATTTAGCTATTCCTCCATCTTTCCATTCTCAAGCCTACTGGTCGTTAAATACCACTTAAATTTCATTGCTTCCATGAGGTCTTGCCAGACTGGCCTTATAAACACCAGAACGCATACTGTTTAGAGCTCTGTCATCTCCCCAGATGTTCTAGCTACAGGAACCACATCTAAATCTACGCACTGACAGACCTTAGCTGTATTCATTCCTTGAAGCTTATATCTACGCTAGACATATAAGAGTAAAGCCTATGTCCCAATCAGGGTTTTATGTATGAATGTTTTGCCTGCATGTATATATGTATACTAATTGTTAAAAATAGTACAGGAGGCGTTAGAGCCTTGGTTTCAGAGGACTGGTCAATGATGGTGCTGAGTCAACTTACGTAAACTGATTTTCACAGTATTCACTGAACATGGTGACAATAACGTCAAGCACGATTTTTGCCTGCAAAAGAAAACATAAATATTATGGCAATTTATAAGTATATTCTCACTCAATTCAGATGTAATGAATATTTATTATAATTTAGTGTTCAAACACCTAAAAATGAACCCTTATATACACATTCTAAGAAAGGAAGTAGAATAAAAACTTAGGAACAGGCTTGTTCTTATCTTCAGGTGTTCTCTATTTATGCAGCTCTCTGAGAGTTACAATCCATGACTGAGACAAATCGTTTAGTTCCCCCAACCCCAACCCTGGATTATGAGGTTTCAAGAGAGACAAATGGCTAGTTACTGAAGTAAATGTTATCAATTTCGTAAGTCTCTGAAGCCAGACTGCTGGATTCCTGGCTCAACCACTTACTAACAATGTGACTTCAGATGATCTACTTTATTCTCTCTGCATCTCAGTTCTCTCACTGGTTAAGTAGAGATAGTAACAATTCCGACCTTTGTTAACTATAAGAATGAACACACAAACACAAAGTACATGGAACATCCCTAGGCAGTAAGGCCCTCTAAGTTCTTGGGCTAAACAAACCTTACGGGGGCTGGAGAGATGGTTTAGTAGTTAAGAGCACTTGCTGCTCTTACAGAGCACCCAGCTCAGTCCCCAGCACCCACATGGCAGTTCACAACTGTTGAAGGCAAGTCCAGTTCTAGGGAATCTGGTACCATTTTCTGGCCTCTGCAGCCACCAGGCATGTATGCAATGCATATATACACATGCAGGCAAAACACTTGTACACATAAGATAAATAAATCTTTAAACAACAACAACAAAGGCAAATAGTACACACAGTTAAGAGATACAAATCAAGTGCCTCCAATAGTCTCCAACGCTGCAGATCTAGGGGAGAGTCTCCTCAGGGTCCTGTTTCCACATGCCAGTCTCCTAATGCTACAGGATCTCTCTTCATTTGCTTACTACATACTCTCTCAGCTTTACTTACCATGTATAAAGAACAAAGCTTTCCTAGCAATCGAATCCAACATTTGTAGGAATTGAAAGTGAGCAGACAACTAGTAAGCTACACAGTCTAGATAGTCAGGGATGTCAGCTATGAAGTCACTAGGGATAAAAGTCCGTTTTACCCAATTCTTCTGGTTGGTTGGTTGGTTGGTTGGTTGGTTTTTCGACACAATGTCTCAAGTAGCCCAGGCTAGCTTTGAACTTATGTAGCCAAAGAAGACCCTCAGTTCCCTATCTTCCTGCCCCTCTCAAGGGTTGGGATTCTGGGCATACCACTTTCTTTTTTTGAAGAAAAACTTTCCACGTACACAAGAGCACAGACTATTCACTTAAATTAAGCTGATGAAGTAATACAATTGCAGACTCTCCAGTCACAAGTCCGTATTGCTAAGCCAAGAAGCATACACTTATTAAGTTCCTAGCACTGGAAAGACATTAGTTGTTCATTAAGCGTTTGTAAATTAATGCAAGTACCATAAACAAGCTGTAGATTATCCACATCATTTTAATTTTTTAAATTTCAACAATATGTTCCCACCTCTTATAACATTTTAAACTTTAAAATCAGTCTTGGCCTAGAAGTAAAATGTATCTTGTCTAACGGTATATAAGTTAACAAAAGATTTAATTTACCTTAGTGAGGTCAGTTCCTGTGCATTCAATAAATATATTCTTAGTATTTACTGTTATTTTTGAATGATTCCCTGTAAACAATAACAAAAATTTCAGAGACATGAAATAATACAAAACTTAATTTAAAAAAAAATCACTTTTAAACTTAGAAAACAATCTAAATACCCTAGAAGTAAGGGGATATACAACTTTTTTCCTTTGATTTTTATAGACAGGGTATCATTAGCCCAGGTTAACCTAGAATTCACTATACAGCCCAGGCTACAGTGATCCTCCTGCCTCAACTTCCCAAGTACTGAGATTACAGATAAGAGCCACTATGCCTGGCTCTAGGATATGTCTATTTTCTTTATACAATTATTTATTTAGTGTGATGCCATGGCACATGTGTGGAGGTCAGAGGACAGCCTCAAGAGTTGTTCTCTTTCCACCATGGAGCTTCCAGGAATCAAACAGAGCTCAGCAGGTGGGAAGCCAAGTGCCGTCATCTTCCACTGAGCCATACCACCTGACCTGGGATATGAGACTTTTAGGCTCCCATTGCAAACTGGAAAATACAGATAATCTTTACCATCCTATAACATAATTGCAAACAATCCCAGTACTCAGGAAGAAAAGGCAGGTGGATTTCTGGGAGTTTAAGGCAAGCCTGATCTAGACACCAGTTTTAGGACATCCAGGGTGATGAGGAGAAACCCTGTGTCAAAATAGAAAACAAACAGCTACAAACAAATCACTAAGGTTCAGAAAGATTAAACTACCCAATCATGATCACAAACTATGAAGCATAAGGTTAAGATGAGTTTGGATCTAGTTAACTTGGTCCACATCCTTGACCAGGGACTGTGGGCATCTGCAATCTCAACAACTCCTTGTCATCCCGAGTCAGCTAACCCTCCTTCTGGTCTCCCCAAAGACACACATCTGCAGCTTAGCCATGACTAAATCCACTAAACACATTTAAACTGCTTCATGAGCTCCTTCACAAAGGAATTAAGAGTACAACATTTAAATAACAGTTTTAGTTTATAAAATTACAAATCAGAGCTTGAGTTCAACAAAGAGACTTGCTGTTAATACTGAAACACCTAAATAAAAGTAAACCAAAATTTCTCTCTTTCTCTTCTTTTACCCAAAGGACCAGTGCACTTGCCACTTAAGCCTGGCAGCCTGAGTTCAATCCTGGAACCCACGTGGTGGGAGGAGAACAGACTCTTAAAAGCTGTCCTCTGACCTCCGCATGCCATGGCATAGATGCTCATGCACAAGCCCAGCTACATACGATAGCCAGACACTAAAAATATCTAAAACCCTGAAGAATGGGACAGAACCCATAGATTAGTATCAGAACATCCTTCACATGCATAAATATTTTTACAGTTACAAATTAAATGTACACCCTATGTCATTCTAAATAATATCGTTTACATAAAAATCAGCAGTTAAACTAAAGGTTTGGAAAAATATATACAAAAAACTTTTAAAATAAAATCTATGGGGCCGGAGAGATGGCTCAGTGGCTTAGAGCACTTGTTGCTCTTGCAAAGGACCTGGGTTCTGTTCCCAGCACCCGCGTGGTGATTCATAACCATCTGTAACTCCTGTTTCAGAGGATCTCTGTTCTGGCCTCCAAAGGTACCAGGTACAAATGTGGTGCAGAGACATACATGCAAGCAAAACATTCAAACACATAACATTTTTTTTTCATTTTTAAATAATAACATCTTCAAAAGACCTGAGATTCAGATCTAAAGTTAATGACTGCCTCAGTCAGCCTATTGAGAATTCCACAAAAGCACTAAACAGAAGAAACTGCAAAGATCCATGCTCTTTCTGAACTTACTCACCATTTATAATTGGAGGCATCGAGAGGACCACACCATTGCTGTCATAGATAACTGGGTACAGGGGCTTATTTTCAATGATATGTAAATAATGCTTAAGGTGGTTGTCAGTCTGAAAAGAATTAAGTCAAACAAAATGATTTATTTCTACTTTAGCCAGCTGACATTAATCTGTTATTAAAAAAAAAAGTCAGAAAAACATCAAAAATGTTCCAAATGACAGGAAGCTATAAACTTACAAACTTTTCCAGTATAAATGGGTATCTTAATGTTTGCATACAGTCTCTCCTACTGTGAGATGAGGAACTGGTCACTTTCCCAGAGTGAAAATAGATTGGCATTGGCACTGCTAAGTCATCACAAACAAAATGCAGCCATCACAAAATTCCAAAAGACAAATTAAGTCACTGGTAAGTTAAGAGAAATTGTACAAGATCTACTTGTCATTTTCAATGTTAAATGATGGCTGAATCCATCCTCACTGTTGAAGCTCTAAGATGCTAACAGGGATAGATATTTTATAATGGTATTCCTCACATACACAAAATAGCTAAATTTCTAATTATACACACAAGAGTGTTAATTCAACACAAATGTGAAAATTAAAAATAGAATATAGTTTACTTACTGGCTCTCAGTTCTTGAATAACCCAGACATAGCGGCTTATGCCTTTAGTCTCAGCATTCAGGAGGCAGAGGCAGAAGGATCCTCATGAGTTCAAGGCCAGCCTGGTCTAATAGTGAGTTCCAGGACAGCCAGGGTTATATATATAGACACTGTCTCAAAACAAACAAACGAGCAAACAAAAAAAACAAAAGCTAACAATAAACAAAACCAGCCAGGTGGTGGTGGTGCATGCCTTTGATCCCAGCACTTGGGGGGCAGAGGCAGGCAGATCTCTGTAAGTTCGAGGCCAGCCTGGTCTACAAAACAAGTTCCAGGGCAGGCCCCAAAACTACACAGACCCTGTCTCAAAAAACAAAACAAAAAACAATAAACAAAACCAAATTGTGATCCAGGCCACAGCTACTTAAACTGTGGGTTACAACTTTATATGGGCCACATGACTGAATATAGATGTTAACAAAAATTTGGCAACAGTGAAAGGTTTTTAAAGACACACCAACCAAAAACTAATTCAAAATCAAACATGTGATGAATGTGATGTGTTTCTGGCAGCGCTTACCCAAGCTGCCATGCCTTCAATGCAGTCTGGCTTCAGAACACATAGAAAGTAGGGGCATAGCATCCCATATGCACCTCAACCCAGACTCACTACTATTGCATGCTATGATCTGCAGTGATTACACTGAACACAGAAAATCGGATCTTGTAGAAACACAATAGTTTAATTACGGAGAACAAAGACTTTATGAACTTGAAGGTTTCCTGCCTCTGCCTCCAAAATGCTGGGATTCCACACATGCACCCCTTGCCAGCTAACAAAGACCTAATATTTTCTTGTTATTCCTTAGCCCATATTAAATTATTTATCCTTAGATTATACTGTGTCAGAATGAATTCTGGCTTAGGAATAGAACAGGATTCTCAAACATTTCTTAAATTTCTTAATTCTCTGTCATTCTGTGTTCAACATTTACATGAAGCATTGACAATTATAAATCAAAATATCAACTCTGAAAAATACTAAGATGCTCCACATCCTACAGTATCAAATATTTGATACTTTATTTGTAAGGTAAGTATAGTGACTCCCTCAAAACCATTGTTGTAAGCCATGTATGTTAACTGCAAATTGAGAAGGAACACACGAATGTCTATTTTATTTTTGGTTAAAAAACAAAAACAAAAAGATACTGAGCCAGTGAGACGGCTTAGCAGGTAAAGATGCCTTCCTCCTACAAGCCAGGCAACCTGAGTTCAATCCTCAGAATCCATTCTGGAAGGAGAAAACCAACTTCTAATAGGCCTCTCTCTGACCTCTATATCCAGCCATGGCGTACGTGTACACACACACACACACACACACACACACACACACACACACACACACACACGGAAGACTTTTTTACCTTGTATATATTCATTAGTTCACAAGCTGTATACTCCTTGGTCTTACTAAGAGGCTTGAATTTGATATCTGAAGGACGTTTCGCAGTGAAGGTAAATGGGCCTGATAAAGTGTCCAAGTCATGAGTGCCAATAGCGACCAAGGCTCTTTTTCTAAACGTTCAAGGGCAAAGGAGGAGGAGAAGGAAATGAGAGCGGGAGATCTTAATATTCTGAAGATAACAGACCATACGTTTAAAATTGTATTTTAAACACTTCCGTAAAACAGCCCATCGCTGCTCTACATCTTCATTGCAGTATAACAAATTCTCAGTCATTAAAATAGTGAGAACAAAACGTTCAATAGGAAGCACATGCTTCCTCTAATTATTACGTTCAGATAAAATGTATAACACTAGATAAAGCTGGGGGTGTAGCTCATGGGCAGAGTTCTTGCCTTGCATGCATAAAGCCCTGGGCTGAAGCCCAGTACTGAACCAAAACAAACAAACAAACAAAAAGGTATAGGTAATTAAAAACTGGAATAACTATGGCTGCACTGGGCAGAACTACTAGCAAGTAGAAAGCATTTGTTATTCAATGAGTTAGTAATAAACACAGAACTACCATATGATGAAATACATGGGTCAGTGAGTTTAGATAAATGAACAATTGTCAAACCCATGGATAACAAAGTAGAAACCAATCAGACTTTAAAAAAAAAGGAAAAGGACAAGGACAATGTTTGATCTATGAAAATCAAGGGTGGGGGGCAAGGAAACCTTTAGTCTGTGAAAGACTAATAAAACTAATAAGCTTCTACACAGACCAAAGTGGGAATTGCAGAGGAAGCATTGCAACAGACAGTACAGGCATCAAAGACTAAGGGGGCATTAGAAACAACTTCGTGGCAATCTGTGATAACCAGAATGTCAAGTTCCAAAACTCTCTGCAGACATTACTTAGGAGTTACTGACTGGCAGGAACTGACTCTGTCATGCCTGAGGATTAGGAGGTGCTGCTCTCTTCTCCCAGGTAGTTAAAGTTCACCATTTCCAGAAACAGTAAGTAAGACAGAGGTTGAAGTGGAATAAAATAAAGCAATGCCTCCTGACGCTGAAGAGATTTTCAGCCAAGTACAGGGGTTCACACCTCCAACTCCAGTGCTCAGGAGGCTGCAGTAGAAAGATCAAGGCAAGTTCCAGGCCAGCCTGAGCTACAACTCCACAAAAAGGAGGAAGGGAAGGAGGGGAGAATTTTATAGTAAATATGTCCAAAACACAGAATCTGCCAATCACTTCCTAGCTTTCACTCTTGTCAAATCTTGTACCTTTTCTTTAAAAAACATCTTCTACTTTGCTGCAGGCAGGCTGTTCCCATTTTATTGTCCTTGCCTGCTGCATTCTTACAATGTACAACAAACTTTTTCTTCAAAATAAATTCAGTTTATTTCCTATGATTTTGCTTAGTAATGACAGATATCAGCAAGCTCATACATAGATTTTTAATATAAAAGAGTAAGAACATTATTTGGGATCCTAGGAACATGTTTCTATTAACTGAGCAAAGACATTTTACAAAGAAGAAAATACCTAAGTACTAGCTGCCAAGTTTGATTTATAGTTTTAAGCATTTTTCACCACTGAAGAAAATATCTAGAGTTCTCTTCCCATATATACCACATATACATCCCTTCATGTCAGTGCAGCTTGACGAGATTCAATTATTAAGAAATAAAAATTTGCTTTTCTATCTTTTTCAGTTATTTATTTAAGAATATGTAATGTAACTGTCAGTATTATCTTTGGATCAAAATAATTTGTTTCAAGATCAACACAAATTAGCTAAAACTACAGTTTCTCACCATTAATAAATACGTAATTTTCTTTTTGGTTGTTTGTTTAAACAGGGTCTACCCACGCAGTCCCGGCTGGCTTGGAATTAGCCTAGCCTTGAGTAGACAACGAACTTCCTGCCTGTCTCCTAAACGCTAGGATTACAAATGTGTCCCACCATACCCGGCTATGAAATCCATTACACTTCCCCCTTTTCTAAGACAAAGGCTCCCTATGTAGCTGGCCCCAAACTCAATCCTTAGACCGGACTGAAGTACTGAAATGACTTCCAGAGCTCCCATTCTTACCTTCCCTGACTGCTAGGGCTGGGGACTAAAAGGTTTAAAGATCACTGCACTAGAGAAAGCGGCACAGGAAGCGATGTGCCGGAGCAGCTCAGCAAGGCTCAGGCCAGGATGTTCGCCTAACACGAGTGAGGCCCTGGGACTGGCATGCAGCACAACCAAAACAGACAAAATAAAGCAAACTCTTGTCACTTAAGTTCAGGTTGCTTCATTTAATTTTTTTTCTAGTGTTGTGATCAAGCCTAGGCCCACACTACATGCTAGGTCTATGTTTACCCTTGCTCAAGTTCTATGTGTCAAAATTTAATCATACTTATTCAAAAGTGGACCAAGCAAAGAAACTTTTTCATGTTCTAAATGCCAGACTATCCTTCCAATTACCATGGTTTCCATTTGGTAATGGAATCTATCAATAAGGATCTGAACAAGGTTGGGGGAATATAGCTCAATAGTAGAATATTTGCATGCACATGGACCTTGGTTTGACTTCCAGCATGCATAAACAAACAAATCATACTTACAAACATAATTTTTAAAATGATTTGAAAGAAAATAAACAAGAAAACCTCTAGGAATAAAAATCCTCTACATACCACACATATACCACTCTTACTATTTCTCTTTTTATTTATGTTTTATGCATGTCTCTGCATATACACAAACATGTGTAGGCTCCAAGCAGCCCTGAGCTGTCAGATGATCTGGCGCTGGAGTTACAGCCTCATGGGTATAAGCTGCAGCATGTGGGTGCTGGGAACCAAAAGCAAGAGCAGCAGGTCCTCCTACCACTGCACCATCTCTCCAACCCCACACATACCAGTTTCAAACAGTAACAAACATCTATCTGGTACACAAAGTGAAATCTCCCGTGACCTCCTTTAGAACTGTTTTGAAATATGATCTGCAGAAGAAGGCAGTGTGGTGGTTGGAATGAGAATGGCCCTGTACGCTCACATGTTTGAGTGCTTGGTCCCCAGGTAGTGGAATTATTTGGAGAAGATTAGGAGGTGTGGCTGTGCTGGAGCACATGTGTCTCTGGGGGTGAACTTTGAACTTTCAAGAGCTCATGCCATGCTCAGTCTCTCTCTACTTGCTATCTGTAGACGAGGATGTAAAGCTCTCAGCACCATGCTTGCCCGTCTGCCTGCCATCATGCTCTCGACATGATGACCACAGACTAACCCTCTAAAATTGTAAGCAAGCCCCCCAACTAAATGCTTCCTTTTACTGTAAGTTGTCTTGGACATGGTGTCTCTTTTCAGTACTACAATAGTAACTAAGACAAGTAGATCCATGAGACAAGGAGATGGGAAACAGAAGGGATGGAAAGGAAGTAGGAGAAGGGAAAGACCAGGAGGAAACAGGACGAAGCCCTACGAACCTGCAAATGTTCTGGTGTAGCTTCTCTTGAAGTTCAATGAAGCTGTCATATCGATCTTTAGTGAACTTGATATTCCGGAGAACTGCAGCTACCGCAAAAGGGCGTACTTTAGCTGTCTGGAAATCAGAACACCATCAGGACAGTTAGTACTACAGCCTTCCTTTGTCGACATTTCACCACAGAAAAGTGGTTGCACTCCTGACAGGGTCACAAATTTTGATTCAAACAGACATATATACATGTAGTCAATCAATGGGGAGTTAGGTGGCAAGCAGGAGATAAAGATACTATACAAGCCAAATTTACATTTCAGTACAATTTCTGAATACTATATAATCAAGAAGAAATAAAAATAATTTGTTCATAGGCCTTACTTTTACCAAAAGAATCCCTCATTTTACCTTTATAAATTTTATTAATTATATTTATATTTATAAATGTGGTAAAATTAATTTACTACAATTTAAACAACTATATCTGAAATATGTCTTATCTGTTTAATCAAAATTTTCTTTTTGTAGCAGACACTGAACAGGGCATCTCTCAGACCAAGCTAGTGCTCTACCACTGAGCTACATACATCCCAACCCTCATGCTTTTACTTTGTTTTGGTTTGGACTTTTCAACGGTTTCTCATGTACTCAAGGCTAGCCCCAAACTCACTGCACAGATGATGCTGGCCTTGAACTCATCTTCCTGCCTCCATCTCCCAAGTTCTGCAATTACAGGCTTGCACCACCACACCTGGCTCTCAAATGTGCTTTATAATAGCAATTGACAGTGTTTTCTTTCATTTCTTAGTAGTAAACCAACAATCTTTTATTTTATTTGATATGTACAGGTGTTCTGCTGCATATATGCCTGTTCCTCACATGTATAGTTGGTGCCCACGAGGCCAAAGAGACCATCAGACCCCTGCAAATGGAATTACAGATGGTTGTGAGCTGCCATGTGGTGCTGGGAATGAAGCCCAGGTCCTGTGGAAGAGCAGCCAGTGCTCTTAACTGTTGAGCCGTCTCTCTAGCCCCGTAAACTGACAATTTTTTAAGGTTGAGAAACTGAAAACACAGCAGTCTTAACCCCTGACCACAGGAAATGACACTGGCAGAAAGGCTGGTCTTGCTGCTTTTTCCTTCACACCTTATTCACACATTCATAAAGTGGGGGTTCAGGGAAAAATAAGAACTTTCCTTATTACCTCTTCTGTGATAATCAATTTCTGGATTTCTCCCTGAGGAATTACTCGTTTATATACTGGAGCTTTTATCCTAAAATAGTGTTAAAACAAAGTTACTCAAAACAATAAGACTATTTGATAATTACATCTTATGCTTGTAAATATGAAGAAGTACATATATAAAATCAATAGAACTGGGGATATAGGTTATAGTAAGTCAGCTTTGCTGAATATTAAAAACAAGGAAACAAAAAACTGCAAGCTTCCTCACATTTACAATTGTCCAAAGATGCACAGAATACTCATGGTAATGAGTCTCTCACTGGAGTCCCAGCAAAGACCACAAGTCCATTAACAGAGCCACTGCTCAGGGGCCTGGACTAGACCATGTTTAAGTTTCATTGCAACCCAACATTCTCAGTTCCTAAGAATACAGAAAGCTCATCGAAACTGAGAATAATGCACCCCAGTTCTGTCCAAAGTTACTGAGTCAGAGAAGGCAGTGTGACAGCTTGGTAACTGGTGCAGTCTGAAGGCATTTCTGGGCACCTTGTGTCACCTGAAGCCAGGTACTGCTCTAAGTCAGTACCTCTACAGCCCACTGAGGAGTTGGTTGGAGCTCGGATCCTGGCTCAATGGGTCCTGACGGCTGAGCCTACACTTGTAACAAGCTTTCTTGTGACGGAGATGCTACTGGCTTATGGGCCACACCAGTAATTGCAAAGGCTGAAATCGTGTCCTAACTTTCTCTAGACATAAGCATTCCTAAGGTGTTTATTGAAAATACAGACCCTCGACAGGAATGGCTGCACGTGTGTATAATCCCAGCATCCAGAAGGCAGGGACAGGAGGACTACCATGGAAACAAGGCCTGCCTGATGTGCATACTAAGTTCCAGGCCAGTCAGGGATATATTAAAAAAAGACACCTTTTTCCACACATACACATTAACAACTATATCCATGAATTATAAATAAATAAATAAGTAAATAAATAAATAAATAAATGATCCTGACCCATAGTCCTAAAATCCAGTCATTTTATTGTCAAGTATGAAAGCAACTGAACAAACCCCAAACTCAAAACACTTAACCAATTAACCAATCATCATTTCAAATATCTACATTCACCCAAACACTTTGTAAGTTCTGAATGTAGCCCAGCAACCAAAGGCACATTCTCTTTAGCAACTGACGAGATGTGTAAGTAAATAAAAAAAAAAAAAATTAATTCTGATGGCTCTATTTTCATCTTCTTCATCTTATATTTTTATTGCCTTTTATATTGCATGCTGGGTTTGAAGAGCCTTAAAAATCTTCATTACAGCCAGGCGGTGGTGGCGCACGCCTTTAATCCCAGCACTCGGGAGGCAGAGGCAGGCGGATCTCTGTGAGTTCGAGGCCAGCCTGGGCTACCAAGTGAGTTCCAGGAAAGGCGCAAAGCTACACAGAGAAACCCTGTCTCAAAAAACCAAAATCTTCATTACACATCAGGAGACTAAAACTTAGAGAAGCCACAGTTAGCCTGCCCAAGTCCATAGACCCACCATAAGATATTCACAATTCCCACAAGGGTCTCTACCCAGGGCTCCTTATGATTATTAAGGTAAAGGGAAATAAAGTCCACTGTCACCTCTACTTTCCCCTCATGCTTCAATAAATCTAATGAACTATCCGCTGCACCAGAATTACTGAGGGAAACCACAGAACCCTGCTGAAGGACTTTCAAGGCAACCCTAAGATCATGTATTCCCAGCTTTAAACTGTTTCCCAATTTTGAAATGGCTACAGTCCACATGACTCTTATCTTCCAATCACCATTTATGCTGACCTAAAGCTTTGTTACCCATATGAAGTTTTTCCTAGAAATTTAAGCCTGATTGCTGATAACGAGGGGAGAAAAGAGGAGAGTCGATTTAGAAATGCACAGTTCCTTACCTTTCTTTGAAGACTTGGAGTCCCCGAGCCAGTCCTTCCAGACACAGGAGATCGTATCTGTTGGCAGGGACGTCAACCTTGTAAAGTACAACATCTGAGGCCCCCTGTGCCTTTACATTACCTTGCTCCTTACTTATGATTTGCTTCTCAGAGGTCTAAAACAAACCAAAGAAGTTTAATAAACTACAAAATATCTTTTCTGCAACAAAACAAAAAATGCTGCACATGTCATAATCACAGCAGACAGAAAAATACTGTTTTTTCACCCCAGAACACTATAATCCATCTAAAGCAACATCAGCCAACAGTGGCCTACCCGCCAAATCATGTACCTCACCTGTTTTTGCAAACAATGTTTTACTGGAACACAAATAAACACAATTACATATATTATTACCTACTATCATACACTGAGACAACTCAGTTATGGCAGAGACAATAACCTCTAAAGCCATACGGTATCTGCCACATCACACACAAAGTTTTGCCATCCAAAGGAAATGGAAGACATCGTCCAGAACACAGAGGACAAAATAAGCGTCCAAAAGGTCCAGATGAGTCACATGACAGAAACAGCACTCCCGCAACACCCTGGCAAGTAGCCCCACAGGCACACACGCCTAGAAGGAACATGAGGACAAGAGTGACAGTCCATCCAGAGAGCAGAGCTGTGTGAAAACTGGAACGACAACAGAAGCAATGGGAAGCCACAGAGGGGGCAAAAGGAAGGAGCCAAGGAGTTCACCACGGCCCGATCTTGATGCAGCAGCAGAGCTTTGTAGACCTTAGGCATGTTACAGCAGAGAACAACAGACGTTTGAAGATGATGGTCAGCCAAAAAGTTAAATTCCACTCCTGTTTTTATATTTATATTTACAACAGCAGGGCACTATAAATACATTTAAGAAATTTTCAATCATACCGACTCAAAGTTAGAGTCAACACGTGACCTTAGCCAAAAGATTGAACAGTGGTAAACGTTAAATTTCAAGCGTTACTGTTAGCCTTTATGTGGAAATCCTACTTAATGGGAATCCCATCAACAACCTGCCAAAGTAACAGAGGGAGTTCGGCAACACGCCATGCTTTTTGCTTGATATGACACCTTCCTGCGGCCATACACAGACTATTCAAGCCTGTCCACAGTAATTACAACCTGTTACCTGGGGAAAGGAAGATCGTCAGCAAGCCGTGCAGAGGGGGACAGAGGAGGGCGATGCACAGTGACATATGTATGAAAATGTCACAATGAAACCCACTGCTTCATACTTAAAAACCGGGGGCAGGGGGGGGATAATTACAATCTGTATTTACATGGGTGGGGGACCTCACTTTGGCTACTAGGAACTGTGGGCTTTGTCATCCTTGAGAAATCCATGGGTCCACACAGTGCTGGGACTGTTTAAGGTTGTTCCAGGCTCTAAAACACATCTAACCTGGTACTCAAACTTAAGAGGCAAAATTGAAAAACAGAGAAAATGATAAAAATGAGGAAAGAAAGAAGAGGGGAAAGGAAAGATGAGAATGGAGAGAGGCCAAAGAAAAAGAATTAAAACTGAATCATGTTTGATTGAAGCAGTAATAAGATGAATGTTTTTCAGTGAAGAAAGCTAAGATACCCTGCCGGGATGGCAGATACCAGAAGAGTTCTAAATGAAGAAATAACATGGTAACCAGAGAATTGAAGGTATCTGAATAAAAAGTAGCCTGATACTTGCAGGGGGCATCAATGTCATTTTCAGACTCGGTTCATGAAGTTCATATGTGAAGGCTAAGCTTGGACTACTACCTGACAGAAATCAAAGAGCCTGCAATACATTTCAGAGCTGGAAGGGGTGTATGATCATATAAAGCAAATCATCTGTTTCTCAAAAATGAGGCCTGGCAAGATAAATTGTGAATTCAAAAAGGTAAGTAATCCTCCCGAAATCCCCACATTGCCAGAGTCAAAATATAAGTCAATAACATAGCAAACTCTTAAAAAAAAAAAAAAAAAAAAAGCTCATACAAACCAATTGGTTTTTCCAGTATCCTGAAAGCAAATACATACAAACAACATTATACAAAGTGAGGTTGTATTTATATATTTGGAAATAAATGTATGTGTGTGTATACATATATGTATGTAACAACAAAAAAATAAGCCATGTATTTAAGAGAGGAAGGATGGATACATGGAACAGTTTAGAGGGAGGAAAGGGAAGGCAGAAATGATATAATTCTACTATCATCTCAAAAACAAGAAATTATTTTAAATAAAGCTTTTCTTAAGGGATAAAATTTACAATGCAAATTTGTCAAACAACAACAACAAAACCTCAGGGCTTATTCAACAGAAATAAGAAAATACTTTTTAAAATGAGCTCATATACAGAATATCTTTTAAAAAATCTTATACATACAATTTCATCAAGTTCCAGGCCAAATTCAAAACATAGTTCGTCAAATTCTTCATCAGCTAGAAAGAAAAAAAAGAATGTTAATTTTAATGTGTTCTGTATGCATGAAAACTGCATATGAATCTATGACTCTCACCTACTGCTTAATTTCCTAACACTGAACATTCTATCAGGCATCAGCTATCACTATAAAAACAGAAAGGGGGGCTGGAGAGATGGCTCAGAGGTTAAGATCACTGACTTCTTCCAGAGGTCCTGAGTTCAATTCCCAGCAACCACATGGTGGCTCACAACCATCTGTAATGAGATCTGGTGCCCTCTTCTGGCTTGCAGGAATACATGCAAGCAGAACACTGTAAACATAATAAATAAACAACATAATAAATAAATATTTTTAAAAAAAGCAGAAAGGGTTGCCTGTGGGTTTTGTTTTTGTTTTTTTATTTTGTTTTGGGTTTGTTCGTTTGTTTTTTATTTTTGGAGGGGTTTTCTGTGTAGCCTTTGCTGGTCTGTAACTCACTCTGTAGACCAGGCTAGCCTTGAACTCAGAGATCCACCTGCCTCTGCCCCCTGGGTGCTAGGATTAAAGGCATGCACCACCACTGCCCAGCTGCCAGGGTTTTTTATAAAGCTAAGAAACATACTTAATAGCCTGAAATAAAATGGGTCTATAACTGACAAAATTCTCTTATGTGCTTTGCTTTTTCACCTAATATAGCATCTCCAGGGTTTTCAGGTTATCGAACACTGAACACACAGCTTCAAAGCCACCACATAATAGTGAAAAGCTGGAGAGATGTCTTAAGTTCCAAGGTAAAGGGTCGGACTTAGGAAGTCAGAGGTTCTGAGCCCACTCTCTAGCATCAAAACATTAAGAAAAAATTTGCCTGATGCAAACATCAAATAAAACAATTAAAGGGCTGATTACTCTATAGTAATATCAACTACAGAATTTGGTTACCAGTGCTGAGATGTCTGTTCAGAGTCGGGGTAAAAAAGGATCATTAAGCAGAGATTAAAGGAGAAAGCAGACTCAAAATCACAGGACCTATAATTACAAAAGAATGCCACTAAATCTTAGTATTCATTTAAGAATCTCTCAGGTAGCCTGATACTTGTTTTTGGAACCACACTAACCAGGGTTTTGACTTCTACCTCACTCATGAGGAGGACTCAGCACCTCACGTAAACGTCACCAACACCCTAATCTGTAAAGCAACCTTTTGCCGCCATTTTTAGCATGGAACCTTAAAAAGATGTAAATGGAGCTGGTATAGTACCCTGAAACACAGTGAGTCTGTAAAAACTAATACTTCACGCTGGGCGGTGGTGGCGCACACCTTTAATCCCAGCACTTGCGAGGCAGAGGCAGGCAGATCTCTGTGAGTTCAAGGCCAGCCTGGGCTACAGAGTGAGTTCCAGAAAAGGTACAAAGCTAAACAGAGAAATCCTGTCTCAAAAAAAACAAAAAAACAAAAAAACAAAAAACAAAAAAACAACTAATACTTCCATGCCTTATTTCACTTTGCTCTAATACAATACAGCATTTTCAAGATCTTCATTTATCCAACATTGAACATACATCAATTACCACTATATTCTAGTGAAGAACTAGATGTCTTTGATTCCCTGATCCAGGACGAGAAGTTGGCCTCGGTGGCATAATGAATGTTCAGTATGTCACAGGCCCTAGGTTCAATTCCCAACATCAAATTAAAACAACGAAAGACTTGTCTGATCTAGACATCAAACTTCAATTCAATTTAACAAATATTTACTGCCATTACGTGCCAAGCAACAGTACTAGATGCCAGGGCTACAAAGATAAATTACAATTCCCGCCTGAACTACTTCCTTCTCTTGCAAAGGAATCCTAAGTGTATATAAACATAAATAAATACACCCAGTCCAAGGCGCAGGGGTAGCACAGAGATCCTCTTTGGTTCACTTAAAGCTACATAAAGGATGTCTTCACCAGTCAAAGCTTGGAGGGAGTGAATCAAGTGCTTTCAATATAGATAAAGAATCAAGTCTGTGTTGGGAAGAAAGAGGATACAAGGAGGAAAAGGCAGCTCCTGACATGCCAAGGGACTTGCCCTCTGTCCTACCTGCAGGCAATGGGAATTGCACTCAGGAGCTTTTCAGATGGGCAAAACGGGATTCGATTTGGTTGTTTTTTGTTGTTGTTGTTGTTTTGTTTTTTTTTGTTTTGTTTTTTGTTTTTTTTTTTGCTTTTTCCCTTTTTCATCCTTGGCTCTAGATCTTCATTTTATTTTTTTTGGTGTTTTTCCGAAACAAGGCCTCACAGGTAGACCAGGTCAGCCTGCCACTTATATATACCAGGGCTGGCCTCTGACTCCAGATCCTCCTGCCTCAGGCTCGCATGTTTTTCTATCAGTCGTGAGGCACCAAGCTTGGTTCCCTACATCTGCACTAAGACTGGTGGCAGGGTGGAGGATGACTGAGGGAGCCTCCTACAAGTGAAGTGCAGAGGTATTCACTTAAGCCAACAGTGTATAGAGAAGAAGGTACATAAGAAATGTTAGAAGCTGAATGTGTAAGGCTCAATGGTTGGCTAATTACTGGAGGAACAGTGAGTGAGTGAGCAAGACTAGGATGGCTCCCAGCTCTCTGGCTTAGGTGAAAAGGGTAATGCCACCATTAACTTGTGTATGTAGTAACTGAGGTAGCTAGCCTCCAACATGGCCTGCAACGATCCTGCCTCTGTGTGAACTTACATATGATGCAATCACATGAGTTAGCTAGGAAGCAGATGCTCAGGCTCAGCCAACCCTTGAGGTGACTGCAGTTCTAGATGACAGCTTGCTTGCAACCTAGCAAGAGCCCTAGAGCCAGAATCACCCAGCTAACCCCCTGATTCCTGTCACTCAGATATTGTGGGAAGCAACAAAGGCATATTTTTCCTACTCCTAAGAACTGGGATAATTTGTTATGTAGCACCAGGTAACTGATACAAATCTTAGTCTCTGAAAGGGAGTAGTCCTCTAACAAAACTGTGAGAATGACTCTGGAATCAGATGACAGGCTTTGAGGACTGCATGAGAAAAGCCAAGGGCCTCAGAAACACGATTAGCTGAAGACTCGTGGGCACGAGTCAGGATGCAGGGAAAGGCAGGGAGGACAGTGAGGTAGTACTGCAGGAAAACAGAAGGGACTCTTGTTACATAAGGGAGAAATGTGACCGGTACCATTCCTGCAGGTACATGGACTAAGAAAACGCACTTACCTGATGTAACTGAGACTTGGGATCAGTGCTCCAAGAGCAGCCTGTTTGTTGACTAGTTTGATTTTTACCACTTATGTAAGAAGAGATTAACATAGGAAGAGCTATTAAACACAAAGAGCCAGGATGTTGATCAGTAAAAAGTTGGGCCTTCCAAATGTAAAGCAATCCTAAAATTAAATAAGTTCTGGGCAGAGACCAAATCCTAGGCTTAAGATAGAATCAAGGGTATGACTGAAAACCTTCAGTCAGATCAAAGGCACAATTCATTCAAACAAAAGGTGCAATAAAGAAATTAAGGATGCACCTCACAAATCCGATTAATAAAACAATAAAGCTTAATTAAGAGCACGGTATGAAAAAGCCCAAAGTTCTGAAACAGCTAATTTCAGAGGTTTTTGGAGTCTGTGGTTTTTAACTAATGAAAAGGAATCCAGTAAAAATTCACCAAAGACCCAGAAAGTTTTCAGAAAAAACACTTAGGCAGACATAGCCTGCTTGAACTGAAAGGGGCGGAAACAAGACAAAAGGAAGTCTTTGAGCCCCTAAAATTCTATTAACAGGAAGTAGACTGAGAAAACTAATCAGCTGTGAAGCACATGCTTTCTGGGGATACTCAGAGAGTGGAAGCAGAGCCTAGAGGGCAAGGAACAGCGCCATGGAGAATTATCCCAGGCCTGAGACCTAATCAAGACCATCCAGCATTTGCCATCCGATTTCAGAACTGCCATGGACCAGTGGCTCCTTTTTGAGTTCCAATTTCTTCCCTTTAGTAGTTACCCCAGGCCTGTCCCTCTATGGCATCTTAGATGGATGAAGGACAACCTACCATAGTGCTTGAGCTTCTCAGATCTCTAGTTAACTCATCACAAGATGCTAAAGTCAGAGAACTACATCCCCAGTCCCTTATCCATCTGAAATGATGTGATTGTGAACTTTGAGCTGCTGCTGTAAGATGACACTTCTGGGCCAAGCACGCTTTGCATGTGGATGAACATGAACCACATGGTGGTCAGGGGAGAGATAATGATACCAGTGATACCTAACTGCTTATCTAGTTCCCTTTCACACCAGGTCAGGATTGGTCTGTGTGAGCAAGAACATATGGGGAAAAAACAGCACTTCTGAGCAATTATCACTCATTGAGGATACTAGTTGAGCTCTCCCATCCACCTGCTCTCTCAGAGTTCCCCTTCTGGGACAAATTGACAAAAGCCAAGGTAGAAGGAACTGAAGCCTCTGGCCAAAAGTCAAGAGATAAACAGGGCCTGCTTAAGAAAACTTAGGGGGCAGAGAGATAGCTCAGCAGTTTAGAGCATCTGTTGGTCTTACAGAGGACCCAGGTTTGATTTTCAGAACTCACATGGTGGCTTACAACCAAAAGTAACTCAAGTTCCAAGGGATCTGCCTTCTTCCTGCATCCACAGGCACCAGACATGTTCATGGTGCCCAGCAAAACACTTATATACATAAAATAAAATGTGTAAGTCTAAACGATAATAATAATAATTTTAAAAACAACTTAGCTGGGTAGTGGTGGCACATGCCTTTAATCCCACTCAGGAGGCAGAGATAGGCAGAAGATCTCTTAGAGTTAGAGGGCCAGCCTGGTCTACAGAGGGAGTTCCAGGGCAGCCAGATCTACAGAGAAACCCTGTCTCGAGAAACCAAAAAAAAAAAAAAAAGAAAGAAAGAAAAGAAAACAAACACACGACAACAACTTAGAAGCAGTTTCTCCAGCCCCAATGAACTCTTGACCACAGATCTGCAACCTGGAGTAAGATTCAGACCAGGATCTTGATTCTTGACCATCAGAAACTAAATAACAATTATTGTTATAACATGCAAAACTTTTGTCAGCTAAATGGCAATGAATGAGGCAAAGCTATTTCCTCTATTTCTAAGGATGTGGGACAGTTCCTGCTCACAACTGTAACTGTATCACTTGGGAGACTGAGTCAACAGGATGGCCACAAGTTTAAGGCCAGCCTGGACTACAGAAGAAGGTTCTGTCTCAAAAGAACAACAAAAACCTACAAACAAGCAGATCAAGATTAACAGGGAATGGGTTATATCTGAGAGTACATCTTTAGAAAACTTTTTCAAAAGTTCAGTTGCACATATAGATCTATTAAAATATACTGAATCTTAATTATGTCTTATCCCTTTAAGCTATATATATTTTTAATTTAGACAAAAGAACAAAAAACAAAGTCATGAATAATTTCCTCCAATAAAAATGGTAGACCTAAAAAACTATCTGCTTGTGTGGCACACAGATGGCTCTGGCAGTACTTACTACATACCAAACTAGAAGAGGGCCCAAACTGGGAAGCAATGACAAGAAACCACTTGCCAAGAAAATGAGTAGCAAAAGAAAACAACTGAACAGAAAGGCAATCAAAAGATCAAGACCGACAAAAAAAGACAGCGCTGCTCCCAGGAAGGCAGAGGAGACAAATGCTAAGTAACAAAAAAACGAGAGAGAAATGTGCTCTACGAAAAAAGACATGGAAGGTGACAGTGACGGCTGGAAATAACAATGGGATTTCAGATGGAGAGCGACATTGGCGGGGTCTAAATGAGGAAGGGAAATGTAAGAGCACCAATGAGACATCTGAAAACAAGAAGAAAGAGGAAAAGGAGGTAGACACAGGGGGGACCCACACTTCATTTGCAAACTAGATGGTTTGGTGAATGGGCTTTTCCAACTCCAGCCGCCATTCGACTGGCACTTAAAGAGAAAAGAACACAGTGAAGAGTCCCACTAACCCATCTGATGTACATCTCAATAACATGAAGGGGAAAGAGTTTCCAAAGATCCTATAGTTAACAATCTGTGTGGAAAAACCAAGCTGATTTGATCATTCACCATTTGAAAGTGGGGAAAAAGCAGACAGAGAATTCATTTAAATATTATCTGACAATGGCAAACAGGTTATAAGTCCCATTACCTTTTAAAAATTCAGATAATTTCTTACTTTTCCAGAGATAAGGACCTGGCTGGGAACTGATTATAAATGTGTGAAACTCACCACACACCATCTTGTGTAGTTGAGATACAGCAAATACCACTAGAGAAAATATGGTGTAGGGTAAGTGAGAAATATAAAAAAGCATGGAAAGTGGTTAAGAAACTAGGGCCACGTTCCAGAGGCAAGCTATTTCCTCTACTGCTAAGGATGTGGGACAGTTCCTGCTCACAACTATAACAATATCCCTGTTGGGAGAATGAGTCAAGAGGATGGCCACAAGTTTAAGGCCAGCCTGGACTACAGAAGAAGGTTCTGTCTCAAAAGAACAACAAAAACCTACAAACAAGCAGATGAAGATTAACAGGGAATGGGTTATATCTGAGAGTACATCTTTAGAAAACTTTTTCAAAAGTTTAGTTGCACGGTGTCAGTACTATGTTCTTAAGAGCAGCTGTACCCCTTGCTAAATACATCATTAAATACATTTAATACCCCAAAAAAGGGCTCTCATAAGTCACTTGTTATGACCTTTAAAGCTGATAATTACAGGATGGGGCAGATATCATTTCAACTACTACATCTGTGTAGGAAATGATAATTTGCTTAACATTTACCTCCCTTTTCCTCCAATGGTTGAGTTTAGAACTGAGAAAGAAATGAAGTGTATTGTGAATACTAAGTCCACAGAAGAGGCTCTGTTCGGTTCTCAAATGAACGTGACCTGTCAAATGCTGCTCCCACACACCCCATGGTTTCCTTTCCTAGAAAACACTCAGCATTTCCAATAAACCGTCTTACTGGCGTACTGGTTTGTCAAAATGAGATCTCGCGTGGCATGTGCACAGCTGTACTCTCTACCAGTGCCTGGCACGCAACGGGAGCCCGGTCAACACTACACAAAGCGGATGCCGGGCTTGGTGGCACACGCTTGTTATCCCAGCACTCGAGAAGCTGAGTTCGAGGAGGCGGGTTCGAAGGAAGGCAGCCCGGCCCACGACTTTCTCAAACGTCCCCCCCTTCGCTGTCCATCTGTGGTTCCAGCGAGCTGGCCCACACCGGGGGTGCAACCCAGGGAGGGCATCCTTCCTACTCGGTGTCCCGACACCACAGTCGGTGCTAAGGCACGCAGTAGGAGCTCTCTCTGAATGGATCACACGGAGCTCCCGACACGGGCGGATGATGATGCAACGGCAGCCGCGGGAGAGCGGGTTCCGAGAAGCTACTCCAGCCCCAGCCCAGCTTCCTCGCCCGTCAACCGCACCCCTGCGGACTCCCGCCCGGCAAGACCCAACCCCGCGTGGCGGCATCAGCGCCGCCAGAACGCCCTTCCGCCGGGCGAGTCAGGCTCCCCCAGGCGCCGAGCCCCGGCCACGGGGCGGGCACTCACTGTAGCTCCGGCCCAGGGCTTGGAAGAGCAGGTCTCGCTTCACGCTGACAGTCGGCATGGCGAATCGCGGGCACTGCGCCTGCGCCACGTGCGGGGCCTCAGCGGCCGTAGGGCGAAGGACCCGCCGCTCCTCTTTTGGGCTGCCTCACGAGATGCCTGTGTGAACCCAACAATTTGCACGCCCGTTTTTTCAGCTGGATAGAAGAAAAAATGCCACTCTCTGGGTCATTGAATATAGATGTGTTATGTTGCTAACTGAAAGGCTTGGAAAATAGGCATAATTGGGTGAAATTACCTCTATTCCGACAGGCAACAGTACGGATCGGCCCGGATGGGGTGGGCGGAGTGCTGGAGGGGCGGGTACAGAGGTGGCCAGGGCTCCCAGGTAGAGAATCCTTCCCTGAGGTGTTGAAAAGCGAGTTAACCCGGTGCAAGGCTTTCTGGAAAGAAGAATGTGCAAATACGGATGGCAAGATCTGTGAACAGGCCAGTGTGGGCTTCGTTCTCTAACCTTGAAACTCTACAGATGTTATACCCGAGCTTTGCTTGAACGCAGCAGAAACCTTAAAGGTAGACGCTGTCAGAGACCCCAGAACTGCCCACTGTCAAATTCTGTACTCAGCCTAAGGCCAGCACGAGCAGATTTCCTCCCTAGATCAAGCCTGAGTCAGAGTAGATTAAACAGCGGCACGCAGAGATGTCAGGACTTCATCCCTGGAGCCTGCAAATGCTACTTTATGTGGTACAACGCCTGTGTGGAGAGTAAGTTAAGGGTTTTGAGATGGAGCTTAGCCAGGGTTATTAAGATAGGCCGTAAATGCAAATACGTGTAGCCCTGATAAGTGGAAGGCAGTAGTTGGAGTAAGGTCACTATAACAGTAATCCCAGCACTCGGGAGGCATAGCCAGGCGGATCTCTGTGAGTTCGAGGCCAGCCTGGGCTACAAAGCGAGTTCCAGGAAAGGCACAAAGCTACACAGAGAAACCCTGTCTCGAAAAAACTAAAAAATTAAATTTTAAAATAAAATAAAAATTTAGTGACTGTCAGAAACTGGAAGCGACAAGAAAAGGATTATTTCCTAGCAAATGGAACAGCCCCCTAAACACTTTGAAACTGCTTTTGGGTTTCTGGCCTGCTCCAGAATTGAAATACAACAGATTTCTGTCTTGTTTTATTTATTACTGTTTTCATTTTGAGACAGAGTCTCAACTCTGTAGCTCAAGCCATCCTGGAACTCATCCTGTAGCCCTGGCCGGCCTGAAATTTTCAGTCTCCTGCTTCTATCCTGTCTTGAGACGGCAGTATGAGTCACCTCACCTCAGGCTCAAGTTTCTATTTGAAATCAAGTTTGTGGTACTTTCTTTCAACATCCATAAAAAACAAATACAGCAAAGCAAAGTACTAATAGTACCTCCCTTTAAGAGATAAACAGGCATGGACTGTGGGACTCACCCAACCTGTAAGGCAAATCAGAGACCTTGCTTCCTCAAGGAAACTCTGCCCTTTCTACCATGCAGCAAGGGCTTCTGCTGCCCATTTCTTGAGGAAGCAGAAGCAGGACCAGATTTAGACCACCTTGACTCTTACTAGTTTTTCAATGTAGTAATTTCCACTTACAGCAAGTACCACGTGTAGCTTTCTGCCCCCAAGGTACTGCATGTTAATATGTTCTTTGGGACACTCACTGCAGAATTTTCCATGGCCATAACCTCAGTTGTCTTATCTATAAAATAGAGATGGTTATACATACCTTAGAAAATTAATGTAAGGGTTAGAAATGATTCTCCTAATTAACTAGCACAGATCTTAAGTCATTGATCCTGGAAATAGGTCAGGCATCATCTTTTTTATCTTTCCTCATCAATTTCCTGCTCTCAAAATGTCTGTGACAAAATCTGTCTCCATCTGTCATCTCTCTCCAATAATACATCACGCCTTTTCTCATTACATACAGTTACTGTGTGCCTTCCTTGTGACTAAAAAAGTCATTAGAAGACTCTAGGGAAATAAACAAAAGTAGCACATGAATGCTCATCACAAATGACATTAGCTGACTGATAGACAAGATAATTGGGGAAAAAACTGAAGTAGTACATCACAAAATACAAATAGGTGTCGTTGTTTTGGGTCCAACCTGAAAGATGAAATGTTGTTACAGTAATAGGCAGTGAATGCATGAACATAAAGATATATTTTCCAGCATATATAAATGGTGGAGCTGTAAGATAAAATAAAAGCCTGTAGCAACAAATGTAAACCAGTTAGTTCTGAGTATGATGGAATGAGTGAAGCCTAGGAAGGTGAGCAGTAGTGTTCACACGGAGAAATAGAGTGAGCAGATAGAGAGGCAGGATGGACAGACAGATGTAGTGGCCCACGCAAATAAGGAGGCCGAGAAGTTCTACAATCTGTTGTCTACAGACTGGACACCCAGAAAAGTGCATAAGTTGGCTTGAAGGTCTGAAAGCAAAGAACCTCTCTGAGGGTTTGAGGAACCCCATCTGAACATCTGAGGCCCAGGAACACGGAGGGCTGGAAGAGGTCAGTGTCTTAGCTCAGTCTCGAAGAGAGTGATTTCCCACTCCCTCAGCTCCATGTGCTGTCCAAGCCTTTGATGAGTTGAACGGTGCCCACTCACATTAGACAGTACCTACTCCACTTAGTTCTCCAGCTCAAATGCTCGTCTCTCAGAAGCACACAACTAAACATTGGACCAGTTATCTAGGGATCTCTTAACTCAGACATGTGACCATACAATTTACCCTTGGGCTAGAGAGATGGCTCAGCCGTTAAAGGCTAGGCTCACAACCAAAATTAACCCTCATAATAAATTAGAGGTTTAAAAATACTGCTTTGTTTTACCTGATATGTTACCATAGGTGTATTTTAAGAAATTATAGGTGGGTATGGGCAACAAAGGTCGTAAATGATGCTATTTGAGGAGTCAAAGAGGGGTAATTCTTGATATTTTTCTTTTAAGGTTTGTTTCCCCACAGAGAGTTATTTATAAAGTTTCAGCCCAGTTTAAATTATTTTTTCTATTGATTCTGGATTTTAAGTTGTATTTCTAAAAGTTTTCCTCCACACAATTTGTTTAAAATCATGTTTTCCTCTTTGAGTACAACAGTAGAATTCTTTTCCATTGAAATCTCAGATCTTTTTTGAAATTTGTTTTGGTTTTTGGAGTTAATGAACAAGCCGGTTTTATTTTCTTTTCAAACAGAAATGCCAATACCACGTATTAAAAAGCTTCTTTTCCCCCTCCAGTTTGTAATATTGCATATTAAATTTCCACATATATTTGACTCTACTGCCAAAGTGTCTGTTTCAATGCCAGTACCAAGCTATTTTAATGATTATGGTGTCATTTTCCAAATCCCTCCTGGGAACCAATTCCAAAGGCCAAAGAACCACATTGTCATTTAGTTACACCAGTGACCCTCCTTCTCTAGTTACTTTTCACATTGCTGTGACCAAAACTACTCAACAGAAATAATTCAAGGGAGAAAAATTTAGTTTTGGCATGCTTTCAGAGGGTTCAGCCCGTCATGGTGGGTGAGGCATGGAGAGGCAGTTCAGTTAGCTTCATAGAGTGCCAGGAAGCAGGGAGGGAAATGTAGGTGCTCTCTTAGCTTTCTCCCTTCAGCCTTTCACTCTGTCCAGGTCTCTAGCCCATAGAATGGTGCCACCCACATGCAAACAGATCTTTCCCTCTCTGGAGTCAGCCTTCACAAGCATAGCCAAAGGTGTGCCTCGCCATCTCCTAGGTGTTCCAGTCAAGTTAACAATGATAATAACTTTCTTAAGCATGTTTCTCTTTCATCATGAAATTCCAGTATTGGAATTATTCTAAAGAAACAAAATAGTGCCAGGCAGTAGTGGTGCATGCCTGTAATCCCAGCACTCGGGAGGCAGAGGCAGGTGGATCTCTGTGAGTTCGAGGCCAGCCTGGTCTACAGAGCTAGTCCAGGACAGGCTCCAAAGCTACACAGAGAAACCCTGTCTTGAAACACCACCACCCCCAAAAAAGAAAAGAAACAAAATGGTATCATTTCTTGGTAATATAGGAAAAAACCTGAAACAGTGGGAACATCTAATGGCGTGGCTTGATTAAAAGTATTTTGGTACAACCTAATATGAAAACATTAAAAATAATGCAGAAGGCCATGGATTCAGCTCAGTGGTAGAGTGCTTATGTAGCATGCATCACATCTCTGGTTTGAAGCCCAACACCCCAAAGTAAAATATAAGTAGAATAATGTTGACTATTGGGGTGGTCAGTGTTGTCAACATGACAGAATCTGGATGGGCCCCTGAGCATGCCTGTGAGGGGTTATTGACTGTGATGTAGAAAGACCCATCTTAACTGTGGATGGGACTATTTCTTGGGCAGGGGATTCTGGACTGTATAAAGTGGCGAAAACCAAGTGAGCAATTCATCCCTTCCTAGTTCTTAATTAGGGATTCCATGTTACCAGCTGCTTCAAGCTCTTACTGGCTTGACATCCTGTCTTTGATGGACTACCTTGAACAGTGATCTAAAATGGACACTTTTCCCTTAAATTGCTTTGTCAGAATATTTTATCACAGCAACAGGGAAAAAAGTAAGATAACCATGTGCTTGTGGTACACACATGCATATATTATGTATGTGTATAGTACTGGGAGACTTTTTTTTTTTTTAAAGAGAGGGTCACTCTATGTAGTCCTGGCTGTCCTGGAACTTGATATGATAGAGCAGGTGACCTGGAGCTCATAGAGATCCACCTGCTTCTGCCTTCCAAATGCTAGAAGCAAAGGCATATACCAACACAACCCGATGTATGCTGAGAAATTTTTAATGTAAAAAACTCTTCAACAAATAGTATAAAGACAATTATTAAGTATTATGCTTAAATGATTAATTTTGTCTAAATGTATGAATATGACTGAAAATAGACTAGTGCATGATATACACCTATGTGTTATTAATAGCTGTCTCTAGGTGGTGCAATTATTTTCATTATATATTTTATAGTTTACAGAACTGTAGTTAATAGTTATTGCTTTTATTATGAGGAAAAGTGTCATCATGAAATACAACACAATCATGCTTATTTCCTTTCCATGCCCAATCACTGGTAGACAGTCTCGGTCTCATTGCCACATAGGCTCAGGGACTGATTGGTTTTGCCTGTCAGTGATTTAATATTCATAGAAAACATTGCTGACAGGAGTGTGTAGCTGTGATGCTTGTGGCTCAGAAAGTAGTTGAGAAAGTGATACTGTCAGGTATGAACTTCTTTCTGCATAGGACCTAGAACACAGTACATTTTAAACTAGAGCAGAAGGAGATTAACACAACACAGATACTGCATATGTTTTCATGTGTGTGGTGTCCACTGCCAGCCTTCATTCCCTCGTTCATAAAAAGGACACAGCACTTCCTCTGATGACAGTCAGAGGAAAGTATGTAGAAACCATTTTAAACTTGCAAAGTACTATTTGACTATTAGATATTTACACTGAAGCCAACAGTCCAAGTGATCCAAAGCTATAACCTCTCTCTAATGTTAAGTCAAATGGAACTTGATCTACTGTCTTCCAGAAGTAAGACGGTGCAGGCAGGTTATACAATTTACTCTAATTGTGTAGTCTATACTCATTGTGTATCCTTACTACCGGTAATCAAAACCTCACATGCTCTATTTTCTAGGCATGTAACTCAGTAGTAGAGCACTTACTTCCCCAGCAAGTATGAGGCCCCCATTCCATCCTGAGTACCACAGACAAAAACAACCTATGCACATTCCCTTAACCCCAACTACTCATTCAGGAAGCTACAAGACTGTGATTTCAGTGTTAGCCTGGGCAACACAGTGAGGCCTTGACCCTAGAATAAACCCCAAACTAGTTCTCAGTGGGAGAAAATGACTGACAAGATAGAAGGCAAATGAGTGGAACCTCTTTAAAAGGCTGAAATCCCTGGCAGTTTTTAAGACATGTGTATCCCTTTATGCTTCCTGAAACGTGCTTTTTCAACAGGAAGATGTTCAGAGTGATAAAGCTTACAGCATTGCCAGCTGGAAAGTTACAGTTGAGAGTCAAGAAATACATAGATAGCCTATAATGTGGGGGTCCAAAACCATATTAAACAGTTGAAGAGCAGGAGCAAGGGCTCAAAGGCTAAAAAGTCTTGCTGCCCTTCCAGAGGACCCAAGTTTGGTTCCCCGCACTCCTGTTGGAGTGCTCACAACCAACTGTAACAGCTCCAGAGGATATGACATGGTCTCCTTCCAAAGGTTTGCATGACACACATAAACACATAAACAAAATTAAGTCTTGTTTTAAAAGTTGATACTTTGGGCTGGAGAGATGGCTCAGCGGTTAAGAGCACTGGCTGTTCTTCCAGAGGTCCTGAGTTCAATGCCCAGCAACCACATGGTGGCTTACAACCATCAATAGTGAGAGCTGGCGCCATCTTCTGGCATGCAGGCAGAATACTGTATACATAATAAATAAATAAGTAAATCTTAAAAAAAAAAGTTGATACATCATCATGAGAGAATTGGACAGAAATTCTAGGATTTTTTTTGTAAGCAACAAGGTTAAAATTTGGTATTTTGAAAAACTCACAGTAATCATTGTTATCATGTCTCATCATTCTAAGCAAAGTACCTGTGGTGTTTGGCCTATTTGGTGGAACTGTTTGGGAAGTATTTGGAGGTATGGACTTGTTGCAGGAGGTGTGGTACTGGGCTGGGCTTTGAGTTTTCAAAAGCCCAGGCCAATTCCTGTTTTTTCTCTCTCTGCCTCATGGTCGTATTTCAAGATATAAGCTCTCAGCTACTGCTTCAAAGCCATGCCTGCCTGCCTGCTGCCATGCTTCCCACCATAATGGTCGTGGACTCACCCTCTGAAACTGTAAGCCCCAGATAAATTCTTCTATAGGTTGCCTTGGTTGTAGCAACTCTTCACAGAAATAGAATAGTAATTAAGATGATTCCTGGCATAGGTTTACATTGGCTCACAACCCCAGAGCATCAAGCTCAAGATCCAGCAGGCCCTTTTGTTTTCTGGTGGGAGTGGCAACTCATGGGAGAGGGCAGGAGTCTACAATGAGGTGACAGTTCACATCTTGAGTCAGGGAGGTGAGGAAATAGCCAGGGTGCTACTGTTTAAATTTGAAATGTCCCCTAAAGGCTCATGTTTTGAACACTGGATCCTTCGTTTATGGCACTAGTTTGAAAGCTGTGGCGCCTTCATGAGATGGGACCTGGCTGGTTTGAAATAGGTCCCTGAGAAAGGACCTTTGAAGGTATGCATTCCTGGTTAGACCCTGTGTTTTCTGCCTCGTATTCTGGGCCATGTGAACAGTCATCCACAGGAGTTCTTGCTCCAATGCCTTCCCAGCCATGATTGACAGACATCTCTTAACTAAATAAACCTTCCCTCTCTTAAGTTATTTACATTAAGGATTTTGTCACAGTATGTACAAAAGTAAAAAAAAAAAAAAAGAAACAAAACAAAAACAGAAGGTCTTACAATCTCCTTGGAATTTATGCCACAATAGTTAGAGACGTACCAGACCTTACTTCTTCAAGGTCTAGGCACCTCCCTTAAGTATTCCGCCCCCACCAGGAACCAATTCTTTAACATGGATCTCTGGGGGACATTCACCCATACCATAGCAGGTATACTATGGAAAATAAATCAGGAGATAGTTGAGAGAGAAAATTTCATGGTGGGGAGACAAGTGAGGAGGTTGCAGTAATATAAGGGAGAGATGATAGTGGCCAGGACATGGGGGAAAATATGTGTAGAAGAAACACAGCCATAAGATGATGATGGTGGTGATGGTGATGATTTTGACGATGATGGAGGGGCATCGGGGAAGGCAACAGTTCATATACAAGAAGACATAAACAACCAGAAAGACACAAGCTCTAGTTCAACCCCTGAGGGAGCTCACAGAAATTTCCTTCTGAGAGCTGAGTTTGCCTGACACAGCAGAGCTGCATAAGGGGATGATTTGACCATGGACAAGGCTGCCAGGTGGTTGGAAGGGTCTGCACGTGGCTGTGCCTGGGGGGAGGTTTTTTGCGCTTCCCCTTGGCGTTCTTTTAAAAGCCCTTTGGCAGAGACAGTCAGGGCCCTATGGATTAGGATCCAGGCCCTCCCAAGGCTATCCTGTGTTTTGTGTTTCTCTCTAGCTATATTTCTACCTAACATTTCCTGCTGCTTTTGCTCAAGAATACCCTGGGGGAAAGTGGGGGTGGGATGGCCCCCCACAAACCTCATCTTCTGGATTGGACTGTGTCAGATGGTTCTGGCTGCTATATCAATGAACCATAGGCATAGCAGCGGATAAATAACAAAGTTTATTCATCACAGCTCTGGAGGCTGGAAAACCCAAGATCAAGGTGCCATTGTTGAGTTCTGATAAGAGTCTGTGGGTGTATTGCATACAGCTGAGTTCCTCATGAGTACTCACACAGAAAGCATAAATGAGCTCCCTTAGGCCTCTTTCTTTGGGACAATATCCCATTCATAACGACTCTTCTCCTAATTGCTAATCAGTAAGATTGCTCAACAGGCGCCTGACACCAAGCCTGACAACCTGAGTTCAACCCCCAGAAACCACACGGTGGAAGAAAAGAACCAATTCTTCAAATTGTTCTTTTATCTCCAAATATATGCAATAGCATGTGTGCACACATAAACATGCATACACAAAATAAAATGTAATAATAATTAAAAGACATAATTACCTCCCAGTTACCTTCACCTCTTAATACTATCAACTTGGTAGGATTTCTGTGTGAATTTTGAGGGAGATGCAAATATTCAGACCATGAAGCAAACCTTCTCAGAAGCTAGAACTAACAGATGGCGGCTGCTCTGTCCCACAGCTGTTTAGTTACTGGCTGCCGGTCTCAAGAATGTGCCTGCACACAGTTATGCCTCCCCAGTCTCTCCTTGCCCCTGACTTGATTGGCTTGATGGTGCTCCAAATTCACAGGTCTAGTATAACTAAAAGTGGTGTTGTCATGGGAAGAATGCAATGACCATAATAATTTTTAGGAGTCATAGCTTATAGTGCCATGATATATGATTTAAAAGAGCAACCAGGGATCGGGCGTGGTGGTGCATGCCTTTAATCCCAGCAGTTGGGAGGCAGAGGCAGGAGGATATCTGTGAGTTTTAGGGCAGCCTGGTCTACTTAATAAGTTCCAGAACAGCCAGGACTACATAGAGACTGTCTCAAAAAGAAAAAGGCAGCCAGGGAAGGACATGCTTTGTAAAGTGGTCCTCCTGGTATTAGCAACACGCTAGTTGAGGAAACAACTGAGGCTAGTCCCTTGGAGCTTTCAGAGGAGCCGTGAAAAGGATTGGGATTGAGGATCTAAGTCCTCGTGAGAACTCTAGCAATAGAAAAACACAGACAGAAAGACAGATTGCTACAGAGAAACCCTGTCTCAAAAAAAAACAAAACAAAACAAAAAAATAGAAACATGGTTCTGTTCTTTCCTATCTTAACCCATCCTGGGTGGAGATTTGCTGGGCTTTTCAACTCAGTTTCTTCATTAATAAAAGGAATAAACTTTCTCCAGAAGGTCCCTATAGGGTTGAAGTCAGACATGTGTCGTAAAGCATGTGGCACCATACATGGAGGTGTAAACACTCAGTGATGTTCATATGTTGGATTTTGAACTGCAACCCCCTCTTTGAACTGCATTTCTCCAAATATCGAGCCACTCACAAAATAAGATCAACACCCAAGAAAGAAAGAACGAAGCAGTGGTTCTTGCCAGACTCAGAAAAGCTGAAACTGTTGGTGGTTATTATATGTAGGTTTCATTTCACCAAAAATGTGGTCTCCCAAAGGAGGAAGATGTGGATTTGGTGGGAGTCGGTGTCTCTGCTGGTTCGGCCACAGTTGCTTTGCTTCACTTTATTTTATAAACTGGAAGGTTTCAAGTGTTAAAAAATATTTCTGTGGGAGGAAAAAAGGTCTGAAACCAGTGTCTTAACTTTTCTTAGCTTTTCTTCTTATCAATTCTAGTCCTTAAAAACAGGGCTTGAAGGGCTATAAAGAGATCTAAGCTTACCAATGACCAGTAAGTAGCTGGTTGTTCTGGCCAAACAATTCAGTTTCTATGCTCTCAGCTTCCTCTTCCATCAAGTGTGTAGCTTGGAAGGATGATGTCAAAGGTTCTTGTTGAAGGATAATATCAAAGGTTGATATTTGGTGATAGGGGGTGTTGTTTGGTTTGTTTTGGTTTTCTTGAGACAGGGTCTCATATAGTCCAAGCTGGCTTCAAAATTATTACATAGCCAAACATGACCTTGAACTCCTGATCTTCCTTCCTCATCTCCCAAGTGCTGGAATTACAGGCATGTACCACCACGCATGGCTTCCTATTAGTGTTAATTCTACAGATCAAGGAAACGTATAAGCAACAATTGTTTGAAGAGTTAAAACCTTCTCACCATTTCAACCCAGTAAACACCCAAGTCCAGTGCGTACACAACACAAACACAGATGGACACACACTGAATGGCCAAAGACTGAGTAATGATTTAATTGTTGATTAAAGGAAGATGGAGTCAGGTGTAGCAGCACACACCTTTAATTGCAGCACTTAGAAGGCAGAGACAGGTGGATCTCTGTGAGTTGAAAGTCAGTCTGGTCCACATAAGTGAGTTCCAGGCCAGCCAAGGTTATATAGTGAGACCCTGTCTCAAAAAACCAAACCAACAACATGATGATAGGCCGATGAACTGATTGGCCCTATTAGTTCTGAGGATAGCTCCAGTGGACTGTGATAATATGTGGTTGAGCTGGAGAATTTAAAAATAGTTGCTGCTCACAGTATCCATAATAGCCAGAATCTGGAAACAACCTAGATGCCCCTCAACCAAAGAATGAATTAAGAAAATGTGGTATACAGTGGAATATTACTCAGCTGTTAAAAAAAAGAAACAATGACATCGTGAAATTTGCAAGCTAATGGATAGAACTAGAAAATATCATCCTAAGTGAAGTAACTCAGACTCGGAAGGACAAACATGGTATGTACTCACTCATAAGGGATAGCCAGACTACAACCCACAGCTCCAGAAAAGCTAGGAAACAAGGAGCATCCTAAGAGGGATGTACAGATCACCTTGGGAAGGGGAAACAGAGGAGATCCCGAAGAGTAAACTGGGCATGAGGGGTGGACAATAGAGGGTAGAGGATGGGGGATGAGAACATAAGGGAATGGAATGGTCAAGCTGAAGGAGGGACAGAGTGGGAGAGCAATGAAAGAGATATCTTGATAGAGGGAGAAATTACCGGGTAAGGGAGAAACCTGGTGCTAGGGAAATCCCCAGGAATCCACAAGAATGACCCCAGATTAGACTACTAGCAACAGTGGTGATGGTGCCTGAACTGGCCTACCCTGGTATTCAAATTGGTGAATATCCTAACTATCATTATAGAGCCTTCATCCAGTAATGGTTGGAAGCAGATGCAGAGATCCACAACCATGCACCAGACCAAGCTCTGGGAGTCCAGTGGAAGAGAGGGAAGAGGGATTATATGATCAAGGGGCCTCAAGACCATGATGGGGAAATCTACAGAGACAATTGAACCAAGCTCAGAGGAACTCACGAACTTGAGACTGACAGCTGTAGAACCAGCATGGGACCAGATTAGACCCTCTGCATATGGGAGACAGTTGTGTAGCTGGGTCTGTCTGAGGGGCCTCTGGCATTATGATTAGAATCTAACCCTGGTGCATGAGCCAGCTTTCTGGATCCCGTTACCTATGGTCAGACACCTTGCTCACCCCTGATAAATCGGGGAGGGGCTTGGTGGTCCTGCCTCAACTGGATGTCCCAGGCGTAGCTGTCACCCTGTAGAAGAACTTACCTTGTTGGAGGAGAGAATGGGGGGGGGGAGCAGGAGGAGGGATGAGAGGGGATCTGTGGTTGGTAGGTAAAGTGAATAAATAAATAAATTGCTGCTCTACCTGAAGACTTGGGTCCAATTTCCAGTACCCATATGACAGTTCACAGCTGTCTGTAACTCCAGTTCCAGAGAATCTAATGCTCTCTTCTGTCTTCTGTGGGCACTAGACATACATATAGTGCACAGATAGACAGGCATGCAGGCAGAACACCTATAGACATAAAATCAAAATGTAAAAAATCCATTCACACTTTTAAAATAGAAATAAGTCTTTTAAAAAATATAATGGTTCTTGCTGATCACTACGTTGCACACTGGTAGCCCCTTAGCACTAGGGAGACAGAGCAGGTGAATCAGGAGTTCAAGTCCATGAACACATGGAGTTCAAGGCTCACTTAAGCTACAAGAGTCCCTCTCTTAAATCTGTCCCCCATACTCAACAAAAGATTTGATTGTTATTTACCAGCTGATTTCTGTGGGGTAATGACAAAGGCATTGTCAGTAATATTCTAAGTGATTAGGACCAGGATTTTTAGGTGTTCGGCTTCTCCTACTGTTTGTGTTTTTCATCCTTGTCTCAATCCATCTCTGTTCTGCCTAATTTCCAGGACAGGGTAAGCCATGGTCTTTAGCACTTGCCCTACAACAGCCCCTGACCCCCCCACACACAGGTCGTTTTAATTTTTGAGACAGTATCTGGTGTAGCCCAGGCTGGCCTCTACTTTGAGCCCTGATTTCCTTAGCTGCAAAGCAGAATGGATACTTTGAAGTTTTGCTACTGAGCCAGGTCCGACCTAGCAAGAGATCTTCACACTGTGGGACATAGTTTATAATCACAGTATCCCCACCTAGCATCAAAGATGGTTTAGAAAAAAATCAGAGAAGAAAACAACTCTTCAACCAGAAAAACAAAACAAAAATAACAACAAAACCAATTTTGCCAGCAAGAAGTCATAAGTGGCTCCCTTCCTCTTTTCCAAGGAAGACCTTTGCGCACACATTTCTCTTTGCTTGGCAGATCTCCATCAATTAATCATTTAAAACTCAGGTCAAGGGCTGGAGAGATAGCTGAATTGTTAAAATGCTTGCAAGCGTGAGGATCTGAGTCTTGTGCCCAGAATCAGGTAAAAAGTCGGGCTGGGGAAGTGATAACAGAGGATTGGGGGGCTTGTTGGATAGCCAACGTAGCCAGCATAGCCTAATTGGGTGAGCCCCAGGTTCCAGTGGTGCTATCTCAACAGTAGTCTTGAGAAACGTATCTGAGGCTGACTGTTACTCAGGTAATCGCTAAGAAGGACCGGCAGACACAAGAGGTCAAGTCCCTCCAGATTCTGGATCTTTCAGTCTTGTGCCCATAACAGGGTCTTGAAATTATATACTATTCAGTTGTGTGGTTATTTTGCTTAGATTTGTCCTTTCCCCGAGAGTTATTTTTCTCTGCGAACAAGATAATGGTAATTTGGTAGGCTTTCAGTAAAAATGGATTGAGAGAATGAATGAAAGAAAATTACCCAAGATTTGTGTAAGAATTTTAGGACGCAAAAGAAAGCACACACACACACACACACACACACACACACACACACACACACGCACGCACGCACGCGCGCGCACACACACACACACACACACACACACACACACACACACACCGTGAGGTGAGGGTAGTGTGAAGACCTAGACCAATAAAATTAAGTCCCATGTCTACCTCCAGCTGGTGCTCTAAGCCCCAAACAACCAAACTAACCATTCCCCAGTTGCTAGGTTCAAAGGAAGGGGTGGGTTTAAGGGCGGATTCTGGAGCCCAGCGGGGAGTGGTAGATCACATGAACAAATGGGCAAAGCCAGGTGGAAACCCAGGCCCTAGTGGGAGGGTTTCCCACACACACAAACACACACACACACACACACACACACACACACACACACACACACACCCCAACCCCCGCCCGCTGGAGCCACCGCCTCCGGGTCAGTATCAGTACCGCAGACCTTGTGGAAGGTGCTGTCCTCCGGGTGAGACCATGAAGCTCGAGTTCGCCCCACTCAACATCCCGCTGGCCCGGCGCCTGCAGACCGCTGCGGTTTTTCAATGGGTCCTGAGCTTCCTCCTGTTGAGTAAGAGCCCGGTCGGTCGGTCGGTCGTGTCGCCTTCTCTTCCCATGCACAGTTCTCACCCCACTGGTTCCCCGTCAGCCAGATCACATAGGGCATTCACCTCCAACGGTTTGGATTCTTTCTCACTTATGACAAATAACTTTGCCAACTTTCTTTTTCTCTTCCCTTCTTTCCTTCCTTCTTTCCTTCCTTCTTTCCTTCCTTCTTTCCTTCCTTCCTTCCTTCCTTCCTTCCTTCCTTCTTTCCTTCCTTCCTTTTTTCCTTCCTTCCTTCCTTCTTTCCTTCCTTCCCTCCCTTTTTTTGGTTTTTCGAGACAAGGTTTCTCTGTGTAGCCCTGGCTGTCCTAGAACTCTTTGTAGACCAGGCTGGCCTCAAACTCACAGGTCCTCTATCTGTCTCTGCCTCCCAAGTACTAGGATTAAAGGCATGCTCCACTATGCCTAGTTTATGCTATTTTATTTATAAAGTGAGGTGTGTCTTACTTACAACACAAGACACAGGTTTTAAATATACAGCTGGGTGAATTTGCCTAATTATAATCCCCCAAATATAGCCATGACCCTATCTAGAAAATGGGTGTTATAGAAAGTTGCATTTTAGCACCTCAAAGGCTGTCAATTTGTTTCTGGATCTCGACTCTTAAATGGGTAAGTAATGCCTCTAAGGTATTTAAAACCTGAAGTCTTTGCCTCCTCGATCTCAAGACAAAGAGCTACAGTTAGTTTTCCGTGTTTAGCCTTAACTTTTCCAGTTACATCGGCTCCTGGGTGCAGAATCAGGCTTTTCTGCCTCGACCAAACTACCTGGTTGGGTCGGGTTGTTTGTGAGTCCCCTGTTTAGAAACAAACCATCCAGGGTTGCGTTCCGGAGTATTCTCAGGCTAAGGCAGTACAGGAACCAGATCTCTGTGGACAACTCCTGGAGGAAGCCTGTCCTTCCTGTGCTGTGCTCTTGGAGAAAAAGAGGACTAAGAGCTTCCATGGCTAAATTTGGCTAAAAGCAGAACTCGTTCAGATGGGCTAAGACAGTGAACTGCACACTGGTTGGGCCAAGTGATAAGAACAACATTCATTGCATTCTGCTTTTGCACATTGAAAGTCGTTCCATTTGCTCAACGCACTCACAGATCTCAACTGTGACTGCATATGAGGATCTCTTTCAAAAAAAAAAAAAAAAGCTCCTTAAACACTGGGGTGCCCAGGTGCCAGCCCTGGTATTTCTAGCTCATTTGTCTTGGAATTCAGTCTTCACTGAGACTTATAAAAACAAAAACAGAAACAAAACGCTCCAAGCTTGCAGCCAGGGCTTATGAAAAGGCAATTCAAAGCATTAACTAACTCGTGAGGTCCTCAGAGCCCAAACCCCCAGAGGCTGGGCTGGTGACAGAGCATTCCATTCTGCTCTGGACCAAGAGCCGGAAGACATGCTGGGGACACTGTATCCAGCGTTCAGTACTGCCACTAGGTCCGCAGGCACCTAGGCATGCCATCCTCGCAGTTAGGGTGAGGCAAGGATTCTTTGTGCTGTCTACACAGCAATGGCAACTGAGAGGCAAAGCAAGTTCCTCCAGGTCACACAGTAAGTGAAAAAGCTGGATGCAGACAGGATTTTTCTGCCCTAAGCCCCTGTCCCGCCACGGTATGCCTGGCGCTCAGAGAGTCCACTGTCCTTTCCTTTCATGGCCGTTATCATCGGTCGCATTTGTAAATGTCTGCTGTTGTTTGAGAGACGTCTATGTAGCCATCCCAGTGGGCAAGCCCAAAGAAGGAGCACCCAGCAGCTGCCTGACCAGGGATGCCCAAGAGGACTTGCTTCGGGACTGTTTCCACCCGGTCAGCCAAAGTAGAAGCCACCATCCACATGTCTGAAAGTGTGGCCTCATGTCATCTCCTTAGCGATCCAATAAGGGTGGGATTGTCGCCTTTCCTCTTGTCCCAACTATTGCCCAGGGTCATGGGGCTTGGTTGTTTCAGGGAGGACACAGGTGCTACATGCAAGTAGATTGCATTTTCAGACACAGAAGGTAGAGAGAAGGAAGTGGATCTACCTAAGTGTCTTTCTTTTTATTTGCCTGGTTTTGCTTTTTTTTTTTTTTTTTTAAATTTAGATTTGTTTGTGGGGGGGGGGGCACACATGCCACAGCATGAGGTGGAGGTCAGAGGCCAGTCTTTACCTTTCCACCATGTTTGAGGGTGTCTCTTTGCTGCTCTAGGGTCAGGCTAGCTGGCCCGAGAGCTTTGGGGAGACTCGCTTGTTTCTGCCTCCCATCTTGCCATGGAGCCATAGTGCTAGGATGACGGATGATTGCGATATTGCATCTGACTTTTATTTGAGTTGGGGAGGGGAGGGCATTGCCGCTCTACACTGGGAGTTTTTACCTAGCCAGCCATCCCCTCAGCCCTAAATTATCAATCTTTTAGAGATTGGGTCTGAATGAAATGGGCACTGTAAAGAAACCCAAACAGCTACTTCATGGATAAAAAGGGGGAAAGTTCATTCCAAATGTCTCTCCGGAAAGCAGAGGTGGGTGGAATTTGGGGGGTGGGGGGGTGGATTTCCAGGGCTTTAAGGGAACAGGTACCTGGGAGGAGGGGAACCTGTGAGCTGGGGTGGAGGGCTTTGAAGTGTATTACAGGCACTTGACAATGGGGTTTGAAGGAGCCTAGAAGCTAGCATAGACCTTTATATGTTAAAAGGAACAACAGGTGTGTGATCAGAGATAAGGAGAAGGATTCCTTTTAGCAGGTAGGGACTATTTTCTCAAGTCCCTGAGGAAATGCTGGCTCCTGTCTAAAGGCCAGACTTTGGGAAAAGGGATTTCGTGGGACCAGACAGTCCAGCCTTTTGTTGATAATAAATAAAAAGGGGCCACATAATCTTTACTATGGCTACTTCCTGCTGACATTGGGGTATTGTTGGGGGCCCAGGAAAGCTGGAACGCTGGCCAAGGCCTTGGAAGAGCAAGTTGTTTCACTCACTGCTCTGGCTCTGCTGGACCGTCTGGGGTTAGGGAAGTGCGGGCCAAGCTGAGGCCCTCTATAGGTTGGACCTGGGGACTAGCCATCCTGGATGCAAAGGCTCAGGATGGCAAGTGATGTCAGGAGGCCTGGGGAGATTCTGTCAGAAGCATCTGGTTTACTAACCATCAGGTGGTTTTGCTAATTCTTTACTGAAAGAACCTGAAGAGACAGGAAGTGATCATAATTACAAGGGGCATGGAAATCAGTGGGCCAAAGAGATTTAAGAGCCAGGGGCCCCCGGGTGATCAAAATGAGACCTCTGCAAAGGAGCTGGCCCTGGAGGCCTTGGAGACCTTTCTGGTTGTGTAAGTCTCTAATCAGTTCTTCCCCCTGGCCAGACTGGTTGACATGGTAGCAGCATCCTTCTTTGAGGAAGAGATAAGTGCCCCACCCCACCTTCAGTAGTTAGTAAGTTGAGGGCCCTTTGATTTTGAAGGACCACTGAGGCCAGAGAAATGAGCTGGTTTGGGAGTCATTTCAGAGTCAATATTGACTCATGGATGGTATGTGTTAGCTGGGTGGATATCTGTTGAGATAGGTACAGACTGTGACCCAAGCCGCCCACAGCCAAACCTGTAGCAGCCAAACTAATCCCAGCCACAACAGGGGAGAAGGGGCTATGGCCTGTCAATCCCTGTGTGAAACTCTGAGGAAAGTAGAGAATTCTCCTTCCGTGTGTAAGGTGAGCTGGGGAGTAACAGTGGAGAAGCAGGGACCACGAGTGGATTTGTCTATACACTGGTAAAGCTTGAATCAGCACCAAAAGAGAGCTCCTTCAGGGGCTAAGAAAGTTCCTGAAGTTGGTACTGATGAAGAGCAGGACTGAGAGCGATGGTCACCTGGTATCTCCAGAGAGCAAAGAGGCACCAGAGGTGATGAGGGGGAGGAAATGGTTTGGGGGTTACAGAATGTAGAGTTTAGGGTTACATGGGTGTTGCTGGAGGTTACATGGGTGTTGCTCCAGCTTCCACCAAGCCCCGCAGTCCCACAATCCACGTATAAAATAATCACTCAGATGCTTATAATACTTATAAACTGTATGGCCGTGGCACGCTTCTTGCTAACTGTTCTTTTATCTTAAATTAACCCATTTTTATAAATCTATACCTTGCCACGTGGCTGGTGGCTTACCAGAGTCTTTACATGCTGCTTGTCCTGGCGGTGGCTGCAGTGTCTCTCCTCCTTCCTGTTTCCCCAATTCTCCTCTCTCTTTGTCCCGCCTATACTTCCTGCCTGGTCACTGGCCATCAGTGTTTTATTTATATAGAGTGGTATCCACAGCACATGGGTGAGGGATTGTTACAAGGGAGCACAAAGAAAGCATGAAGGTGCTTTAAGGGCCACCGTTACTGCCGTAGATGAGGAAGAGACTCGGGGACTTCCAATTTAAGAGAATGGGGCAGGGGGAGTGGCATGCCTTTAATCTCAGCACTCACAGAAGCAGGCAGGTCTCTGTGAGTTTGAGGCCAGCCTGGTCTACAGAGCAAGATCCAGGACAGGCACCAAAACTACACAAAGAAACCCTGTCTCGAAACAAAACAAAACAAAAAGGAGAATCAAGTTACTCTGGATTGCTTAATGAGATAAAATGGAAAAGAGGGCTACATAGTCATGTAGTTTGTATAGTGTTTTCTTATTTCAAGCCAGTTATACTTAGAAAATTTAAAAACTACTGTGTTCTATTTCTGATATAAACTGTAGAGGGCGCAAGCAGTGTGGAGAATTGGCTTTCACTGAGACAGTCGCTGGACAGCGAAGCGGCAGAGCAGGTCATGTGACTAAGGTGTTTCCGCACAGTGGTCTAGTTTGTTACTTTTTGTCCCATGAAATAAGTGAAAATGTGGGGAAATGCATTGATACACATTTACAGAGAAAATGTATTAGAAACCCAAACGGCCAAAACTAAGACAACGGTTGCATTAGAGCTGACAGCCATTGCAGTATTTTCATTAAGTATGACACTGGTGAAGAAGTTATAATACCAGACTCACCAAACAGCTGGAGTAAGAATATCCTAATTCTTGTTTAGTTAGTGTTATCCCAAGGTATTTTATATTACTTGTGGCCATTGTAAAGGGTGATGTTTCTCTGACTTCTTTCTCAGCCCTTTTATCATTTGTGTATAGGAGGGCTACTGATTTTTTTTGAGTTGATCTTGTATCCTGCCACATTACTGAAGGAGTTTATCAGCTGTAGGAGTTCCCTGGTAGAGTTTTTGGGGTCACTTATGTATACTATCATATCATCTGCAAATAGTGAAAGTTTGACTTCTTCCTTTCCAATTTGTATCCCTTTGATCTCCTTTTGTTGTCTTATTGCTCTAGTTAGAACTTCTAGTACTATATTGAATAGATATGAGGAGAGTGGACAGCCTTGTCTTGTTCCTGAATTTAGTGGAATTGCTTTGAGTTTCTCTCCGTTTAATTTGATGTTTGCTGTTGGCTTGCTATAAATTGCCTTTATTATGTTTAGAAATGTTCCTTGTATTCCTGATCTTTCTAAGACCTTTATCATGAAGGGGTGTTGGATTTTGTCAAAGGCTTTTTCAGCATCTAAGGAGATGATCATGTGGTTTTTTTTCTTTCAGTTTGTTTATATGGTGTATTACATTGACTGATTTTTGTATGTTGAACCATCCTTGCATCCCTGGGATGAATCCTACTTGGTCGTGATGGATAATTGTTTTGATGTATTCTTGGATTCGGTTTGCCAATATTTTGTTGAGTATTTTTGCATCAATGTTCATGAGGGAGATTGGTCTGTAATTCTCTTTCTTTGTTGCATCTTTGTGTGGTTTGGGTATCAGGGTAATTGTAGCCTCATAAAAAGAGTTTGGTAGTGTTACTTCTGTTTCTATTGTGTGGAACACTTTGAAGAGTATTGGTATCAGTTCTTCTTTGAAAGTTTGGTAGAATTCTGCACTGAAACCATCTGGTCCTGGGCTTTTTTTGGTTGGGAGACTTTTGATGACTGTTTCTATTTCTTTAGGGGTTATTGGTCTATTTAAATGGTTTATCTGGTCTTGATTTAATTTTTGTATGTGGTATTTACCAGAAAATTGTCCATTTCTTCCGGTTTTCCATTTTTGTGGAGTACAGGTTTTTGAAGTATGATCTGATGATTCTCTGGATTTCCTCGTTGTCTGTTGTTATGTCTCCCTTTTCACTTCTGATTTTGTTAATTTGGGTGCTCTCTCTTTGCCTTTTGGTTAATTTGGCTAGGGGTTTGTCTATCTTGTTGATTTTTTCAAAAAACCAACTCTTTGTTTCATTGATTTTTTTTTGTATTGTTCTCTTGTTTTCTATTTCGTTGATTTCAGCCCTCAATTTGAGTATTTCCTGCCGTCTATTTCTCCTGAATGAGTTTGATTCTTTTTGTTCTAGAGCTTTCAGTTGTGCTGTTAATTCATTGGTATGGGATTGCTCCATCTTCTTTATGTGTGCATTTAGAGCTATGAATTTTCCTCTTAGCACTGCTTTCATAGTGTCCCATAAGTTTGGGTATGTTGGACTTTCATTTTCATTGAATTCTAGGAAATCTTTAATTTCTTTCTTCATTTCTTCCTTGATCCATTGATGTTTCAGATGGGCATTATTCAGTTTCCATGAGTTTGTGGGTTTTCTATAATTTTTGTTGTTGTTGAGGTCTAACTTTAAGGCATGGTGGTCTGATAAGATACAGGAGGTTATTCCAATTTTTTTGTATCTGTTGAGATTTGTTTTGTGGCCAAGCATGTGGTCAATTTTTGAGAAGGTTCCATGGGGTGCTGAGAAGAAGGTATATTCTGTTGTGTTAGGATGGAATGTTCTGTAGATATCTACTAAGTCCATTTGAGTCATAACATCTGTTAGGTCCTTTATTTCTTTGTTAAGTTTCAGTCTGGTAGATCTGTCTTTTGGTGAGAGTGGTGTCTTAAAATCTCCCACTACTAATGTGTGGGGTTTGATGTGCATTTTAAATTTTAGTAGTGTTTCTTTTATGAATGTGGGTGCTTTTGTATTTAGAGCATAAATGTTTAGAATCAAGACTTCATCTTGGTGGATTTTTCCCATGATAAATATATAATGTCCATCCTGATTTCTTTTGATTGATTTTAGTTTGAAGTCTATTTTATTAGATATTAGGATAGCTACACCAGCTTGTTTCTTAGGTCCATTTGCTTGGAAAGCCTTTTCCCAGCCCTTTACTCTGAGGTAGTGTCTGTCTTTGAAGTTAAAGTATGTTTCTTGTATGCAGGATGGGTCCTGTTTTCTTATCCATTCTGTTAGCCTGTGTCTTTTTACAGGTGAGTTGAGACCATTGATATTGATGGATATTAATGACCAGTGATTGTTAATTCCTGTTATTTTTTGTGGTTGTGTTGTGTTGTCCTTCTTTGGTGTATGTTGGTGTGGGATTATCTATTGCTTGATTTTTCATGGATGTGTTTAGCTTCTTTGGGTTGGATTTTCCCTTCTAGTGCTTTCTGTAGGGCTGGGTTTGTGGACAGGTATTGATTAAATCTGGTTTTATCCTGAAATATTTTGTTTACTCCGCCTATGGTGATTGAGAGTTTTGCTGGGTATAATAGTCTGGCTTGGCATCCGTGGTCTCTTAGTGTCTGCATAAGATTTGTCCATGATCTTCTAGCTTTCATAGTCTCTATTGAGTAGTCTGGTGTTATTCTGATGGGTTTGCCTTTATATGTTACTTGGTCTTTTTTCTTTGTGGCTCTTAATATTTTTTCTTTGTTCTGTGTGTTTAGTATTTTGATTATTATGTGGCGAGGGGACTTTTTTTTTTTTTTTTTTGGATCCAGCCTATTTGGTGTTCTGTAAGCTTCTTGTATCTTCATAGGTATTTCTTTCTTTAGGTTAGGAAAGTTTTCTTCTATGATTTTGTTGAATATATTTTCTATGCCTTTGAGTTGGTATTCTTCTCCTTCTTCTATCCCTATTATTCTTAGGTTTGGTCTTTTCATGGTGTCCCAAATTTCCTGGACGTTTTGTGTTAGGACTTTTTTGTCTTTAGTGTTTTCTTTGACTGACGAATCTATTTTCTCTATTGTGTCTTCAGTGTCAGAGATCCTCTGTTCCATCTCTTGCAATCTTTTGGTTATGCTTGTTTCTGTAGTTCCTGTTCGTTTAGTCAGGATTTCTATTTCCACCATTCCCTCAGCATGTGTTTTCTTTATTGTCTCAAATTCATTTTTCAGATCTTGGAATGTTTCTTTCATCTGTTTAATTGCTTTTTCTTGGCTTTCTTTTATTTCTTCCCATTTTTTGTTCATTTTTTCTTCCATTTCTTTAAGGGAGAAAAAATATTATTTCCTCTTTAATGGAGTTTTTCATTTCCTCTTTAAGGGAAGTTTTTATTTGCTCTTTAATGGAGTTTTTCATTTCCTCTTTAAGGGAAGTTTTTATTTGCTCTTTAATGGAGTTTTTCATTTCCTCTTTAAGGGAATTTTTTTTATTTCCTCTTCAAGGGAATACTCATTTCTTCCTCTGCTCGGTGCAGGTGGTGTCTGTGTCTGAGAGTGACTCTCTTGTTCTAATTTTTAGTCTTGGTTCAGTAGGAGTTCTTGGTTAGATTGATGCTATTGGGCTGTTTCTTCAGGGGCAGCTGGTCTCAGTCGGTGAAGTATCTACTTATGATTCTGGTGATCTGATTTGGTGGCTGGGCAGTGTCTTCTTCTGTGTTCCCAGGTCACGTTTTGTTCATTCATCAACTCCTCAGCTGATCTTGTTTCTTCAGACTTCAAACTGTAGGCATCTGAATCCTCTCCCAGATGGGTTTCAGCTGAGCAGGGTAGTCTCACCAACACCTCCAAGTTGTTGGGTTTCACAGGATCAGCAGCTGGGCCCTGGGTTGGCCTCAGACGGAGTGTTCAGATTTGTTCTGCTTCCGTCCCACAGAGATAGCTTCTTCCCTGGGTGTTGGAGTTAGAGCCGTCCCTGTTCCAAGCTTTTGATTAAGAGTTTGTTTTCATTAGCTCTTCAGTGGGTAATAGCTCTGTTTCTGGTCTTTATTGTGACTGTGTTTCAGCCGCTGCCTGCTGTGCCTGCCTGCCTCCACTCTGGGCCTGCCTGCCTCTGCTGGGTCAGTCTACCTCTGCCAGCCGCCGCTGCGGGCCTACCTGCGTCCGTTTGTCTCCACCGCTGGGCCTGTCTACCTCTATGGGTCGCCACAGAGCCTGTACGTCTCTGCCGGCTGCCACCGTGGGCTTACCTGTCTCTGCTTGTCACCGCCGCCGTACCTGTCTACCTCTGCGGGCTGCTGCCATGGGCCTACCTGCGTCCGCTTGTCTCCGCTGCCGGGCCTGTCTACTTCTGCGGGCCGCTGCCGGGCCTCTATGTCTCTGCCGGCTGCCGCCGAGCCTTTATGTCTCTGCCCTTGTTTTGTTTTTTGAGACAGGGTCTCTCTGTGTAGCCTTGGCTGTCCTGGAACTCACTCCATAGACCAGGCTGGCTTCGAACTCAGAGAGATCTGTCTGCTTCTGCCGCCTGAGTGCTGGAATTAGAGGTGTGTGCCACCACTGCCCCAGCACATCATTAGACCATGTAGTAATTACTCTGCACTGAGACAAAGTACCCACCAGGAGTGACTTCAGGGAGCACGGATCTACCTTGGCACACAGCCTGAGAAGGTGCAGTCACCATGGCTGAGTCATGATGGCAGAAGCATATGGCTAGGGCTTTTTACTACATCTTGGTGGACCAGACAGCAGAGAAGGCTGGAGCCACATCTAGGGTGGGCTATAACCCACTTCCTCTGGGTAGACATCACCTCTTAAAGAGTCTACAACTTTCCAAAACAGCACCGCTATATGGGGACCAAGTGTGCAGACACATGAATGTGGTGGTAATCTAATTATACTGAAATATGATTTTGATTGTATGTTAATAAATAAAGTTGTCCAGGGGTCAGAGCTATTAGAGCCATAGCAAGAGTGTGGCGGTGGTGGCACACGCCTTTAATCCCAGAAAGCCAGCCTTTAATCCCAGGGAGTGGTGGTAGAAAGCAAAAAGATATATAAGGCGTGAGGACCAGAAACTAGAAGCATTTGGCTGGTTAAGCTTTCAGGCTTTGGAGCAACACAGTTCAGCTGAGAGCTATTGGGATGAGGACACAGAAGCTTCCAGTCTGAGGAAACAAGACCAGCTGAGGAACTGGTGAGGTGAGATAGCTGTGGCTTGTTCTGTCTCTTTAAATAGACTAACACACAGGAAAAGAAGCCCTCATTCGGGAAGCTGGGACACCGCAGGCGGAAGGGTGAGATTTTGGCTCTGAGCTCTGACCTCTCGGCTTTCTCTTTTGCATTATTTCTGTGTTTCTTATTTAATAAAACAGTTGGTTACATCCATATCTGGCGCCCAACGTGGGGAAGAATCCATTGAAAACCACTTGGCTTGGCGGCGGGTCCGCTTTCCCGCAAGGGCGGCAGACCGGGCGGCCGGCTTCCTAGTTCGAGCTGCCGGTTACCTAGTCCGAGCTGCCGGCTTCCTCGTTCGAGCGGCAGCTTCTGGCCCGGGCCTAGGTCTGTGAGCAACTTGCTTAAAGCCGGTGCTACAAACAACTCAGACCTGCCCTGCCGAACAGGGCCCTGCCTGTAAAGTCAACGCAAGTGGTCAAAGTTTAAGGAAGCCAGACCCAAGCCTTGACTCGGCACAAGAGGGAAAACGTGGCTGCATTTAAACTTTAGCCAGCTACGCTTTCTTGTTCTCTCTCTCTCTCTTTTTCTCTCTCTCTTTTTTTTGCATTAAAAAAAAAAAAAAGGGACTAAAGAAAAAGGACAAATGAACAGGGATAAAGGCCGGTGTTATGAAAAAAAAAAAAATACTAAAGACAAAGTCCCTTAACCAAGAGGCGCTCCAATAAAGTGTGATCTGAGAAGAATCCTCGCGTGGTGGTAAAGAGGATTCAGAACTCAACACACGGAGCGGTGACGTCGGTAAGTTCTCCAGGAACGGTGACGTCGGTAAACGCCCCACAGTTCCTAATTCTCTCTCTCAAATGAGCGGCAGCCGCCGGTTTGAGTTACTGGCGGGTTCCTGGTGTGTGTGCTTAACCTGCAGTAAGGCGGAAATGAGGCCTCTGCAAATGGAACATTAAGCTGCGTGGTGGATTTAGCCTTTGCTAGTAAAAAATAAATAAATAAATAAATAAAAGAGGTTTCTGGGCTACACGCTGCTTGGATAAAAGTGTAGACCCACTATTTCTGAGACTTGATAAGCCATGTAAAGATGGATATCACACAGAGAGTTTGGATTATATTGTCTTTGGGATTTTTAACTGCAGAAAAACATTTGATCGTAAAAGATGTTGAGTTAAACCAATATGTATATATTAAAGATATTTTGACTTTAAAATTTGGATATAAGGATGTGTTACTTTGGAAAGGAGACTCTGCTTTTGTCTCTACAGAAAGCCAGAGGCTATGGATTTGTTCCAGATTAAGATACATCAGGTTTGATCAGCCAAGACCACCTGAAAGGTCTCCGATGACACCATGGCCCAGATGATCCAACATCCAGAATCGTTTCAAGGCAACTGGCTCAGACGATACGGTCTCACAGACTACTCCATGATCCTAAAATTTTCTTTGCATCCCCATAAGATACAGCGCCCCCCTCCAGCAGGAAGTAGTTAAGAGAAGCTACGCCCAAATTCCCAAATATACCAAGCTGGCTTTGGAGATGTGTAAAAGTTAAAACCTTCCTTTTAAAAAAAAAAAAGAAAGGGGAAGTGCTGTGGGATGTTCTGTATGTCCTGTGGGAGCCCATTCTCAGGTTCTTTGTGGCGTTACCCAGCAGGTCCGTATAGAGGATGATTAGGACCATGGGCCTGAGTGCAGGTGTTTGAAATGGTCTGCACTTGGCTGTGCTGGGGGATGGTCTGTATGTCAAGTTGCTTTGATTGGTTAATAAATAAAACCTGATCGGCCGTGGCTAGGCAGGATAAAAGGACAGAAAGGCAGAAGGAGAAGCTGCAGCCGCCACAATGACCAGAGAGGCTGCAGCCGCCGCCATGACCAGAGAGGCTGCAGCTGAGGCCATGACCAGCAGCATGTGAAGACGCCAGTAAGCCACCAGCCACATGGCAAGGTATAGATGTATGGAAATGGATTAATTTAAGATAAAAGCACAGTTAGCAAGATAAGGACAGTTAGCAGGAAGCCTGCCACGGCCATGCAGTTTGCAAGCGATATAAGTGTCTGTGTTTATTTGGTTGGGTCTGAGCGGCTGTGGGACTGGCGGGTGACAGAGATTTGTCCTGACTGGGCAAGGCGGAAAAATCAAGCTACACATGAGCCAATGGAAGACACCCCACATTCTAGCCTGGACACCTGTGGGGTGTTTACCCACCAACCCCACAGTTCCCCAGAGTTTTCTTGAGTACGAGCAGCAGGAAATATTAGATAGAAGGATTTAGATTGTGGAGATAAACAGATAGAAAATAAAGGATAACCTCGAGAGGGCCTGGAACCTATTCCAACGGGCCCCGACTGTCTCTGCCCCAGGGTTTTTATAGAGACGCCAAGGGGTGGAGCAAAAGACCTCCTCCCCCCAGCACAGCCAAGTGCAGACCATCTCAGACCCCTGCACTCAGGCCCATGGTCCTAATCATCCTCTTCTATGCGGACCTGCTGGGTAAAGCCATGAGGAACCCGAGAACGGGCTCCCACAGACACCCACTTCACAGGCGGAGGCACTGAGACTCAAGAGGTAAAGAAACCTGCCCCAGGCTAGGCAGCCTGGTCAGTGGTGAATTCTACCACAGGAAGTCCAGTTTCAGACTCACCACTTAGGTACTGTGCATATGAAATGTGTGATAGATATGAACGAGATCTGCGGGGTATATTCAAGTGGAGCCTGTGCAGCTGGGTTGGGGTACTCTGCATTTGAAGCAGGGGGGTGGTGGATCTGTTTCTCGACCTCTTTTTGGATACCTCTGCAACTGAAAAAGGAAGTCAGTTTACTATTGAAGGCAGTTTCTCCATATTCGTGGAAACAAACACACGTTTCTATGTGCCTGATCCTTTATGCTATGAACCCACATATGAACTGATAACAAATATGTCTAAGCTCAAGGACTCATGGGGAGATAGCGGTTTGGGTGTTTGGTGGTTTTGCTTGGTTTGGTTTGGTTGTGGTGGTGGTGTTTTCAGTGCTCAGATTTAGGCACTAGACAGACCCCAGGCCAAATCCTTTGGAGAGTCGCATTCCAATGGCATCCATTTTCACAAATGTAGAATATGAGCAGCAGTGTGAACCTTAAAGGAGGAAGAGATGAGTTCCCTTATGAACTGGCAGGACTTGACTCCCACCCAATCCCGGCTCTTTCCTTTCCCGCTTCACCTTAGCTCATCCACTAGAACTCTGAACACAGAATGAGCTGTGTTTACGTGTCTTGTAAATCTTTCACACACCTTACTGAGATAAAAAGAAAATTAACCAAAGGTAGTGAATTTTCAGTACTCCAACCCAGGTGGAGAGAAGCAGATGAAGTAAAAATGGAATGGTCCTGCTAGGAATGTGAGCAAAGGGCAGCCTCTCTGCCCTGCTTCTGAACACACTCTTGGTAGTTCTAGAAAGCAGTAAGACAGCGCAGAAGTGGAAGAGAACACAGGCCTCCTCAACCTTTAGTCTGTTGACATTTAACATTGTTCACATTGGAGACCAGTAACAAGCCAGTCCTTGACCACATTCACATGTATATTTTGGTCAAATCCATAGTGGGAAAAGCAATGATATATATATTATAATATATATTATAGGAAATAGAAATAAAATTCTAGTTTGGGTCATATATATCCATATATCTGTGTATTTATGTATAGTATGTAGTAGCCCCTCCTAATCTATGTATTTATATGTAGTTTTTACTTCCCCTGGTTTTAATTATCTAGTATCAACTAAGGTCTGAAAATATTAAATAGGAAATTCCAGAACAAAAGATTAAAAGGAATAAATGAATTAAAGATGATTAATTTGCTGTGGAACAATCTTTTTGTACATTGTGGGTATGTATTACTGTCATTGGTTAATAAAGAGCTGACTGGCCAATAGCTGGGCAGCAAAAGGTTAGGCGGGACTTGCAGGAAAAAAAAAGAGAGTGGGGGGAAGAAGAAGGGCAGAGTCATGGGACTCTCCAGGAGACATGGAGAGAAGCAAGATCAACATGCCATGCTGAAAAAAAGTACCACCATGTGGTAGAGCATAGATAAGAAATATGGGTTAATTTAAGATGTAAGAGCTAGCTACTAAGCTATTGGCCAAACATTTATAATTAATAATAAGTTTCTGTGTGGTTATTGGTGAGCTGGTGGTCCCAATGAAAAACTCTACCTACATTAATTCTTGAATAATATTTAATATTTTGGTGTATTGCTTTTAATTGTTCTGTTTTATTGCTACTGATTTTTGTTAGTCTCTTACTGTGCCTGATTTATTAGTTGACTTTTTAGCACAGATATGTATATGTTGGTAAAAGCAACTGGCCAGCAGCCAGTAGCTTCAGGCAACCACTAGGGGTATCCCTACACATTGGGTCATAGAGAAGAAGGAGCTGTGGTGTCTCAGGGTGAGATCCAGTGGCTGTCACCAAGACACCGTGATGTATCTTTGGTACAGGACTCTTTTTAATAAGGTTGAAAAAGGAGTAGACAGGAGTTTGGGGTCTGGAGAGCCCTCTAGCTAGGAGGCCTCACTGCATAAGAGCAGGCTGAAGAGCAAGCTTCCTAAAGGGTCCTACATTAGTGAATAATCATCATCTACTAGGTTTTAAGCTTTAATTCTGCCCTTCTCTCTCTTATTGATATATTTCTTCTTCTTATTCATTTCAAAACAGGGGTTCCCTATGTGGTCTAAGTTGGCCTGGAATTCAGTCCTCTTACCTCATTCTCCCAGGGACGCAGCACCACACCTGGCTTATAAATGTGTTCATCTATAATATATAAGTCAAACATTTAGAACTATATTCTTTGTGCCAAGTGTGGTGACACACATGTTTTAATCCTAATACTTGGGAGGCAGAGACAGGCAGAGCTCTGTAAGTTTGAGGCCAGCATGCTCTACATGATAAGTTCCATGCCAACCAGAGATACATAGTAAGACCCTGTCTCAAAAACCAAAAGTATACCTTAAACATAATGGATTATTGTAAAGTTATCTTTTCTTGTTGTCAATATTCAGGTCAAGTTTTCTTCACCCCCTCCCCATGTTTTTAAGCAATATTGTTAATACCTAAAAGATTGGAATGACTCTCATAAAACAGAGCAAGAACTCATAGACACTAGAACCTGAAGTGCGCCCTTTTATGTGTGTGGCACTTTAAATGCGAATGGCCCCCATAGGCTCATCTGTTTAAATACTTGGTCCTTAGTGGAACTGTTTGGGAAGGACTGGGAGGTGTGGCCTTGTTGGTGGGGGTGTGTCACTGCCAGCAGGTTTCTGAGGCTCTCAAAGCCAAGTGCTAGTCCCGGTGTACCCTCTCTGCCTCCTGCTTGCAGAGGTGAGCTCAACTGTTCTTGCCTCCAAGCCTTTGCTCCCTAATCATGGCCTGAAACAATAAGATCCAAACGAAACACTTTCTTCTATAAGTTCACTTGGTCATGACATTTTGTCACAGCAATAGAAAAGTAACTAATACATTGCTATTTCTGTTTCTGACAATAGAGTTCTTGAAAATGGGGGCTGTGGCCCACATAGGCCTTCTTTTTTTTTTTTTTTTTTTTTTTTTTTTCTTTTTTGAGTCAGGGTTTCTCTGTGTAGCTTTGTGCCTTTCCTGGAACTCATGCTATAGCCCAGGCTGGCCTTGAACTCACAAAGATCTGCCTGCCTCTGCTTCCCAAGTGCTGGGATTAAAGGTGTGCGCCACCACCGCCCGGCAACATAGGCCCTCTTCAAGGGTACATGAACTATGCTGTAGAGCCAAAGTAGGAAGAAAAGATTCCCTACAGTAGCGAATCTTCTACTTTCCATGACCAGTGGTTGTGAAGTACAGGGAGCAGTGACTGATGGACCGATTCCACCTGACTCTTCCCTCTCTTACAGCGGAGGTATGTTTTGGGATCATGGTGATGCTCATCATATGCAACTACTGGTTCCTTTACATCCCATATCTGACTTGGCTCTACTTCGACTGGCAAACCCCAGAGCAAGGAGGCAGGAAATCCAACTGGGTCCGAAGCTGGACTGTGTGGAGGCATTTTAAGGACTATTTTCCGATCCACGTGAGTAGAACTGTCTTCTGAAGTATTCTTTTGAGTTGGGAGGACAGTGGGAGTGGGATTTCATCTTGTGTAGCTCCACCTTATTCCTTTCCAGACAGAGTGCTCCTCTGTCCATTTTGTGCTCCTATAGTGAATACCAGAGCTTCAGATCCACATAAAGAAAATGTATTTCTCACAGGTCTGAAATCTGGTGGCGGGGGGGCGGGGGGGGGCGGGGTGTCCAATATTAAGGTTCCAATATTCAACCAGTATCATCTTGCCCCATGATCTCATGGCAGATACAAAAGGCAGAGTAAGATGGGTCCAACTTGTCCTTTTAGGAAGGACCCATCCACACCAGCAGTAAGGGGTTGGTCTCTGCTCTCTCTGTTCTCATGCTCTAGCCACCCCGCCTCATGAAGCCTCACATCCCTACACTGTTGCACTGGAGAGTTATCCTTGTTTTGTGGGTCTTAAGCTAAGTTGACAAAGTCTGGAAGACTGTGTCTGGGCCCTGGGCTCAGTGGATGGTTTAGAAATGTCAAAACATCTGTAACCCAGGAAAGTAAGATAACTCAGGTTCTTCATTTCCCGCTGACATAAGGAGCAGAGGGGAACCCTTCCGCTTCTCAATGATGGGGGTCATTTCATTTCCTTATCTCAATGTGAACGTGCTGTAGCTCATCAAAACCCAGGATTTGGATCTAGGGCACAATTATATATTTGGATTTCACCCTCATGGAATACTCGTGCCTGGAGCCTTTGGAAATTTTTGCACAAATTACTCGGACTTCAAGAAGCTATTTCCTGGTTTTACGTCATATCTCCATGTGACCTCCTGCTGGCTCCCGACCCCATTCTTCCGAGAGTATCTGATGAGCTTTGGTAAGTGATGGAGCCACTGTGTCCACAGCACCCAGTGACACAGCCACTGTGTCCACAGCACCCAGTGACACAGCCACTGTGTCCATAGCACCCAGTGACACAGCCACTGTTCCCACAGCATCCAGTGACACAGCCACTGCGTCCACAGCATCCAGTGACACAGCCACTGTGTCCACAGCACCCAGTGACACAGCCACTGTTCCCACAGTGCAGCAGTGCTCTGGGGTGGCAACGGCACATACAGCACCCCCTTGATTTTACACTCCCTATGCTCTGTGGATTTTCCTCACACCCCCCACTTCTGCCTTTTATTCTTCTGTCCATCCCAGGTATTTGGTTTTGTGATAGGAACATAGGAATTTTCAATAAACACTAATCCAGTGGAAGAATACATTGGTAATGCATTTTAGTACGTTCAAATGTGAAAAAAAAAGTCATCTATCAAAGAGAGGATAAACCATACTTTGGAGAGACACTTTGCATACTCTTATGGATGTTAGAACTGGAAAATGTCCTCCGTTGGGTCTCGCAGTATCGATAGTGACATAAACTGCTCTCTGCTGGCTTGGTCATCCCAGGTCGTCTGTGTCTCCTGGGGCTGTGGATGTTGGTGGTGGTACAGTGTTTATCTAGCATGAACAAGGCCTGGTTCTACCCCCAGATCTGTAAGGAGGGAAAAGAAAGGGGAGGGGGGAGGAGAAGGGAAGGGGAGGGGGAGGAGAAGGGAAGGGGAGGGAGGGGAGAAATAAAGTAACCCCTCCACAGCCTGGTCTACAGAGGGAGTTCCAGGACAGCCGGGGCTACACAGAGAAACTGTCTCAAAAAAAAAAAAAAAAAAAAAAAAGGAACCTCTCTGCTGTTCTGCTGTTTGGTTTGGGTTGGTTGCAGTTTGCTCTTGTTGAGACAGAACCTCACTCTATAACCCAGGCTGGGCTTCTGGCCCTGAATTCCCAACAGTACCGCTTCTACCTCTACATTCTGAGATTGTAGGTGTGTGTCACTACGCCTATGAGTCACTGGAATCACTAGTTCTGAGAACTGAATCAGTCTGGAATGCTTTAGCGATGCTTTATTAACACATAAAGAAGCCTGAACGCAGGCCAGTAGCCTTCATTTTCAGCTCAAGAGACTCTCATTTGCTTTCCCAACTTGACCGGCTTCCCGACTATGCACTTCATGACTATGCGCTTCAGTAGCTTACAGAATATTTTACACTTGTCAAAATTATGTAGGGTGGTTGGAAATAATTGCGTTTGCAGCTCCTGAGTATAAAGAAAAGCGAGTAGCCTTTTTGAGGAAATTGTAACTTCAGTGTCTATTAGTAACAGAGTTAGTTTCTTTTGCCTTCCAGATTGTCATGGCTTCCTCTATAGCCACTTCCGTCATCCTTAGGCATCTCTTTGGAGATCTTTACAACACAGAGCACTGGGATCGCCCTGGCTTTGCAGGGACTGTGCCGGTTTGCGGCCTCAAAGGCAGAACTCAGTCCAGTGAGTGCTGCAGGGCACACTAGAGGGCGCCCTATCCCCCGAACTACCGAGTGCTCTACCATATGGCCTCTAGAGGGCGCACTGACACCCCAAAACTACCAAAGAAAAGGACCTCTTGCGTGGTAGACACTGGGTTAGAGTTTTATAAAAGGAACAAAATTAAAGATAAGGTTTTAATTTCCAAAACGTCACAGAAATAGATTTCAAATTTACTTTTTGCTGATTGAAAGTAGAATCACCAGTAAATTTGAGTAGTCGAGAACAGGTGTGGCAGAGACAGGCGGGCCTTTCCCTCTCCATGGCCACGTCAGACACAGTCTCAGAGTCTTTCTTAATAGAGTGATCACAGCCATCCCTGTTGACTAGAGCTGGTGCTGTGATTAAATCTGTGTGCTATGGGCCATCATTAGCGTATTTACTTATTGGATCTTTTGAGACTGGGTCTCTCTGTAGCCATGACTGCTCTGGCACTTGCTGTGTAGACCAGGCTGGCCTCGAACTCACAGAGATCCGCCTGCTGTCTGTGTGTGTGTGTGTGTGTGTGTGTGTGTGTGTGTGTGTGTGTGTGTGTGTGTCTTAAAAGCCAAATATCCTTATCCTTACCCCAACTTGTAGCCAATGATGAATTAGGCTGTTACTGTCTACAAATTCTCAGCGGCATTTTCCAGTACCAGCTCCCGAGGACAGTGTGTGGTCCAAGGCTTCCTCCTGTGACCTACCTCCCGCACGTGAAGTTTCTATGGCTACAGATTCTCTTAAACCCTAAGTACAACCCATTCCTCTTGGCCCACTTTGGCGGGTAGGCAACCACCAGATGACAGCCACACTAGTATGTGTCTCCAGACTTATATTCTATCTGTGTGCCTATTAAGCTGGGGCAGGTAGCAGGGACCGAGTCACAACGGCCTCTTGCCTCATGCAGAGGACTTTAGATTTTACCCTCCGGGTAAAGCCGCAGGCAATCTGTTGAGGGGCTTTGAGCAAGAAAGCTATCTGTCTGTCTGTTTTGTGATAGAGAGATCTTTCACACAGCAGCATGGAGGCTGATTAGATAGATGGGTGGAATCTGAACACTAGAACAACAGAATAGGTCTATGGTAGAGATCGGGGAGACCCAGTGAGGGCTACATTGGCACAGTGCTCTGATGGTAGAAATCCAGATGGGAAGACTGTTTGATAGAGTACCAAGACTTCACATGTGAGTGGTCTTCGGGTAGACAGCAGCTGTGTATGTATTATCATTATTATCAGCATGTGATATTACAAGCAGGTGTCCAATAAATGCTTTGGAATGAGTGAGTGACCAGTCAGCTGATGGCCGGCAGAAGGGGCTTTGTACGACAGACTGATATCTCAACCTGGAGGACTGGATGGGTGACGGAATTCTTTGTCTTGATTGTTAATGTTAGAGCAGGACCTGCTCTGGGGCATAGTTTGATACACTGGATTTGGAGACATGAACTTGGGGTGTCTTTGAGCTCTCAAAGTGGAGATTTCCACTTGACCATTGGCGCGGTGGACCTGGAAGCTGGGGGATATATTCCAGGAGATGGGTTTCACAGAACTCAGCACACAGAAGTGGTAGTTGTGTTCATGGGTCTAGATGAGGCTAGAAGACAATAGAAATAATGAAGGGACGCTCAGAAACTGCGGCTTACAGAATGGACCGGAAACGGAACCTAGCAGGACACAAGAAATGGCTGGGAGAGAGCTAGAAGTGTGGGGGTGGGGCTGTCTGCGAGAGAAGAGATGTCTTAATTGTCACTCAGGTTACTCTAAGCTAAATGACACGTCTTGATCTCAGGTGAAGTTCCAAGCAACCCAAGCAGGGTCAGATTCTCTCGTCCTGTCACTCATCAGTGCCTGCCTTTTCTCTCAAGGGCCATTCAAAGCCAGATGTGACACATTGGAGGCTGAGGTAGAGTGATTGCCGGGAGGTTGGTTTGAGCTGAGGGTAATGAATTCAGGGCCAGCAAGCCTAGTGTGAGCCTGTAGAGAAAGAGAGAGAGAGAGAATGAGTCATTCAGAACCTTATGTTTCTCTAAGGGTAGGGAATCGTAATTAAATCATCACCATTGCTGTAGAATATTATTTTAAAAAAAAATAATTCTCCGGAAGGAATGGCTAGTTATACTTTCTGTTTGTTTCACTAAGGGATGGTTTCCGTTTCTAAGAAGAGTGTGTCCCATGTGTTGAGCAAGAGTGACGGTGGGAACATTTCCGTCATTGTCCTTGGGGGTGCAAGGGAGTCACTGGAGGCCCAGCCAGAAAAATGCGCCCTCTATATCCGCCAGCGCAAAGGATTTATTAAGATGGCCTTGACCCATGGGTAAGTGGCTTTTTTTTTTTTTTTCAGTTTTGTTGGAGACAGGGTCTTGATATGCAGCTTAGGCTAGACTGGAACTCACCATGTAGCTCAGGCTGGCCTCAAATTTGTGGTGAGTCTGCTGCTGAGCCTGTCAAATCCTGGGATTACAGGTGTGAGCCACCCACCCTGGCCTAGCCAAGTGGCTGTTTGTTTAGGGTAAGTATATTTTAAATGGATAAGACATTAAATGAGGGCAAAGAATGATGATACATTTTCTAGTCCTTAAAGAACATTCTCCACGTCAAGGTTCCAATAAAGACAAGTGGACAGGTTCTGGGGAATGGAGGATGAGCTTTCTACCAAGGCAGGTGGAATGTCACAGCATAAAGCAATTAAAAAAAAAAAAGCAGTAGACACAACATTTTGCATACTCAGTGCAAATTTACAACAAAATGAACAGAAGCCAACTGTTGCAAGAATTCTAAATGGTCTTTTAGTAAAAATCCAGAGCCAGATATTCAGGTAAATGCTGAGAGATCAGAGAGACAAAGGAACAAGCCACTAAAGAAATTTCTCCCCACTACGGAATCCTCAGGCCGAATGGAAGGCAAGAACCTATCACCATGAATCCTCTGACTGAAAGCCTCTGAGTTGTCAGCCTAAGAAAGGCTCTAGTTCTGTCTCTTCACTCCTTACATACCTTCCTCTACCCAGCCATTTCACTTCCTTCCTAGTGCTGGGTTAAAGGCATGTGTGCTTCCAAATACTGGTAGCAAAGGCAAGAGCTCTCAAGTGCTGGGATTAAAGGTGTGAGACTCCCAAGTGCTGGGATTAAAGGTGTGTGCCACCACTGCCTGGCTCTGTTTCTCTCCTAGACTGAATCAATCTCTTGTAGTCCAGGGTGGCTCCCGAGTGCTAGGATTAAAGCTGTGTGCCACCACTGCCTGGCCTCTATGTTTAATCTAATGGCTGGCTCTGTCCTCTGATCCTCAGGCAAGCTTTATCTGATACACAATATATCACCACAGCCAATGAAAAGAATAGTGCACCCCAAACTTGGCTTCCTACAGAATAAAATTCTGGCCATGCTAGCTTGCTGGAGTACTTCCTAAGGATTTCAAGTATAGCTTGCAGTGTTTTGAAGTTCATGCAGCTTCAGTGTTTCAGATGTGGATGGGATACAGCGTGGAAAGGCTTGGACACTGTAATAGTTACTTTTCTCATTGCTGAAAATGCCTGACTAAAGCAGTTTGAAGGGGGCTGGCGAGATGGCTCAGTGGTGAAGAGCACTGGCTGCCCTTCCAAAGGACCCGGGTTCAATTCCCAGCACCCATATGGCAGCTCACACCCATTCCAGGGCTTCTGACACCCTCACGCAGGCATACATGCAGGCAAAATACCAATGAACATAAAATAATAAAAATAAATTTAAAGCAGTTTGAGGAAAAAAGGTTTTACTTAGGCTTCCTGTCTCAGGGGTTACAGTCCAATTTTGTGGGGAAGGCATTTGGGGAGCGGGAAGCCGTTGGTCAGGTTGGATCCACTGGTCATGTTGGACCCACAGACTACAGGCAGAGAGCAATAAACAATTGGTCTCAAATCACCTTCTCCTTCCTTCTTCTTTATTCAATCCTGGCCCCACGGGATGTTCCCACTTATACTCAGGGTTCATCTTCCCCTCTTCATTTAAGACTTCGCAGACACACCCAGAGGTGTGTCTTCTAGGCGGTTCCCAATCCAGTCGAGTTAAGAATGAAGATTCAGTGTCATTAGCGCGTTTAGAATTTGGGAGGTTTTCTTTAAACATCTGGATGAAAGGAAATCATTTATTTAAATTCATATCCTCGAGGCTGGAGAGATGAATGGCTCCAGGATTAAACGGTGCAATTATGAAGACTGGAGTTTTAACTCCAGCACCCACCTAGCAGGCCAGGCATCCTGCAAAAGCACAGGGCGCCAGCTCTGAGGGAAGGACGCTCTCTTTCAGCTTCTCCGCATCCCCACGTGTGTGCACCTGCAGACACATTTGTGCACACGCTTGCACAAGCAACCGGACCAACATTTCGCATCTGTTGGTAAAACCTGTATCCTTCCTTTCCCTGTTTCTCCAGTGCCCATTTGGTCCCGGTGTTTTCTTTTGGTGAAAATGAACTTTACAAACAAATTAACAACCCCGAAGGCTCATGGCTTCGGACGGTACAAGAGATAGTCCTGAAGTTAATGGGATTTCCCCTGCCACTGTTCTATGCCAGAGGACTTTTCCAGTACAGCTTTGGCCTAATGCCCTACCGGAAACCAATCCACACCGTTGGTATGTACATGAAACAAATAAAATGATCTTACCTTGTACAGTGTTTACTGTTATTGTCTAGGGGCTAATAATTCAAAAGTAGCCTTGAGTTTGAATTTCCTAATGTCTTCGACCAGTGGTTCTCAACCTTCTTAATGCTGTGACCCTTTAATACAGTTCCTCATGTGGTGGTGCCCCCCAACTACAAGCTTATTTTCGTTGCTACTTCATAACTGTAATTTTGCTACTGTTATGAATCACAATGCAAATGTCTGTGCTTTCCAATGGTCTTCGGCGGCCCCTGTGAAAGGGTCACGACCCATGGGTTGAGAATCGTTCTTATACCCTAATTGAACTTTAACCATGGTATGGACATCTAATAAACTATCTCTATTTCATATTTGTGTGGGAGTTGGTCACCTTGTATACTTCCACTGTTGAACTAGAATCCAAGTTTAGACGCGAAGTTTCCAGTGCTCCTCAGTGGGCCTGTTTCTCTGTCGGTGCCTATGACACATGTTAGTATCTGAGTAGTTGACTGATAGACAAATCCGCTCAGAGGCTAATAGCCACACCCAGCCTGACACCCGTTTCTTACCAAAAGCATGCTTTGTGCCACTAATTTTGCTTATATGTGTTCTAGTATCAAATGATTTTATTTATAAAAGGTGCATGTTTGATTGACTAGAGATGGGGAGAAGAAGTGGAAAGGGAAAGGGTAGAGCCCAACCAGGTGATGTGCGTTAGTGTCACCTGCTTGGGATACTGAGGCATAAGGGACCCAGGGTCAAGGCTAGCCTGAGCAACACTCAAGGCTGTCTCAAAAAGTAAACAAGTAGCCGGGCGGTGGTGGTGCACGCCTTTAACCTCAGCACTGGGGAGACAGAGCCGGGCAGATCTCTGTGAGTTCAAGGCCAGCCTGGTCTACAGAGCGAGTTCCAGGACAGGCACCAAAGCTACACAGAGAAACCCTATCTTGAAAAAAACAAAACAAAACAGTAAACAAATAAATAAATGGCAGGAGTGAAGTAATTTCCTTCTGAGGCTTGGAAGAGATGAGGAAGTTGAAAATGAGGACATGCCAAACCATGAAGAATTAGCCATAGCTTTGCATTTAATATGAAATGGAAATAATATTTTTACCTCAATAAGCAGTAACTAAAATCTGAACATAGTGGCTTTTTTTTTTTTTAGGTTAGTGTCACTAGAAGAGGACTTCTTTCATTCCTCCTTCTCATTCCTCCTTCTCCTCTTCCCCCCTCCTCCCCTTTCTTTTTCTCTTCATGACAGAGTTTCATGTAGCCCAGGCTAGCCTGACTCACTATGTAGCCACGTGATCTTGAACTTCTAATCTTCCTGCCTCCCCAGGAACCCCTTCTGCTAGGAGTACACACATAGCTTTTTCTGCTGTCCGTTTATATGAGCTTTGCAGTTCAGATGGCATCTCACATGATGCTGTTTTTAGCTGCCGTATTTAACTCAGATGGAATGCAGCAGCCTGTTGGTTCGTTACTCCGGGGAACCCTGAGATGCGTTTCAGAGTACAACTGTACTCTCACGATCGGCTGGCTTATTTCTTTGGCATCGTATCAGTTCACCATTTCTGTTCCCTTATGTTGTGCTGTTGATGTGGGGGAGAGATATAATGGAAATTACAAGTTACGATTTGGGGAATAAGTTTAATTAGATGTAGTGCATATGCGCACATAAAATTGTAAATGCTGAAAATAAAGGGCATTCTGTTGAGTTAAATGACTGTAGTTATTATCTTATTGCATTAACTTTTTTTTTTTTTAAGTGGAGTGACTTTGGTATCTGATGTCATTAAATTGTGCCTTTCCTGACAAAGCCAGAGTCAAATGGAGTTGCTGAATGTGAGCTAGATGTCAGGACATTTTCATTCATTCTGTGTATTGTGCTCCTTTCGAAGACTCAGAATAAGGGGACATGCCATCAGCTCATCCCTCTGCTTACTTCCAAGGGTTCTGAGTCTGAGGTATCTCCAGCAGCCTGTTCTTTTTTGAAACCTTTAAATGAAACTAATAATATGAACATTTCATAAAGGCCCAGCTGTCATACTCTTAGGACAACAGAGGAGGAACCAAAGATTCTAAACAGCCCGACTTGTGGGAACCAGACCAAGCATGGGCCTGTAATCCCAATGTGTAGGCAGCTGAGAAAGGAAGATCACAAGTTCAAAGCTGACCTGGGCTGCAGAGTGAATTCAAGGCCAGCCTGGACATAAGCTACATGGTTAGATTCTGTATAGTTTAGTGGTAGAGGACCTGCCTAGCATTTGAAAGACAGACTCAGTTCCCAGTACTGCAAGAAAGAAGGATAAGAAAGAGAGAGGGAAGGAAAGAGCAAGAGATAAGGGAAGGAGGGAGGGAGGGTAGGAAGGAGGGAGAGGATGGTTCTTGGTAGGCGTGTCATAATGGACTGTGTCTAGCACAGCCCCAGCTGTACACAGAGTAATATTGACATTAAGAATGCACACTATAGGGGTTGGGGATTTAGCTTAGTGGTAGAGCACTTGCCTAGCAAGCGTAAGGCCCTGGGTTCGGTCCTTAGCTCCAGAAGAAAAAAAAAAAAAAAGAATCCACACTATGCATCATGGGGGTGGGCTGAAGAAAGTGGTGAGGTCTGACTCTGAGTTACTCAGAGTGTTTCCTTTTCTCTCAGTCTTAGAGTTTCTAATTCTAAGAGAGAAAGTACCTGTAACTGGCTTATCTTCTCTTGGGCTTCTCCAGGGATCACATGTCACAGTGTGTGCAACACTGTGCCACCCCAGTGTTGGGAGAGGGAGGCAGATGCATGGTCAGAGCCTTCACGACCAGCTTGCTGACGATCCCCAGTGTATTGAGTTTTTCCTGAGCAGGAATTCCTGCCACAATGTTAACCCGAATCCAAGTGTGAGGAAATAGACACACGGTTCATTTAAAAAAAAAAAAAAAAAAACAACTCAGCTTCTGGGAGGACAGAGAGGAGGAAACACCCAGAGACACACAGCTGTCGTGGGGTGAGGTAGCAAATGCAGACATAGCTAATGAAGTCGTTGGCAGAGTTTGAATGTGGATTATGTGTAAAATGTCGCATGACGGTATGTCTCTGCGGGTGTGATCGTGGCGATGTGTAGGATACTGTTCTCATTCTTAGGAAATAAAATAGTCAGGGGAGATTCATATGACTGAGTCAGTGCCATCCATGCCCTACAGATGCTGTTAGAGATTAAAAAGCAGGCCTGGCGCTGTGGTACATGTCTACAGTCCCAGCAGCATTCAGGAGGCAGAGGCAGGGAGATTGTTTCAAGCTTAAGGCTAGCCAGGGCTACATACAAGATCCTGCCTCAAAACCAGACAGACAAATGAACAGACAAGCAAAAGCTCTAATAAGGGACATGGTGGGTAACTTGGTTGGTGGAATGATTGCCTAGCAAGCACAAAGCTTAGATTTGATTGCCTGCATAAAACAGGTAGGGTGGGTGAATACCTGTAACCCCATCACTTGGAAGTTAGAAGCAAGAGGATCCAAAGTCCGTGACCATTCTCAGCTACATAATGAGTTCAAGGCCAGCCTGGACTGAATGAGACCTTGTCTCAAAAAAAAAAAAAAATTAAAAAGATAATAATCCCTATGTATGTTGATGTACATATGTGTGCTTATGCATGCAAAGCACACATGAATGGTTGAATGTAGCTGAAGGGATGCAAGTGCTTATGGTAGCCTTGAGTTTTTCAAATAAAAAAAGATAAGGAAATAAGTTTTATTTTAATAAAACTGATTCCAACTTCATATACTGGTGGGGGAAGCATGGGCTAAGGGATTTCTGAAATCGAAGGAAAGGAAGGGAATGTAATTTGTTTTATTTATAAAAATGGGAGAGACTGAAAGAGAATGATGTCGTGAGGACAAGGCAGAGGAGGTAAAACTCCCTCTGAGGTTTTAGTGTTCCCAGAAGGGCCCAAGCTTTCGCTGGCATGAGCCGGATCCACAGAAAAGCATTCAGAACTCCCATGAATGAAGGGCCCCACGGAAGATGAAGACTCCCAGAGTGGATAGGGGACACATTTATATGCCAGGTTTGCCAAAGACAGGCAGTGATGGACAAGTAGCTAAAATGTACACAGAGACTATAGACAGGGAAGAGTTCTTGTTATGGGGTCTGCAGGGGTCTCTCTTGGCTAACGTCCCCTGTCTGCTGAAAATACTTTCTTTTTTCCTGGTCTAGGAGAGCATCATTTACAAGGAAGCTTTAGTTTCTTCTCTCAGGAAGAAAAGGGAAGCCCACAATGCCCTTCTCACATCGCAGAAGTATCCTCACAATGTTTTCAGTGCCTTTACCTCAAATGATCCTTGTGCCAAAGTGGCGTATCCCACGGCATATTTAGGGCACTCCAGTGCCTAGTACAACATGCTGACTGTTCAATGAAAGCTCATAAGGGAGCGTGTATGTATTTCCATGCACACAGAATGCATATATGCATGCATGTACATACACAGGCCATCCTTTGAACTTCCATCAGAGACTGGATCTGAACTCGGTTCTTCCAGCTCCCAAGTTTCTCCACAACTCTTGGTCACACATGCTCACCTGTTCTTTCGGGGAAACTTCCTACAGGAGACTAGAAGAGTTTTGCCTAACCTGATGATACAGGTTTGTAATCCTGATGCTTGAGAGACTGGGGCAGTTTGAGGCCAGTCTGGGCTATTAGTGAGTTCAAGGCTAGCTTGACTACATAGAGAGACTATGTCTAAAAGCAAAATAACCCATGAGGGTTCTAAACTCAGTGGAATCTTTCTACCTACAGACAAACAGAATAAAGATGGTCCTTTTTTTGTTATTTTTTTTCCAGAGCTGAGGATCGAACCCAGGAGCGCTCTACCACTGAGCTAAATCCCCAACCCCGGTGTTTTTATTTTGAAAGATTTATTCTTCACTCCCATGAGAAAAAAATTAGCATTCATTTCAACCCCTCCTGCCGCTGTCTGCACTGGCTCGTGAGACGCCTCTTCCTCTGTCCTAGGTGCATGCTGCACAGTGGTAGCATGGATTTGAAGCAAGATAGGGACCCCTGGAGTCACTGTCCCCTGGGCTTTTCCCCTTCTCTACCCCAGAGAAACTTAGCATGGCATATAGAAACGACTGCTGTGCAAGACCACAGATGAGCAGCCAAACTCCAACTGTCGCACAAAATCAGATGCTGCAACATTGGAGCGTGGCAGCCACAATGTAATGAGAACTTAGAACACACCAGGTGGGTTTTTTCCTCCATTTTTCTGAGCCCGGGCCCCACTCTGGAGCCCAGGCTGGTTTGGATCTTGATCCTTTCTTATCTGTGAAGCAGAGACAGCAGTGGTAACCTCCTGACTTAGTTAGGGTTTCTATTTGCTGGGATAAAATACTATGACCAAAAAGCAAGCTGGGGAGGAAAGGGGTTTATTTGGCTTACACTTCCAGATCATAGTCCTTCATTGGAGGAAGTCAGAACAGGAACTCAAGCAGGACAGGATCCTGGAAGCAGGAGCTGATGCAGAGGTCATGGAGGAGTGCTGCTTACTGGCTTGCTTCATATGGCTTGCTCAGCCTGCTTTCTTACAGAATCCAGGACCAACAGCCCAGGGATGGCCCCACCCACCATGGGCTGGGCCCTCACCCACTGATCACTAAATGAGAAAAAGCCTTACAGCTGGATCTCATGGAGGCATCTCCTCAACTGAGGCTCCTTCTCTTCTGATGACTCTAGTTTGTGTCAAGTTGACACACAAAACCAGTCAGGACACCTCTCTAGGTTGTTCTATATTTGATTGAATGACATCTGATAGACACCCATAAGCATTAAGGTTTCCAGTAAGGGCCTAGGTCATTTTCAAGAAGCAAGAGTCCAACTGAACCCAGGCAGGAGCTTGGTCCCACTGCTACTGCCTGGGTGTTTTCACCTCGTAGCTGCCAGATGAACTTCCTTGAGTTTTTAGTCTAAGTATGGTCTCAATGATTAATTTTTTTTTTTGCTTTGTTATCTCTAGCTTATTCCTAAATAGCAATGGAGACTTTTTTTTTAACCTTCTAATAATGCTCAGATTAAATGTTGACTTCCTGGAGGTTGGGGGGGGGCAGGGTTTAACATCTCAGAGAAAGACAGGTGGGCTATGAGCTTCTTACAAGAGAAGGTCTTATGTTAATTCACTAGAAAAGGGCATATTTCCAAGGGCACCTGGAAGAACCCACTGAAATCTAAAGAAACTTCACTGGGCGGTGGTGACGCATGCATTTAATCCCAGCACTCAGGAGCCAGAGGCAGGTGGATCTCTGTGAGTTTGAGGCCAGCCTGGGCTACAGAGCGAGCTCCAGGAAAAGAGCAAAGCTACACAGAGAAACCCTGTCTCGAAATACAAAAGAAAGAAAGAAAGAAAGAAAGAAAGAAAGAAAGAAAGAAAGAAAGAGAGAGAGAGAGAGAGAGAGAGAGAGAGAGAGAGAGAGAGAGAGAGAGAAAGAGAGAGAGAGAGAGAGAGAAAGAGAGAAAGAGAGAAAGAGAGGGAGGGAGGGAGGGAGGGAGGGAGGGAGGGAGGAAGGAAGAAAGAAAGAGAGAAAGAAAGAAAGAAAATAAACTTCACAAGAAGGGAATAGGACTGAACCCAGCCATGGTGTCGTTCTTAGGGAAGAAGATGCCCTGATTCAGAGATCACAAACCCCGGGGCAGCGTGCTGGGAGCAGCTCACTGGCCCACAGTCTTAGACAGCACTGGCTCTCTGTCAGTCCCCACTGCATCCTGCGCCTTCACTCAGTGACCTCCCTCACTGAGACACTCTCACTAGCAACTAGAGCTATTTCTATGAAACTGCAAGTTCACCGTCAGTCTGGGTGTAGATTTTTCCGTTTTCCTCCCTCAAAGTTCAGAACTTCGAGGAAACTTTGAGGACCTTCATTTATACTCTCTCATCCCATGCCCAGGAAAATCTCCACCAGAGAGAAAGCTCAGATGGACCCAGGCTACCCCAAGGCTGCTCTGGAACTCCTGATCCTCCTGCCTCTGCCTCCTGAGGGCTGGACCCACAGGCATGCGCCCCCCACCCCACTCCACACACACACCTGCCTGGTTTATTTCATCAGAGGGCTGATGTCTACTGTGCAGAAATTTGACTTCCAAACGATCAAAGAAAACCCGTCCATGCGCGTTTGAGGGCTCCATCCCTTGAAACATTCCTTTCTCTGTGCCCCTCAACTCCCATACCCATGCTCTTCATCACTAGCCGTTCGTTCTATTTCTTCACATTTGTTCAGCCTTTTCTTAAATAACCACCTTCTGTTTCTGACACCGGTTCACCCTTGTATGCAGCTTGGAGAAGGACAAAGGGGGGTCCCTCCCCTTGTGTGCTCGGATTTTCCCCCTTACAAGTCACATGCACAGGCCTCATGCCCAACCTAACGACTTTAGAAGAATTCTAAATTTGCAGTTTGCAATGAGGATTGAAGTTGACCCTGCTCATCCTGGCCTTGGAGCAGTAGCAGCATCGGGCCAGCAGATGGCGCAGTGTATACAGGCGCCAAAGACTTGCAGTTCCGAACTCTTTAAAATTCTGAGGTTGCTTATTATGTAAACATCTTTTAAAATATGTGTACAGAAACCGCTTTTAAAATATGTACAGAAACCGCCAGATTTATTTACAACTAATCAGTATTTTTGCAATTATACAGGTGAAGTGCTTTTTTTCTTTGTAGAACATTCATAAGATACAGATAAGATGAATCTTTTTCCTATCTCTGTCTCCTTCACAGGGAAATGTTGATCTTCCCAGATTTTTTTTCTGTGCACTAAAAATACTGATGCACCTAGAAATATAATTTTTTTTTCATGGACAAGATCACACTTTATTTTGCAACTTTTCTTTGACATTTTAGACATTGTGCATCCCACATTATTTGTTGTTTCTTTTAAAAGGATAGCTTGCCTAGGATTCCAGGGAGTAATGTCGCTCAACTTATGTAACTGTATTCCTATTGAGCTGTGGTTGCTTTCGGTTTTATGATGATAATGACTTTTCTCTCATACAGCTGCTTCCCTTAAAGATTCGTGACACTTTCAATTGTTCCGAACGATTTAAAAAATAAAAATAAAGATGAGTCAGACTAGAGGGGATGCCGCGTGACCTGAGCATTTCAGTCAGTCATAATAAGAACACTGTGGTCTGGCTGCTGTCAGCTGTGTGCCCAGAGGAGAATGAGGGTGACGTGGCACCCAGCAACGCCCACTCTGCTCACAGCTGCACCCCGCACAGCAGCGCCTTTGACTCAGAAGTCAAACCCCCGGGAGAAGCACAGCCCAGTGTCTGCTGAGAAGGGAAACTCTTTATTTTTTTGCTGTCGAGTGGGATGGTGTGACTGAGGCAGGCAGCCAGTGAGCTGGGGAGAGGAGCGGAGCCAGCCGGCTGGAGGGATGTTGATTGGCAGCCCAGCCCTCAGCTGCCCACTGGAGACCCAGGCTGGGGGCCGAGCGATGGGTGTTGTTCCTCGAGGGTGATGTGCGCTCTGTTTTCACAGTTGGCCGCCCCATCCCTGTCCGGCAGACTCTGCACCCGACCCCAGAGCAGATGGAGGAGCTGCTTCAGACCTACATGGAGGAGCTGAGGAAACTCTTCGATGAGCACAAAGCGAAGTACGGTATTCCAGAAAACAAAACTCTGGTTTTTAAATGACTCTCCTCCTCCAAGGCATAAAGGAAGACAAGAGAGCACTGAGAAAATAAATATTTTAAATAAGTTCACTGTGGAGGTTTTGTTTTTGTTTGTTTGTTTTTCTGTTTGACTATAGAATCGAATTGTAACTGAAAGATATTAGTCGTGGAGACAGCTGCTGTTATTTTATACTGTGGTAAATAAAAACCCAGTAAACGGAGGGCTGGGGTGGTAGCCCAGTGGTAGCATGCTCACCCAGCATGGGCAAGACCCAGAGTTTGCTCCTTAACACTGGAAAACAAAAATACGGTAGATGATTGCAGGATAGGATTGAAGATGACTAAGAACCTTCTGAATTTAGGGAGACTGGGTTGTTCTTCAGGTTCCTAAGAGGGTTAGAATTACTCATGCACTCAGAGCAAAAGCAAAATACCAACTCCAAAGAGACTCCAGCCTCTGTGCACCACTGTGGCTTGGGGTGGGAGTCTTCACGGAGCCTGGCAGCTGATGCTCAGCACAGCTGAACATTTAGAGACCGTGAAACTTGCCACATAGAAAGCCGAAGAGGCAGGCCTCCACTTAAACACAACATCTGTTATTGACTAATGCCAATTTTTTTTTCCTGGTTTTTTGAGACAGGGTTTCTCTGTGTAGCTCTGCGCCTTTCCTAGAACTTACTCAGTAGCCCAGGCTGGCCTCGAACTCACAGAGATCCTCCTGCCTCTGCCTCCCAAGTGCTGGGATTAAAGGCATGTACCACCACCACCACCACCACCACCACCACCACCACCACCACCGCCCGGCCCTGACTAATGCCAATTTTAATACTAGATGATGTAGATCCTTCAGGTCATATCAATGCTTTTTGGTTTGGGTGGGTGTTTTTTCTTTTTTCTTTTAATCAGCGCAGAATTATGCATTTCTGAGGCAGGATGAGTCTAACACTTAGAATCCCGTATGGACGAGAGCCTATATCATTTCTCTCTGGGTATTTGCAATGGAAAAGCAGGCCTGTATTTGGAAGACGACATTCTCTCTGTTTTAGGACTCATTGGAGGGATGCTGGAGCTATGTGGCACAATAGAAGTACTTGTCACTCTCTTCCCCAGGTGGCCTTTTCACTTAAGACAAGCTCTGAAACTGCCCTCTGCTGCGTACTGTCCAGTTCAGTTGACCAGAGTTGAGTCATCTTTGTTTGCTGCTATCTCCCCGGTGCCTGGCACAGATAGCTTGGGGCAATCAGAGGGTATAGAATAAGTACTGGCCCAGTGGGTGTAACAAATACCGTTGCTATAACGTCAAGATTTTTCCGAAGCTGGTCCATAGTAATGAAACCTGTTATAAGCCAAGACCGACATGAAATAGGATCATTTCCTGTTATCTAATTGGCCCACAGCAATAATCAACAATCCCACACACTGCCGTAAGTAAGCAAGTCAGGTTTCTGCTCTTCAGTCACTCGGTGTGGGGTAAGAATGGCACCCAAAACCACGCCCTTTCCAAACGCCTCCAGCACTGGGTGTTTGTTTCTTTATTTTCTGCACAGTAGCTATGTGGCAATCCATCCAATCACAGTTCGTTCCTATATCTTCAGGCTTCAAGTTCTGCTCTTTATCCCTAAAAAACAATGGAGACTTTTTTTTACCTTCTAATAAGAATGCTAGGCTTCAATATTAACTTCCTGGGGGTTGGGGGGCAGGGTTGGAACTTTTAGCATCTCAGAGAAAGACAAATGGGCTCTGGGCTTCTTACAAGAGAAGGTTTTGTGATTAATTCACTAGAAAAGGGCACATTTGAGTGCCTGGAAGAACCCACTGAAGTCTAAAGAAACTTTACAAGAAGGGAATAGGACTGAACCCAGCCATGGTGTCGTTCTTAGGGAAGAAGATGCCCTGATTCAGAGATCACAAACCCCGGGGCAGCGTGCTGGGAGCAGCTCACTGGCCCACAGTCTTGGACAGCACCGGCTCTCCATCAGTCCCCACTGCATCCTGCACCTTCACTCAGTGACCTCCCTCACTGAGACACTCTCACTAGCAACTAGAGCTATTTCTATGAAACTACAAGTTCACCATCAGTCTGGGTGTAGATTTCAAGCATGAGAACTTGAGCTCTCTGCACCCAGAGAATGCACATAAAAAGCCAGGCACGGTGGTGTGTGCTTGGAATCCCAGCCCTGAGGAGATAAAGACAAGTAGACCCCTGGGGCTGCCAGGCAGCCAAGTGAAAGATCTCAACTCAGAAAACCCGGTGATGGCACCCATAGAAGGGGAGCGGAGATTGTCCTCTGGTCTCCACGTGCATGCTACACACACACACACACACACACACACACACACACACACACACACACGCGTCCCCATGCATGCATCTGTACACGCATGCATTTTGCATGTAAAAAAAAATCATGCCACTCAACAGCAAGAGTAGGAAATATTTCACATAGGAGAACATGATCCTTCCAGTCGTTCTGAATGGGCAGTCTGAGAATCCATTGCCCCAAAGCTTTGGAATCCATTATTTTTGCCAAAGCAGAGCCTTTAAGTTATTACAGCGGGCGGTGGTGGCACAGGCCTTTAATCCTAGCACTTGGGAGGCAGAGCCAGGCAGATCTTTGTGAGTTTGAGGTCAGCCTGGTCTACAGCGCGAGATCCAGGAAAGGTACAAAGCTACACAGAGAAACCCTGTCTCAAACCGCCCCCCCCCCAAAAAAAAAGAAGTTATTACAGACCCAGGATCATAATTTCTCAATTTCAAGGAGGCCTGAATTTTAATACCACATTTAGTGAAGAGGCCGGGCTGATCATCCATCATTAGCTGGGTTACCCTGTAGGCAGTTGAAGCGTAGGCTTGGTAAAGCAGAGTTTGCAAATAGAGGAAAACACTCCTTTGTGCATTCATACAAATTTTCATCTTCAAAATGTAGACATAAATGACTTGAAACCTGGCATGTGGAAAATGTCATTTTCAGTTTATATGGAAGAGGGTAGGCTTCCGTCTCAACTTCTTAGGGTCTCCCGAAGACTTAATCAAGCCGTGCCAGTAGGCGTTCAGGTACGTAGCGCACAGCGGGAAGTTCCACGTAGGTTTTTGGAAGTCTGTGTCAAAAGGTAGGGCATGAAGCCAGGAGCAGTGGATCGTTCCTGTAATCCCCGCCTAAGAAGCCTGCTGTGACATCATTTATTGCCTGTTAGAATCCTTTTTTAGGGGTGATGAACTTCTATATTTCCTACATTGCATGTGCTTCTGGGGATTTCTAAATATCTCTCTGATGGTAAGGGTTTAACTAAAGTTCCACAAACTTTAAACTAAAATTAAAAAATGTGTTTTTATGCCCAAGTGATAATTGTGTTTGTACTGGTTTGGGTTTTTTTTTTTCTTCTTTTCTTTTCTTTTCTTTTTTGGTTTTTCAAGACAGGGTTTCTCTGTGTAGTTTTGCGTCTTTCCTGGAACTCACTTTGTAGACCAGGCTGGCCTCGAACTCACAGAGATCTGCCTGGCTCTGCCTCCCGAGTGCTGGGATTAAAGGCATGCGCCACCACGGCCTAGCTTTGGGGTTGGTTTTATAATTGTTTTTAAGACATGCTTTTATTTTTCATTATGTGTAGTGCTCTCTCTCTCTCTCTCTCTTTCTCTCTCTCTCTCACACACACACTGTCTTTGTGTGTATGTATATGAGTACAAGTGCCTGTGGAGCCCAGAAGACCAGGTTGGACCCCCTGAAGCTGAAGTTGGGTGAAGTGAGAACCGCCTACCAAACTCAGGCCCTCCTGAAGAGCAGTAATGCTCTTAAATGATGAGCTATCCAGGGAAGAGTTCAGAAGACAGGGCAGGAAGATAATAAGAGACAGAGAGGGGACCAGGGAGTTTCCTGTGAGACCGAACCTCTCAAACAGGAGCTGAATGAGGACAATGTCAGACATGCAAAGTGGACAAGAGAAAGACTATGAGGCCTCAACCCTACAGAAAGCAGTAGGTAAACTGAGGAACGCTGTCTTAGTTAGGGTTACTATTGCTGTGAGGAAACATCATGGCCAAAAGCAACCTGGGGAGGAAAGGGTTTATTCGGTTCACACTCCCACATCACTGTTCATCACAGAAGAAAATCAGGCCAGGAACTCAAACAGAACAGGAACCTGGAGGCAGGAGCTGACACAGAGGCTATGGAGGGCTGCTGCTTACTGGTTTATTCCCATTCCCCATGGCTTTGCTCAGCCTGCTTTCTCTTCCTTCTTTCTTTTTCTTTTCTTTTCTTTTTTTTTTTCTTTTAGTTTTTTTCGAGACAGGGTTTCTCTGTGTAGCTTTGTGCCTTTCCTGGAACTCGCTTTGGAGACCAGGCTGACCTCCAACTCACAGAGATCCGCCTGGCTCTGCCTCCCGAGTGCTGGGATTAAAGGTGTGCGCCACCACCGCCCGGCTTCTTTTTTTCTTTTGTTTTGTTTGTTTTTTGTTTTGGTTTGGTTTTCAAGACAGAGTTTCTCTGTGTTACAGCCCTGGCTGTCCTGGAACTCACTTTGTAGACCAGGCTGGCCTCGAACTCACAGAGATCTACCTGCCTCTGCCTCTCGAGTCCTGGGATTAAAGGCGTGTGTCACCACTGCCTGGCTTCAACCTGCTTTCTTATAGAGCCTAGAACCACCAGCCCAGGGATGGCACCACCCACCATGGGCTAGGCCCTCGCCCATCAATCACTAAGAAACTCCCTCCCCTACAGTCAGATCTTGTGGAGGCATTTTCTCAATTCGAAGTTTCCTCCTTTCAGATGACTCTTGCTTGTTTTGAGCTCACATAAAACCAGCCAGCACATGAGCTATCCTTCTAGCACCCTTGCTTGTTTTAATGTGTGCTGTACTAGTTTGTGTGGGTGTACGCAGGCATGCATGTATGTAGATGCTTACATGTGTTCAGGCATCTTTCTGTCTTCACACTCCACCTTTATTTTTTTTGAGACAGGGTCTCTCACTGAATCTCAAGCACATCTAATTAGCGAGACTGCCTTGACCTGCCCTGTTACATGAATAGGCTGCCAGCCCTGGCTTTTTAGACGGGTCCTGGGAGTCTGAACTCAGATCCCTGCTGCTCAAGATTGCAGCCCACCATGTCCGGACAGCTCTCTGGGCTCAGCACAAAATGGAGGGCTCCCTTCCCCCAGCAGCAGGGCCTCCTGCTCCCGGCCTGACCTTATTTAGAAGCCGTTCCCGAGCTTGGGTGCCTGACTTATCTTAAGTGTGACCTTTGACACAGTTCCCTGCAAATGCCACCTCCCTGTGGACTACAAGATAATTAGGTGTTCTGCTCCAGCTGTGTGATAGGACCACACTGCCCTGGCTACTGTCCTCATCCTATAACTTCCCCTCACTCTGGAAGAAAGTTGAGCTGTTTCGCTGAGGCTGACTGCCCGGAGGCTATTTCTGTCATAGTCACAGCTGTCTGAACTCGGCTCGCAGCTTCTGCTCCCTCCTCCCTTGGGGACCAGTAGCCAATGATGCCCCAGGAGGAAGGAGACCTGCATTTCACTTAGGATTTCTGTTGGTGCGATGAAATACCATAACCAAAAAAGCAAATTGTGGGGGGCAGGGGGGGGGGGGCGGAAGGGTTTAGTCTGCTTGCATTCCCACAGCACTGTTCATCATCCAAAGAAGTCAGGACAGGAACTCATCCAGCAGGTGAGGAACCTGGAAGCAGGAGCTGATGCAGAGGCCATGGAGGGAGCTGCTTACTGGCTTGCTCTCCATGGCTTGCTCAGCCTGCTTTTTTATAGAACCCAGGACCACCAGCCCAGGGATGGCCCCACCCACAATAGGCTATGTTCTCCCCAGCAATCACTAATTTAAAAAATGCCCTACAGGCTTGCAAAAAGTCCAGTCTTAAAGAGGCATTTTCTTTTCTTTTCTTTTCTTTTCTTTTCTTTTCTTTTCTTTCTTTCCTTCTCTCTCTCTCTCTCTCTCTCTCTCTCTCTCTCTCTCTCTCTCTCTCTCTCTCTCTCTCTCTTTCTTTTGTTTTTTTTTTTTTTTTTGAGACAGGGTTTCTCTGTGTAGTTTTGCTGCCTGTTCTGGATCTTGCTCTGTAGAGTAGGCTGGCCTCAAACTCACAGAGATCCGCCTGGCTCTGCCTCCCAAGTGCTCAGGTTAAAGGCGTGCGCCGCCGCCGCCGCCGCCGCCGCCGCCGCCGCCGCCGCCGCCGCCGCCGCCACCACCACCACCACCACCAAGCCAAAGGCTTTTTCTTTTCTGAGGTTCCTTTCTCTCAGGTGACTTTAGCTTGTGTCACGTTGACATAAAACTATCCAGCACACTCAAGCTTTCGTGGCAGGCACTTTAGCAACCAAGGTGTCTCCCTAGCCCTTATTTTTGAGATAGCATCTTGCATATCCCAGGCTGGCCTTGAACTTAGCTATATTCTTGTGTAACTGAGACTGACCATGTATGATCGTCCTGTGCTGCCTCCTGAGTTAGGCAAGCACTCAGCCAACTGAGTACCAGCTAGGTTAGATACTGCACACAGGTCTGGGGCTGGTGCTCGGTCGGTAGAGCACTTACCTAATTAACCCTTCCTAAAATTTCTTCATGGTGAATAGCTAATCTTAGGAAAGATATGTAAATTAGCAGTTACATAGAAAAGATCACTTGGGGCTAAGGATGGAGCTCAGCCGGTAGACTGTTTTCCTAGCATGCCCAAAGCTCTGGCTTTCCATCCCCAGCCCTGCATAAACCATTAAGGGTGGTGCATGCCTGTAGGTCTGGTACTCAGGAGGTAGAGGCAGAAAGATCAAAAGTTTAAGGTCATCCACAACTACAGTGAGGAATTTGAAGCCAGACTAGGATGTGGGAGGTCCTGTCTCCAAGCAAACAAACAAAATGAATAAAATGTCACTTAAACTTTTCAGTAGTTGTTCATATTGGGAGATCAGCTCGCTTGTTGATTTTAACCAATCTTTAAAAAAAAAGCCAAACATGCCGGGCGGTGGTGGTGCACGCCTTTAATCCCAGCACTCAGGGAGGCAGAGCCAGGCGGATCTCTGTGAGTTCGAGGCTAGCCTGGTCTACAGAGCTAGTCCAGGACAGGCTCCAAAGCTACAGAGAAACCCTGTCTCGAAAAACCAAAAGAAAAAAAAAAGGCAAACACGCTATTTGCAAGAGAACATGTGGGTTTTATTGTTTTATAGATTAAAAAGCACATTTGTTTGTTTGTTTGTTTGTTGGGGGCAGAGCAGGATGGGAGAAAGGGACATGCACCTGGAATAAGAATGGAGGCCATGGCACACCCTGGTAGGGGGACCGAGAACAGCTTGCAAGAGTCAGTTCTCTCCTTCTATTGTGTGGACTCTGGGGATCCAACTCAGGTCATCAGTCTTGGCAGCAGCCTGATGGTGTTACCCACTGAGCCATATTTTTGGCCCCTCCAGAGGATATGGGTAACACCATCCGGTGGGCTGGGGTCCTGGAGTGAATACAAAGGGAGAAAGAAGAAACACAGTCTTAAAACCAGCTGGCTGGGAACTCACCATCCTCCAGCCTCTCCTTCTAAAGTGCTGGGTTAGAGGCATGCACTACCACACCTGGCTGAAATCAGCTTTTTAACGTGTTACACATGTGTGAGTATGTTTCCGAACCCCTCCTACACTAGGAACCCCATGGACGTGCCAGCCACCCTCTCAGCTCTGGGAATAGCACCTGGGCATTCACTTGGGTAGCAAAATGTTTTGTGCACCCCTAAAAATGGGCAGGGTGAATATTTTTCACAAGTGGACCAATTTGTTGATGAAGCTAAAATGTGCAGAAAGAAAACACATGTTTGGTTAAAAGCCTTGATTTTTCCCTCAGCCAATATTGCACCATTAGTTAAGGAAAGTTCCATATTTTCCAAACCACATTTTAAAGTTCATTTTCTCTCCCTCAAGTATATGTACATTTCCAATCACCTTCTGATACTCTCTTTCCACAAGACAACGGCTCCATATTCTAGTTTTTCAAAAGGGATTCTCCTGTTTCGTATGTCCTTCCCTGCTTTCCAGGGACAGCTTCAAAGGCTCTCTGGGTCAGGGACACTCATCCTTCAGTCTGACACGGCACTGACACATTTTTGTGAGACCAAACTAAGGGAATGCTATATTTTTTTAAAGTTGGTTTGATGCTATGAGCAGGGTCATAGAATTTGTCATTTCAAATTGCCCTAAGTTTTAGATAACACTAAATCCACACATACAGCACTCTTAGCAGGATTCGCCTAAAGGTTTTTACATTAAATATACCTCTGGAACGCCTGGAGAGATGGTTCAGCAGTTAGATCACATACTGTTTTTACAGAGGACTAGAGTTCAGTTTCCAGCACCCATGTTGGGAGGCTCACAATTGTCTATTACTGCAGCTCCAGGGAATCCAATGTCCTCTCCTGGCTGCTCTGTACATCTGCTCGTGCACAAACCTACACTTAGACATATACACACATAATTAAAAACAAAACATATCTTAAAAATAGATATTTGTAATTCTGTACACAAGGGTTAATGCTTTATGCATTCATACAGTATGTATGCTATTATGCAGTTAGATATTATTCTATACACTGTGATGATATATAATACTGATAGAGGTGGAGATAAGTAGACATATATATTTATATATCTGTGTATACACAACACTGCTTATTATTGAAAGAAACTCAAACAAAGGAATTCTGGGAATAAAGTAAATGTGCTTCGTTTAGGATCTCACTGCAACTCTTTGTTGCTTGGTTTTCCTTCTTTTTCTCTTTTTAGGCAGAGTTTCACTTTATCATGGAACTCATTTTATGCAGCCCCGGCTGGCCGCAAATGCACAGAAATGCTCCTTCCTTAGGTTCTCGAAACTGGGCTGACAGGTGTGAGCCACCATGCGGAGCTGGATCTAACTAAATCTAATTGGATCTAGCAGGATCTAACCACACTCCACACTTCGAAACAGGATCATGGAAAGCTGAGCATATCTGAGGCTCTGGGTTCAATTCCCAAGCACGACCAATCATGATGATAAAAAATTAAATTTCAGGGCTGGAGAGATGGCTCAGAGGTAAAGAACACTGGCTGTTCTTCCAGAGGTCATGAGTTCAATTCCCAGCAACCACATGGTGGCTCACAACCATCTGTAATTAGATCTGTGTGTAAGCAGAACACTGTATACATAATAAATAAATCTTATAAAAAATTAAATTTCAAAAGAGAAAAAAAAATAAGAGGGGGGAGGGAGAGGGAGAGAAGCGAGGGAGGGAAGGAGGGGGGAAGAGAGGTGAGGGGCTGACTTCTAGTTTAGGCCAGAAGCAACATGTCTGGATATTTTGCCTCAGGACACAGTTGTGCCAGGACAGCGCCTCAGCCAGAGACAGTGGGTGAACTTGCTATCCAGGGAGAACTTTAAAGAAAGGTGTCCACCCACCCTGCATCTCCTTTTCAGCCTTCTCTTATTCTTTGCTTACTCTTGTTCTTTGCACACTGCTGTCTGCTCTGTCCATAGTCTAGGATAGAGAGAGATGAAAGGGGGGTTGGGGATTTAGCTCAGTGGTAGAGCGCTTGCCTAGCAAGTGCAAGGCCCTGGGTTCGATCCTCAGCTCCAAAAGAGAGAGGGAGAGAGAGAGAGAGAGAGAGAGAGAGAGAGAGAGAGAGAGAGAGAGAGATGAAAGGAAGGGGAGAGGGGAGAGAGTGGGCAGCAGATCGCAAACGCTGTTTTTTGTCGGATGTAAAGTCAAGGACGATGAAGGCGGGGATGAGGAGGGAGGGGCACATGGTGAGGAGCAGAAGGCATCTGGGCTTTATGCGTTTTACATCGACTGTTACACATTTTCCATGAAAGAACCTAGCATGTCCCTTCCCACAGTGCCCTGGTCTCCGGAGACGTTCCTCTCAGACACATATGATAGGAACACACTTGGTGCTACCTGTGTGAAATGTTCTTAATGTTTTTTTTCCCTTTTGAAATTAAATGTTTTGCCAACCAGTAACTGGTCCAACAACTTGAGGCCCACCCCACAAGAGGGAGCCCACCCTGGATACTACCTGGATGGCCAGGAACCAGAGGCTAGATAGCCCAGAGACCCAGGATAGACCCAAACATGACTGGCCTAAATTAATAAATAGATAGATAGATAGATAGATAGATAGATAGATAGATACATAAATTTTTAAAAAAATCAATGAAATGATTCCTAATGATATTCTGATATACTCATAGATGAGTGCCTAGCCCAATTGTCATCGGAGTAGGTCATCCAAGAACTGATGGGAACAGATGCAGAGACCCACAGCCACACACGGGGCAGAGTCAGAGGAGCCCCTCAGAAGAGGGGTCAAGGACACCACGAGAGCGTGGCCCACAGAATCAACTAAGCAGGGCTCCCAGAGACTGAAGCGGTAATCATGGCGCCTGCATGGGTCTGAGCTAGGTCCTCTGCCTATACATTATGGACTCTTCTTACTCCTGCTGGGTTGCCTCATCCAGCCCTGCTATGAGGGTTTGTGCCTCGTCTTATTGTAACTTGTTGTGCCATGTTCAGTTGATACCCCTGGGAGGCCTGCTCTTTTTTTTTTTTTGTAGGGGAGGTGGAAGGGGAGCAGATCTGCGGGAGAGGGAAGGTGAGGGGGGTGGGGTAGAGTGGAGGGAGGGGAAGCTGTGGTCGGGATATGGTGTATGGGAGAAAAAATTAAAAAATATAATTAATTTTTTATCATCATTATTGGTCATGCTTGGACATTGAACCCAGAGCCTCATATATACCAGACAATCAACCTACCACTGAGGTGTCTCTTACCCAAATGTTCCTACAGAAATGGTTCCCCCCATGAAGGAAAACATGGCCTCTGGCTGGCCCTTTCCCAGCTGTCTCCAGGAGCAGTTCCTTTGTTAGAAGTGGAAACTTAGTCTACGAGGTCACTACAACAAAGGGTCTCCTCTACTCATCCAGTGTGTCAGTCTGCTTTGCATTGCCGTCATGAAATGCTTGCAAGCGATGGGAAGCCCTTCAAGATCCTCTTCTCCAACACTGTGTGAAACCGACCAGTGACATCGGGGCACCCAGTGCAAACCACACGGTCAAATGCAGACAGAGAGGAAAAGTTGTCCAGATATGCGCAAGCAGTGTGACTGTGACTGCTCCAACCCAAGAGAATGGCTGGCGTTAATTGAAAACACCAGGCTTACTCAAGCAACATGACCCAGTGGCCTTCTGTGGCCAGAGAAAGTGCTTCGTGAGCAGTGGTTGATGCTGGGCTTTCAGACATCTCTGAAGTTGCCACCACATCCTCTCCTCAGTGAGGGGTAGTTTCCCTTGCTATACCTTGAGAGTTTTAGAAATTGCCTCTGAAACCATATTGTGTGGGTGTATGTGTGTGTGGTTTTTTTAGATGGAGTTTCTCTGTGCAACAGCCATGGCTGTCCTGGAACCTGCTTTGTAGACCAGGCTAGTCTCGAACTCACAGAGATCTGCCTGCCTCCGCCTCCCCAGTTCTGGGATTAAGGATGTGTGACACCAGGCCCACCTGGAACCATGTTTCAAAGGAGAAATTTCTCTTCCACCTACAATCTTTTTCTGCTTCTGTGACACACACACACACAAGGATGCAGTGGCTTTGGTCTGAACCACCCATCAGGAGCGTGTAATGTGTTTTCTGCCGATTCCAAGTGCTGCCAGGGATGGTCCTCTGCCAGGATTTTTTGGCAGGAACCAGCTGAAAAACTCCTTTCAGCTTTCTTTGCAATGGGAACTTCCTGCAGCTCTAGGGCTTTCAGAGATAGATGCCCTTGGATGTCCAAGACCGCGTTTGAGCGGGGAAAGCCGAGTGTGGCATGATGAAGACCTCTAGGGCGGACCACTGTGCTCCAGCGCTGACTCCATGGAAAGAACGCAGGTGTGGGTCAGGTGAGCTGCCTTGTGGGGCTCCTGCAGAGATCTCGGGTGTCGGGTGAGCAGCGCGGTGTTAGTTACTCTTCTCAAATACCTGATGCAAGCATCTTAAACAAGGAAAAGCTCTGATTGGCTCACAGTTTGAGAGGGTCCTTGTCTTAGTCACCAGTGTTCTATTGCTGTGAAGAGACACCATGACCACCGGAACTTGGGAACTCTTATAAAAGAAAGCATTTAACTGGGCTGGCTTACAATTCAGAGGTTCAGCCCTTTAATATCATGGCGGGAAGCATGGCGGCGCAAGGGCAGGCATGGTGCTAGAAAAGGAACCCAGAGTTCTACATCCAGATCCGCAGGCGACAGCCACTGGGCCTGGATCAGGCGTCTGGAACCTCAAAGGCCACCTCCAGTGACACACTTCATCCGACAAGGCCACACACCTCCTAATCCTTTCAAATAGTGTCACTCCCTAAGCATTTAAATGTATGAACCTATGGGGGGCCATTCTTAATCAAACCACCACAGTCCATAGGTGGGAGAGGTCCTGAAGAGTTCCTGGGAGCCAGGCATGTGGCTGGGATGCCTCTCATCCTGAAGGATCATGAACCAGGGAGTTGTCAGGAATCATACTGTGCTATGAACAGTCAAGGTGACCCACCTGGTCTAGCAAGGCTCCTTCTTGTACCCTGTAGCAGTACAACCAGGACCAAGTGTTTAAGCTTGTGAGCCTATGGGGGAATCAGTGAGAGACTCTGACTCTAAAAATAATGTCAAGATTGATAAAGAAAAGACCCAACATTGACCTCTGGCCTCCACACATAGGCACCCATTCTCACATACAAGCAGCAGTTTAATCATGCAAATTAAAACCAATTAATGTAAGTGCATAGAGATGAAGGTAGTAGGGGAGAGAAATGAAGAAGGGCAAAGAATAATGACACACTCTGAAACGACACAATGAACCAGTCGGTGGTGGCTCATGCCTTTGGTCCCAACACTTGGGAGGCAGAGACAGGCCTCTGTGTGTGAGGCCAGCCTGGTCTACAGAGGGAGAGAGTTCCAGGATAGCCAGAGCCACACAGAGAAACCCTGTCTCAAAAGAAAAGAAAAAAAAGAATATGACACAATGAAATCTATTACTTTATATCCTGACCTAAAAATTTTAACTTAAAAATGGAAAAAAAAATTATGTAGCGGAAAAAAAAAGATAAATTGAAAATGATTGGCTCTGAAAGGGAGAATTAATGGTGAGATAGAAGAGATGCTGTTCGTGGATGCCTGTACCATTTAATTTACTAATCTGTGCCAGGGCAGTATTAAAGTCTTACTGGTTTTGACTATTAAGTACTTATATATTTTAAATAAAAAAGATTACAAGTTCACATCCTAGAGATTATTAGTAACAAGGAGTTGGCATACAAAAAGTATTAATTTATTTGTGTGTGTGTGTGTGTGTGTGTGTGTGTGTGTGTGTGTGTGAGAGAGAGAGAGAGAGAGAGAGAGAGAGAGAGAGAGAGAGAGAGAAGAGAAAGAGAGAGAGAGAGAACACTTCTCAAGAGATGTGCTTTGACACATGACAAATATGTCCTTAATTTTTGACCCCTCATCTCTGGGGGCTACCAAGAGGTGACATGGGCAACAGGAGAACTCCACCTGGGTCTCCTTCCTTGTCTATCTCCATGGCACCAATACGACCCCTCCCTTTTTTTCCCCAGCATATAAAAATACACCTAGAACACGCTGAAGAAATGATTCAGTGCTTAAGAGCTTGCTGGCCCTTCAGAGGACCCGTTATGTTTTCAGTACCCCTGTCAGGGGCCCACAACTGCCTCTACCTCCAGCTCCAGAGGACGGATCTTCTGGCCGCTGAAGGAACCTGCAGATACCCACACAGATGCATACTTGTAAATTATATGTATGTATGTATGTATGTATGTATGTATGTATGTATGTATGTATGTATGTACCAAGAAGCCAGGCTTTGGAACTTACAGTGTTTGTGTGGACTGTCATTCTCAGGCTTCACAGGAGCATTCTAAAGTTGTTAACCTCACATTCCTACATAGCCTTAGGTGGTGGAGGGCCCTGATCTGCACAACCCTTAGTTGGTAGAGACAGAATTTGGAAGTCAGTCTTCTGCTTCAGGGAGAAGAGTCAGTCTTGTGTTGTACATGTCCCTCCTAGTCGGGCTCACAATAGTGGACTTTCACTGCCAAGAGAGGCCAGTGGGAGGAGGCAGCGAATGAGGCGATGTGATGTAGGATGCTCTGACCAGCACAGAGCCGAGAGCAGCCAATCTCTTTTCCCGTGGTCTCTAAGATGTGACAAGACCGGAGTCTCCAGACAGAAGACAGTGGCCACATTGTCCTGCTGGACTCAGGCCGAATGTACTTCCTCCCCACTTGTTTCTTTAGCCTCCTGAACTCAACTGTATGGCATTGTGCTGGTCCCCCGTGCCAGCTGCTCCCGGTCGGGAAAGTGGGGAGGAAGGGTTTGCTGGGAGCAAGCTGAGCAGCTTGCTAGTCTGTATGGGATTTCTAGCTGAATTTTTGTTGATTTTGTTGTTGTGAAATTCTGGACAGTTTGAGGCTCAGCACCAGGGCTACTTACTGGTCAGGATACTTTATCCACTGCTCTGTGAACTCTGATGGGGGACTGTGGGGATCAGAGGCCTCTGGGGACCAGGCAGCTGCCTCAGCTTTCTCAAAACAGATGAGAAAGACGAGGCCTATGACAGTATTGATGGACAATTTAACAAGCCCTGGAATAGCCTGGGAGTGGGCCCTCTGGGCATGCCCATGGAGGATTATCTTGATGGCATTCATCGATGGAGAAACCCATCTTAATTATGGATTTGACCATTCTCTGGGCAGTGGGTCCTGGGCTCTATAAACGGACAAGGAGACCTTTAGCAGCAGTTTGCGTCCATGTTTCTACTTCCTGATCATGGGTGTGATGTGAGCAGTGGCTTCAAGCTTCTCTGCCTCGACTTCTCCTCCACGAAGGATGATAACTTTGAACCGTGAGCCAAAATAAACTCTCTCCCTTAAGTTACTTTTGTTTGGGTGTCAGCAACAGGCAAAAAATAAAATAAAATAAAATAAAATATTTTTTTTAAAAACCAACAACTGTGACAAAGCTCCACCTTTGTCTGAATGAATTTCCCAAATCACAAAATTGTTAGTTGAACCTCCTGACTGAGAGTACGGCAGAGGACCCTGGCCCAAGATATTCACTTGTCTCTCCAAGCTGGAGTTTCCTCATCTATAACATAGGGGTTATCCTTGAAACCTGGGACTTATGCAGGGATGCTTGGCTCAATCTGGGAGGAGGGGACTGGACCTGCCTGGACTGAGTCTATCAGGTCTATCTCAGTCCTCGGGGGAGGCCTTGCTCTGGAGGAGGTGGGAATGGGGGGTGGGCTGGGGGGAAGGGAAGGGGGGCAGGAAGGGGGAGAACAAGGGAATCTGTGGCTGTTATGTAGAACTGAATAGTATTGTAAAATAAAATAAAATAATAAAAAAAATTTAAAAAAAGAAAAAAAAAACCATAGGGGTTATCCAAGTAATTTTTTTTCTCTATAGGAATGGGAGATGTAATTGAGATGACTCATGTCAAGAGTGAATTCTGCTTGAGATATTTGCCCTGTGGTACTGTTAGTGCCCCACAATTCTCTGCCCAGCCCATACCCCATTCAGCATGCTAGTGGCTAACTGTGGGAATTGCAATAAAAAAGCTTCTGGCTTTTTTAAAACTCACAGATTTGTGTGTGCCTGTAATCCCAGCATTCAAGAAGCTAAAGCAGGAGGATTGCCCTGAGCTCATGTCAGGACCAGCCAGTGCTACCTAGTGATTTTCAAGTCAGCCAGAGTTATGTAGCGAGGCCCTGTCTCAAGTAAAAAAATAAATAAGTAAATCATTTTACAGCTGTTATTTTAAAATACATCTTAATTTTGTCTTCTTTGAAGTATCTATTTACTGAAAACCATTAGGCCTCACTAAAACAAATAACGTTACCATTTCAATAGATCTTGACACGGTTCCAGCTGCCGACTTAAAACATGGAAACTAAAGGAGTTGGTCTGGAGAAAATGAATTTTCAAAAGTGCATTGACCTGATTCCAAGTGTAGACAGAGCCAAGGGCATGTTGGGTGCTTTTATAGATATTTACTCACTGTCGGCTGTAAGAGCCTCAAAGCCTTTGCACTAATTAAAAGACAAAAAGTTCCCTGTAGTCAAATAGACACTGTTTGGGGGTTTTAAGGGAAATTGCTGATTTCCCTGGTAGTTTATATGCTTTTGGTCGCCAAAAGACTTGAGTAGTTTTCATTAATTCCTGACTTTATTTCTCCTTGAGAAGTCAGAATATATTTTCCCACTTTCTTTCAAGCAGGTATGACCCAGCCCCTCTGTGATTGATGGGGGAGGGCCCAGTCCATTGTTGGGGGTACCACCCTGGTCTGGTGCTCTTGGGTTCTATAGGAAAGCAGGCTGAACAAGCCATGGGGAGCAAGTCAGTAAGCAGCACTCCTCCATGGCCTCTGCATCGCTCCTGCCTCCAGGTTCCTGCCCTGCTTGAGTTCCTGTCCTGACTTCCTTCCATGAACAGTGATGTGGATGCATACGCCAAATAAACCCTTTCCTCCCTGAGTTTTGTATAAGTGGGGAGCTTTGTGTAAGTGGGAGCACAGTGAAATCACTGAACAAGACCACTCCATGGGTAGATGGGTTTATTGGGGATCAAATTGCCAATGCTATCTTTGTGGGGCAGAGAGAAGAAAAGTGGCGGAAAAGCAAAAGGATTTTCTATGATGGCAGGGTGAGGTTTTTGAGCTGACACAGGCTGTTCCAGTTAACCAGGAACTAGATGCCCTTGGATAGTTGATCTCTGAGGATGGATTAAGAGACCTCCTGGTAAACAAAAACCCACCTCATGAGATTGGCTTTCCTGATAAATAGAAACCTGCCTTATATCCCAGATGAATACTAAATTTATGCTTCTGCTTACCCAATAATAACCCTTCAGTTTACCTAGTCAGGCCCGGCAGTGGTGAGGCATGCTTTTAATCCCAGCACTTGGGAGGCAGAGGCATGTGAATCTCTTTGAGTCTGAGGCCAGCCTGATCTACAAAGTGAGTTACAGGACAGCTAGGACTGTTACACAAAAAAATCTTGTCTCAAAACACCAAAAAACAAAACAAAACAAAAACAACAGTTTACCTAGTCAGAATCCTACTATTTGGGACATTGTCATCAGCACTGGCATTTTTGGGGTTTGTTTTGGACATAAAACTTTGGTTATGCTGTTTCATCACAGCAATAGTAACCCTAAGACACAGGGCCATGGTGTTTGAACTTCATTAAGGTAATTTTCACAGATACCTGGGTTAAGGCAACACATCCTTTGGCAGAGTAGGATAAGCAGTTGTATAGGAAATCTGGTCCAGCACGGGGGAGACAATGGTTGCCAACCTTCTGTTTCTCAAACTAAGCACACATCCCAATGTCCTGGACATTCCATTAAAATGCACTTATGATCCAGTTGGTATAGAGCTGGAAAAAAACAGAAAAGAACTAGTCCTGAGCTGTCCAAGACTGAAACCAGGAGCATGTGTGGCTATTTAAATTTAAAATTAAATCAATAAAAGTAAGCAAATTAAACTATTTGTTGCACTAGCCATATTTCAAGTGTGTTGTAGACACCCATGACTGGTAGCTACCATTTCACATAGTCAGATGTACTGTAGGGCTCTGGCTCCCCCATTCTGGGTAGCTGTTCTTTTGCAGAGCTGCCAGCTTAAGTCATGCTGGGATCAAGAAAAATGGGCCTTGGTGGTTCATGTTCCTGGAGCAATGTCCACGCTAGTGGACCGTGGCAGTAAAACACAGATGATGCTCACATGCTCCAAAAGAGAATTTGACATCGCTGCTGCCATTTTTTGCTGTTATAGCAGTGGTAGCCACTGCTGCTACTGTTTCTGGGATTGCTATTTCATATTTGGTTACTACAGCTAGCACAGTGGAGAGACCCTGGCAGCAAAAGTAGCTACCAGTTAATTAATCTTGCATTCTATTGGGCATGATAAATTTAATTCAATAGTTATATACATTTAGATTGGCTTTGATAGTTATAAAATTTATAAAACTCAAGTTCCACTTGCTTTTGGGATACCACCTTACGAGGACACCAATTTGCAATAAGGCTCGTTTAGGAAGGGAATGGACTCAATTGCCTTTAGCCTACTGGCTATGGGTGGGTTAGGACTTCTGTTGGTCTTTTCTGTGTCGAACACACAGATTGCAAGCCCAGAGCCACTTTGAGATCTTTGGCAGCAGATAACTCTACAGCTCACGTGGTTTAGCCTGTATGATAATGAGTATTCAGAGATGGGTAATTTCTGGGGGGCACTTGCCAACCTAAGACAGAGTGCCTGTGTGGCCTGAGCAGATATCTCCATGATGGGTAAGGCAATCTGCTGATGTCCTATGCAACCTAAGTCAGAAGCTCATTTTTTAGTAAAAAGAGGGGACTTGTAGGGCCCTGGACCCCCATTCTGGGTAGCTGTTGCCTTGCTTGCCGACCTTGACCAGACGTCCTCCCTATGCTGATTCCCTGCCGGTTACCTTCTTCCTGAATGCTCACCAGAGGTTCTTTGTGTATCCTGCATTTGGTGTAAACAGCTTAGATGCAAGAATGTAGAACATTGGTAGTGAACCTCCAGGGTTTTCCCATTGTGCTGCAAGCCTGTATTTAAGGCCTCCTCACTCTTTAAATAAACATCATTTGGCATTCTGCTTGGGCAAATGACCCGCTTTCTCTTGTCTCTATTTTTTAATCCACAGCCCCTGGCTCGGACATGGTGAACGGTAGTAGCACGGGTGATGTACACCATTTCCACCATCACAAGAAGTCCTGTTGGATGGTGCTGTTCTAGGCCAGTAGTTCTCATAAGGGATCCCCAGGACTTTCAGTATTGCCTGGAAGCTTGTCATAGAGCATATCTTCGAGCCCACCCAGATCAGCAGATTCAGAAGCTTTAGAGCTAGCGATATGTAAGAACAAGGCCTCCAAGTGACCTTGATGCATGTTTGAGAACTGTTTTCTTTTAGTAATTCCCCCACCCACCTCACATCTCTTTTTATGGTCATAATATAAATATAATATACCTGACCATGATTTCAAATATGCCAGTTAGTGGAATCACTAAGGTATTCCTAAAGGATCATTGTCCACTTTTAATATCAGTTGTGAATAATTAGGGAGATGATTGATCCCCCTTCTCCAGCCTCTCCTCTCCCAAGAGTGCTAGAGAAAAGATCCTGCACACAGATAGTATATTTGGGGATGTGCCCGCAGTGAATAGGAATGTGACTTAGAGAGAAAAAAAATAGGAAGAAGTTAATGCAAGGAGGAAGCTTGTAGAATGGGTCTCCTCACTGCCCCGCTGATAAAGGGAAGGGCCTAGGTCTTCCATTGCAGGTAACATCCTTACACTTGCAGATTTTGTTCATGCACCCCTGAATGTGCCTCTGCATGGGTCTTGCAGAGATAGAGCTGGAGCTGGGGGGGGGGGCTGCTACTTAGGCTGTGTCTCAGGGTTCTGCAACAACAGGAAATACAAAGATGAGATGAAGCATGAAATGTGTCCAAGGTCCTCTCTGAAAATGAGCTCCTTGTCACCTTCTGGCGAAGAGGATTAAAACCAAAGCATTTAAGTGTATATACCTGGAGATGATCATAGGGAAGAAATTCAATCAGTCTTAGAAAGACAAACATCACATGTTTTCTTTCATTTGTAGGCCCTAGACTTCATAAACACATCAAAATCATATACATGTCAATGAGATGAACATAGAGATGAAACTGTCTGGGGGAGCAAAGGGAACTGAAGGGAGGGAGAAGGATGAAGTCAGTGTGTGTGTGTGTGTGTGTGTGTGTGTGTGTAGGATTTGTTCAAAGTGCTTTATATAATTGAATAGAAATGGCCGTATGTAACCCTGTATAATAAAAAAACTATAAAGAAAAATTTTAAAAGAAAGCATCTTCTTTTCTGTTGCTGTAATTAGTCAAGAATAGCTTAGTTTGGAAGACAGGTATTTGGAGGCTATAACAATGCCAGGCATTCAGCAGACACTGGAGTGATGGAGGTAATTACCCCCTTCCATTTTCTAACATTAAGTGATTAAAGTTCATTGTATGTGAGCGCCTAATGCAGTCACATGGCCGTATCACAAGGAAATTCCTGGAAGCCTCTAGGTGGAAGAGAGGGAAATCCAGTGTGATTCCGAGGTGCTGTGGTGAGTGCGGAGTAAGCTGTCACAGCATCCTGCCGTCCTGCTGAGGAATCCTGCAGAGCCCTGTGAACCCACCACCTCAGACCTTCCCAGTTCACACTGCAGGATCTGAGACTAAAGCATCTTTGAATCCAGGTTTCCTGTATGTCACACCCAGAGGGAAAGGCTGAGCTGATGGTGTGGAATCTGTGGAATCTGGAAACACAGAGGGAAAGTCAAGAGCTTTGTTGTGTAGATAATGAAAGCAGAAGCTGACAGCCCTGGTCCCCCAGATTTTGTTTGTTTTGTTTTTTCGGGACAGGGTTTGTCCGAGTAGTTTTGGTGCCTGTCCTGGATCTCACGCTGTAGCCCAGGCTGGCCTTGAATTCACAGAGATCCGCCTGGCTCTGCCTCCTGAGTGCTGGGATTAAAAACTTGCACCACCCGCAGCCCGGCTGGTCCCCCAGCTTCTAACCAAAGAGACCATTTCCTCCTCCCTCCCTCCCTCTCCCCCAGACTTCCCTTTTCTCTCTCGCTCTTCTATGCACCGTGGAGCATGGAAGCGCACGGATCTGGGAGCCTGGGGAGCCTGTGCCGCGTCTTTGATGCTCGCCTCCTAAGTACAGGACCATAAAGCCGAAGCCTGCCCTCAAGCTCACCGGCTTTGTCTGCATCCCGCAGTGTTCAGTCTCAAGTCTGGAGACCACAAGAGGAAGAGACTTAGCCCGCAGTTTCCAACCACGTGCTGAGGTTTCCTCTGGATTCCTCTACTTTCTTTTTCTACAATGCCCCACCCCCACCCCGTTTCCTTTCTGTCTTTTCTCTATTCCTTCCCGCACTCTCTGACTTCTCTTCTGGTTTTCCGTCCCTCTGCCCACTGGCCTCTTCCCCGGGCTCCCTCTCATTTTTGCCTTTATTTGGTTTGTGAGGCAGCCGGTGCAGGTCCCCGGTCAGAAAAGATGGGAAACGAAGCAAGTCGCCCGTCATCCTGTTTGGTGGACTGTTCGTGTACATGTGTGTGCCTGTGGAGGTCAGAGGTCTGCCTCAGATATCATCCCTCAGGACTCACCAATTCAGTTAGGCTGACTGCCAGTGCACACCAGGGATCCACCTGTCTGTCTCCCTAGTGCTGAGATAACGCGCACAGGCCGCCACGCTTGGCTTTTTCTGTGGGTTCTGGGGTTGCAACTCTGGTCTTTGTGCTTACAAGGTAAACACTTCCCAGACTCTGCTATCTCCCCAGCACCTTGCTTGGTTAACTTTTATGCCGACTATGTACCGACTCCAGGAAAACACATTGTCCTGGATCTGATAGTCAACGACTGCAAAGCATGCAGGCTCGAGGAAGCTGGAAGTCAGCTCAGCAGGCAGAAGACCAGAAGAATTAAAAGATGACCTTTACCCACACTGCCCCATGGATAGGTTTTAAATGGTGCGAGGATTGGAAAATAGAAATGTGCTCCAAAGCTACACAGAGAAACCCTGTCTCAAAAAAAAAAAAAAAAAAAAAAAAAAGAAAGAAAGAAAGAAAAAAGAAAGAGAAAGAAAAAAAAGGAAAGAAAGAAAGGAAAACAGAAATGTTCTCACCTTCATGCTAATTTTTGGTATGGATCCCAGGGCTGTGTACATGGTAGGCAAATGCTCTACCAACTGCTCTACATCCCCCAGCCTTAACCATTTTTAAGACTATAATTTGGTGGTATTTACTATATTCATTTGGGGAGAAGTCTTATGTAGCTCTGGCCAGTCTTGCACTCACTACATAGCTGAGGTTGACCTTGAACTCCTGATCCTCCTGGTCCACATCCCGAGTACTGGGATTACAGGTGTGCCATACCACCTGACTTGGCTATTACACTCATAGGGCTGCACATCTGTCTTCCGCCACTCTAATCGGAGACCGTAACCATCACACAGTAGCTCCACGTGCCTCCCTCTCATCCCCACCCTCTGGTAACCACCAGTCTGCTTTATGAACTTGACTGTTACAGTATGTCATATAGACAGTGTCCCACGGTGTTTGTCTTTTGGGTCTTGGGTTACTCCACTTGATACACTATCAAGAGGAGTCATCCATGTTGCAGCGGGTATTAGAGCGTCCTTTTATGGCTGAATAATAGTCTAGTACGGGCTATCCCACATTTGTCCATCCATTGGTGGATACTGAGGTGGCTTCCATCTTTTGGTTATGGTGATGAACGGTGCTATATCACTTGTCTTTGCCTCCCTAGTGCTAGGATTATAACACCTGCCACCACATTTGGCTTTTTTTTTTTTTCCATGCAGGTTCTGGGGATCCAATTCAGATGCTCACATTTGCATGGCATGCCCTTTATCAATTGGACCATCTCCCCAGGCTTTACATTCAGCCTTTTAAGGAGTCACAAACTATTTCCACAGTGGTTGTGCCAATTTACATTCCCACCTGTAGGCTTTAAAAACAACCAGTTATTTCTACCCTGGAAGAGAGTTGTATTTATTTGAGTATTTTTCCCCGTTTTTCAAAAGAAACACAGATCCACAATTGGCATCTCAAAGGGTCCTGAGAAAATCATGCTGATCAGATTATTAGGCCTGCGGCAGAGAGAGATGGAGGCGGGGGAGGGGGTAAGGGGGCTGGGCGGGGGGAGGAGGAGGAGAGGGAAGGAGTGAGGAAAAGAGGGAGGGGGCGTGTCTTGGCAAAGTCTCTGCCCGGGAAAGGTTTTGTGGAATTTGGAGGCGTGGCCCTAGTAACTTGTGGGCAGGTCTAGGAAGCGGAGGGATTACTTGGTACAGGGCAGAGTTTATGACCTAATATCTCCGGATATGGTGGGTGCAGTGAAGCAAGAGTCCCAGAGCCACTCCGTGGGCAAGCAGTCAGTTTGGGCTTTTACTAGGCCCTTTGTCCTACCTCCCAGGAGCAAATATTTACCTCCTGGTAGGTTTCCTTTGTCACTTAACGTAAGTACAATAGTCAAGTATTGTTTTACCCAGACCCAAGACATTGTGTGGGTTTCTATCCTCAGGCAAGAGAAATACATCATTATTTCTATATCTATTTATTTATATTTGTTTATAGTTGGTGTGTGTGTGTGTGTGTGTGTGTGTGTTTTGAAAAAGCGCCTCAAGCAGAAATCCTCTATCCATCATCAGCCTCCCAAATGCTGAGATTACAGGTATGAACCATTACATTGTTGCCAATCTCCGGTTTTGGGGGTGGAGAGGGCATTCCAAACTCCGCCCAAAGAAAGCCCGCCAAGCACTGGCTCCTCCCCCTGGCGTGCCTCAAAACCGCCTCTACAGGGTATTTAAAGTCCAGCCCATAGGCTTGCCATGTGGTTTCTTCCCTTCCCCTGAGATCACCCCGGGATGCTTGGCTTATTAAATCTGGACTATTAATTCGGTTTGATTTGGCTTATTGCATCTGCGGAGTTACTCATTACCAGGGATATTTTCAAAACACTTATCTGGTGCCAAGCCTGGGTGAGTCGAGTCTTTTCTGAGAGCACGCTTCGAGGCCATAGGAAGCCACTGTCCCTCTCCCCTCCCCACCTCCTCCACATCATCTGGTACACCAGACAGACTTTTGCTTACTAAGTCACCCATTTCCAAACCAAAATGCCTATAAGGGATCCAGGATCGCTTCCGAGTCTCTGACCTTCTGGGCCAAAGGCTTCTGGAGTACCTGCCGTGCGAGGTAGCTCCAGCCGGTTCTGGAGCAGGGATAGTCCCTGCTCCTTGGAATTCTCCTGTCCAGAAGACGTTTCTCACAGAGAACACGCCACACGTCATTCCTGGACGTGGTTTTTTATACTCTCCGGGCTCAGGGGAAAAGGCTTATGAACGAGTGCTTCCAAGTCAAGTCCAAGTCCCAATCGCTCAAAATTTATCCAAAGCCGGTCTAGCTCAGACCACAACGCACACACGTTGGTTTGAGCTCCCTGATCCAGGTTTACAAGCCTTACATTCTCACCCCTTTTGGCGTTTCTCTGTGTTTCTTTCCCTCACTGCTCTGCCTGCCTCCATCTCATGTCTTCGCTCAGTCACTCTCCTAGTTTCCCTGACCTGCGGCTTTCTCTCAATGGCACACTTTGGCAGGGCCCTCAGAAGAATGCCCGCCCTGACTGCCTTTGCTTCCCTGGAGTTTGGTGGGACCACGCTGGGATCTTCCCACGATAGATGCATTCTCTCTGTTCCTGACTGCTCTCTCACCCTAAATTCTCCACGCGTTTCTTGCTCCTCCTGCTGCTGCCACTGCCACGCCACAGCCCGTGCGCCACCCCGCCCCTTTCTTTCGATTCGATTCCAGACAGCCTGCTGTTATTCTGTTTTTCACTTTTCCTCTGCAGCGCCTTCTCTGAGCTCATGAGTTGCAACACCTGGCCACCTGTGGTGGGCTGCCCCAACCCAATAGGATGGCCAGGAAGCATCTTTTATTCCTATGCTTTCTTTAAATCTTATTTTAGGATTTTTAAGTTGGTCATCTAACACGGTCAAAGTTAATTCTAAACAACATTTGTCTAGCTCAGATATACTTAACTGATAATTACACCCTTCTCATCAAATTCTTCAGAAATCTGAGACTATGGCATTTTAATAAAAAAGCTTCTCATGATAGAGACATGCCAGCTTCTGGAAGCATCCTGTATCTTCTCCAAGGAAGATGGACGAACTTCTTCCTGCTTTAAATATAGTAAAGCCAGTCATGGAGCAGATAACTGCTTTGCCAAGTCCCTATCCAGACGGTGAACAAGCAGGACACTGGAGAATTGATTGCCCCGCTTTGCCAAGACAAGGTAGGTCACTCTCCCCAAATTGCTACCCCACAGGAAAGTCTGTCAGATATTCTGGGCTTGGTAGCCGAAAACTGATACTGCCTTTAGAACTTCTGTCCCCAACAACCGGGGAGAAACCTGGGATAGTTGTCTAGGTAGCTGGAAAGCTGCTTCACTTCTGCTTAGTCAGGTGATAGTTATCCTTCTCAGATCTGATGGCATTTGATGATCAGGGTACTGATAGCCTTACCAGTTTAACAGCAACCCCCCCCCAAAAAAAAACCCCAAGTTTACAATCTCCTTGGCAGCTCATTAGCTCATTAGTTAAGTTTCTTGTTAAAAATACAGACAGGTGTGCCTCATTCACAGGCCTCATCGTACAGGATAACCAGTTTTCAGGAATTCTTAAATTTCTGTGGATTTTACTGGTCCCAGCTTTTAGGACAGCATAGAGACTTTTTGCTATGACACCAACTTGTAAATCTGTTCCAGCTGTCTTACAGACACCTGTATGTTCCCGGGAAAGAGATCTGCTACTGTACACATCATCCCCCGATTTTCGTGCCGACCCCTCAAGCTCCTGGGACATCAGTGCTGGTACCACCTCTCCAGGCTCAAACGGGCACCTATCTAGGATAAGTGGTCTGGCCAGAAACTGGGATCCTCCACCCTCCAGTTTTCCAAAATGTGCCAATGAGCAGCATATCTGCCTTTGTGTCTGGCTCATTCACCCTTGCCTCTTCTGTACAACCAGGGTACATCTCTGTCCCAGCAGTCTTCACTCTTCCCACAGCTACCCCATTCACAGGGCTGATGTTAATAACCTATTTTTTTTCTTCTAGCAACTTGCTTCCTCTGCTTCAAACAGATGCCTGAGGTCCTCCAGGATGGCAGTTAACCTGAAGCTTCTTCCACCTCCCACTGAGTGTGAGCCCACTGACTCCCCACTCCCCTCTCCCCACATTATCTCTTGCCAGCAGGAAGTAGCCAGACTTGAACCAGGGCTCATCCCAAAAAGGTTGGGATGTTGGCAATCTCCAGCTCAGGCCCCATTCCAAACCCCTCCCAGAGAAAGCCTGACAAGCCTCAGTTCCTCCTCCGGAGCTCCTCAAGACCTCCCCTACAGGGTATTTAAGGTCCGGCCCACAGACTTTCCATGTGGTTTCTTCTCATCCCCTGAGATCACCTGGGGATGCATGGCTCATTAAATTTGGACCATTAACTCGGTTTGATTTGACTTATTGCATCAGCAGAGTTACTCACTACTGGGGATATTTTCAAAATACTCAGCACACATCCGACTTGTATCATTGTGTTACTGTCAGGGATTCCTAAAGTAAGAGCTACGTCAAGGCAGGGTAGCAGGACCATCCATAAGGATAAGGATTGTGGCCGTATGGCCAGTTCTTTGAACTGTGGTTGAGTTAGTTGTCCCTATTCTTCTCTTGAATTTCTCATTTTGCTTTCTGAGACATGGTCTCACCTTATCCCACTGTGAACCTAGGCTAGCCTTGAACCCACAATTCTCCACCTCCATCATGTTAGGATTGTAGGCATGGGCACCATGTCCAGCTCTTCATTTAGATGTTAACTTGTGTATGCTTCCCCCCCCCCATCTATATTTAAATTGTATTGCCAGGAATTTCCACAGTGTTTTTCCGTCTTCTTCGCTTTGGAGGCAACAAGACTCCCCCCACCCCCAATACCAGCATCTATTTACCCATATGCCACATGCCAAACTACATGCGCATGCACACAGCTCCTTTCCTCTCCCCACACCCCCTTATCACAACCTCCCCTTCGTCAAACTTGACAAAGACTAGTGATGAAAACCAGGCCAGCTTCACAAAACACTTCCTTGTTTGGGAGAGCAGGAGAAAATAGCTCGTCTGTTCCCTTTAGTCTGGTGGACATCCGTGTGTATTGCTCTTTCAATACATTCCAGGTATTAAAATTCCTTATCTCTAAAAATCAAAATATAAAGTCTATGACAAAAGCCCATGGCTATTGACTGTCAGATAAAACTTCAACTTTTAACATAATCAGTAGTAATAACCAATAAAATGTTACAGAAATTACTGAGATTCCTTTGAGGGGTGCCTATTATTGGTTTGAAAGAAATATCCTGATACGTCATTTGAGCTGAGAGAGTTGCATCTCAAGGTCATGATCAAATAATGATATAATAACCATCTGTCTAGTGGAGCCTGAACCTTGTTCTAGGAAATCATTTGTCCTGAGAGATGAGGTGTGTACTCAGAAATGTCTGCATATATGGTCAGATGTCTCCTGAGTGTAAAATCACGCCTGGTTGAAAGCCATTGTGTTATGTACGCCTTTAACCTAAATCTACTTTTCTTTTTTTTTTTTTCTCTGAGAAAATTTTATTGGCTTTTTGGATAAAATTTATTTGCCAGGAAGGATGCTCCCAGCATACTTCTGGGACCAGCACATGGCCTCCTCTCTGCTGACTCTGTGTTTGGCTCCAATGCAGCCTGATCTTGGCGGTGGGGGTCTGGGGGGTGAGGGGGGGGTAGAGGGGTGGACACCCATAAGCTGACCCCACCCAGTGGGACCTGCATCTAAGAGGAAATACCTGACATTCCAAACATTGCCTATACCCCCATTCAGCCAATCAGTGTCCTGGACAAATGTCAGTCAATCAGGGTCCTGAACCCTGGAAATCCCCTCACCCCAACCTCTGTTATGATAAAAAAAAAAAAAAAAAAAAAAAAAAGCCGGGCAGTGGTGGCGCACGCCTTTAATCCCAGCACTCGGGAGGCAGAGCCAGGCGGATCTCTGTGAGTTCGAGGCCAGCCTGGGCTACCAAGTGAGTTCCAGGAAAGGCGCAAAGCTACACAGAGAAACCCTGTCTCGAAAAACCAAAAAAAAAAAAAAAAAAAAAAAAAAAAACCCACATTGTCTGGGCTTGGGGCTCTCTGCTCTCACTGCTGTGTCAGACAGACAGAGAGTCCAAGCTCTGAGCTTGAAAATAAAGGCTCTTTGCTTTTACATATGGGATTTGGTCTCTGTGGCGGTCTTTTGTGGGGGGGGGGGTCCCCATGATCTGGGCATAACATCCTGTGCTTCTTGTCCAGAATTATGAAACTTGGCCTACCCAGAACCACACAGACATCCAGGCCATATTCCAAATTCACTGGTCATATTTGATGGACTGCAACTCCAAAGTTGCCAGTGTCTGAGAAGTTATTTTTTCATAACTCATACTCCCATACCTTCAGACCTCTCCCTGGGATTTCATCTGCCTTGGCTCCATGGACTGTGAAGTGATCAACAGTCTGCCCATTTCTCCTGACAAACGACCTGAAAGTATATTTAGCTTTGGAATCCACAGGTACCTGGCCTGTGAGTTGTCTGTCCAACACCTTGGTTGCTCAGGTCAATCTGTCTTGACTGCTCCTGCCACACAGAGTGATCGAGACAAAGCTTGTGTTGGGAACAGGCGAAAAGTACCTTGACTTGAGTACTGCTAAATATTCAGATCCATTTTACCTGTAGGGTGAAAACAAAGTCTGGGATCCCAAGCCCTAGGGGAGCTGGAAACCTTCCAATAGCTGACCCACCTCATCCCTAAACCATAGAAATAGTCGTTATGCAACTTTAGTTCTCTAGAAACATCATGGCTGTTCCTAACGACAGAAAGAACAAATGGATCTGATTGGTTAGACTGACAAGCTTGCATTGTATGTCGATTGAAAATGATGGAACATTGCTGGGCGATGGTGGCGCACACCTTTAATCCCAGCACTTGGGAGGTAGAGGCAGATGGATCTCTGTGAGTTCAAGGCCAGCCTGGCCTACCAAGTGAGTTCCAGGAGAGGCGCAAAGCTACACAGAGAAACCCTATCTCAAGAAAAAAAAAAGAAAGGAAGGAAGGAAGGAAGGAAGGAAGGAAGGAAGGAAGGAAGGAAGGAAAGAAGGAAGGAAGGAAGGAAGAAGAAGAAAATGATGGGACACTTAAGGAAAGCCCCTGATTTTTGAATTCCGATTGGTAAAAATTATAACTGTAACTTGGCAACAGATGTTTATGATTTTTGTGCTTGAATACCTGCTTCAACTGGCATTCAGGATTGCAATTCAGCTCCTGAGTCTGTTCTGGGGCCCTGATTGATCAGCAACCCCGCCCCCATTTTTTGTGCTGCCCTGTATTAAATCTTGCTTTTCAATAACCCCTTGTGTCTGCTTATGTTGATTCTGATTTGAAGCCTTGGACCACACCACCTGTGGATGTGATGTTTCCAGATAGGGATTCTCCTCTCTACCTTGATCCTGTCCCTTGATGAAGAACAGGAAGAGAGGTTTGATTTTCTTTAAAAACAAAAGTCAATAGCCAGCTACCCAGATGAATGCTCTTATAGTAGGAAACAGGAAGCCACCCAGATGAATGTTCTTATAGCAGGAAATAGGAAGCTACCCAGATGGATGCTCTTACAGTAGGGAACAGGAAGCTACCCAAATGAATGCTTATTATTTTTTATCTAAGTTGTTCTATTACCAATAAAGACTCAGGAGTCAGATATTGGGGTAAAAATTTGGTAAATCAAAGAAGCACCAGAGGAGTGACCAGATGTCCTTCTCTCTACACTTCCTAGATTGAAGAGACCCGGAAGAATCCAAGCCCCTCCCTCCTCCTTTCTGTGTGTCTTCTCTATCACATGCATGGCTTCTCTATGGCCAGTTCCAGTCATCTAGCCACTGACTCCGCCCTCCTCCCCTATTCAAAGTTAACTTTATTAACACATCTTGGAGTGTCACAGTGTGATCAAATATCCCACAACAAATGCTCTTACATAAAGAAATGGGAAGTGACTATAGGCTGGCTGTTCTGGGACTTTGCTCCTGTGTGACTGACTGTTGGAGCCCTAAGCCACACATTCAAGTGTCTAACAAACATCTGACGTATTTTACAAAGAGAAAAGTAGTAAAGAGTCTGGTGTAATGGTATAGTGGTGCATACTTGAAATCCCAGTATTGAGGATGTGTAGTCAGGAGGGTCAGGAATTTGAGACCATCTTGGGATACATGAGACCCTGTTATGCCCAGATCGCGACCCCAAAGAGACCACTGAAGACCGAGGATGTCTAGAATGCAACAGCAAGGTTTATTCTATAGATACAAGTCTAGACAGGGAACTCATTCCTACACCCAATACAGTGAGGCAGGGAGGAGTTGCTCTTTCTTTGTGAGGCTAGCTATTTAAAGGCAAAAACCATAAGCCCTTCAGGGGGGTTGGGGGGGGGTTGGCATGGGTGCAACTCAGATTGGTTTATTTTTATTTTTGAAGGTCTCTGTTCTCTTTTAATTGGGTGAGCGTATGTAACCTTTGAATTTACTGGTTGGGGTTACAATTATCATTTTGGGGGCTGTCCGGGACAAGTCCCAGGCTTTGTCCTTGAGCTGCCATGGGGGCTGGCTGACCTTGCAGGTGCTGACTGTGGGGCCTGACTCAGTGACCCAGGCTCTGTCCTTGAGCTGCCATGGAGGTTGGCTGTCCTAGCATGTTCACATTGACCCATGCACGTAGCTCTAAGTTGGTGAGGGGTTCTAGACAGTAAACAACTGGCTGAACCTTGAACAGTCAGAGTACGTGCAGAAAGGGAGCTAGTACAAGAACTATGTCTTTTGTTCATGTCCCTCCCAGAAACTGCTTGCTTAAGTCTCAGGAAACTGAAATTGAGGCCTGATCTCTGAGAGAAGACTGAGCAGCTTGTTATGGCATCTGCTTGATCCTTTCAACCCTGTGTTAAAAAGAAATTTTCAGCATGGACTGTGGAGGGGCTCCTAAGGTCTTACCCCTAACTGAGGATCTATCCACAGTTGATGAGGACTTGGGGAGTAAGACTCACCTTTAACTGGAGATATGGCCACTGGTAGGTGGCCCATGCCCCAGTAGATGACCTCACACCCAGGATACGTACATACGTACGTACGTAAGGGTAGCACACAACTTTCTGTGACTCCAATTCCAGGTGCTCCAATGCCCTCCTCTGACTTCCACAAACAAGCACATGGCACTCACATGATGCACAGACACACAGAGGCAAAAATATTTGTATACATAAAATAAATAAATCTTTAAGAGTTTATTTGGGAGGGGGGAGAAAAGAGTTTATTTGTGGTTTACCGTTTCAGAGGGTGAGTCCTTTACCATCATCGCAGGGAGCATGGCAGCAGGAAGGCAGGCTGGAGCAGTAGCTGAGAGTTTATATCTTGATCCACAAGTATGAGTCAGAGAGAGAAAGAGAAAGAGAGAACTAACTGGGAAAATGGTGTGCATTTTTTTGAAAGCTCAAAGCCCACTCCCAGTGACATACCTCCTCCAACAAGGCCATACCTCCTAATTCTTCCCAAACAGTTTCACCAACTAAGGACCAAGTATTCAAGCATATGAACCTATGGGACCATTTGCATGTATGGTAATTTGAATAAGAATGCCCCCCATAGGCCCGTAAATTTGAATGCTTACCAAGAGTAGAACTCTTTGATAACATTAGAAGGATAAGGAGGTGTGGCTTTGTTGGAAGAAGTGTGTCACTGGGAATGGGCTTTGAAGTTTCGAAAGCCCATGCCAGGCTCTTCTCTCTCTCTCTCTCTCTCTCTCTCTCTCTCTCTCTCTCTCTCTCTCTCAGGATGAATGGAATGGCGCTGGTGGGTCAGCGGGCATGGCGGGGGGGGGGGGGGGGGGGGGGCAGAGTTATGAGCCATGGGTACAACTACTAGAGTTAGAAAGAGCTTTATTAGAAAGAAACCAGGCCTGGAGAGACAGAAAGATGGCAGGAGCAGAGCAGAGAAGAAACAGAAAGAGAAAAGAAGTACAAGGAGAGAGCGTGGGGGTCCGTGTTGGCTTTTTAAGGGGGGTACATAGTGGCCTGCTGATGACATAAGGCACCAGACAAGACCCCGAGCTGCGCATGTACAGAATCCTAACACACACACACACTCTCTCTGCCTACAGATCAGGATGTAGGTCTCAGCTATAAATGAGCCCCCAATCAAATGTTTTGTTTTGTTTTGTTTATAAGTGTTGCCCTGGTCATGGTGTCTCTTCAAAGAAATAGAACAGTGACTAAAACAGCATTTCAACAACCACACCCATCAATACACATTCTCTTCTCTTTTGGGTGCGGGAAGAGGTCTCGTTGTGGTACTGGTTTGCATCTTTTCACACATGCATTGACCATCTGTGTATCTTCTTTGAAAAAAAAAAAATGTATAGTCTGGCCTTTTGTCCCATTTTTGTTCTAGTTTGGTCTTGTTATGAGACAAGATCTTTTTAGCCCAAGCCAGTCCTGCACTCATGAGCACCCTGCCTTAGCCTCCTTGTGGTGGTTTTAAATGTGAGTTATTCCCCTACAGGCTCTGGTATTTGAGACCATCACTCCTATGTGGCAGTGGTGTTCAGAAAGGTTTAGAGGGAGTGGCCTTGCTAGAAGAAGTATGTGTTGGTTATTTGTGGTGCTCTAACCCTGCGAGGAAACGTCACAAAACACAACAGAATCCACTAACACGAGTTTTATTAAGATAAGGTGAAGAGACAGAGGTGCACAGGCCTGTGGACAAGACACGTGAGTAAAGATGGAGCTGGGAATCATGGCGCCGGCTTATAAAGGCCGGGCCGCGCCTGCGCACACAGCCCCATGTGGCTATTCCACACATGCGTGTAGATCACATGGTTGCGCTGCGCACTTTATGCAACCATGCAAAGCCACGGGGTCCTGGTCATGCAAGACGTTTTGACCTGGAGATGACTAGGCAGAAGTGACTAGGTCCCACCAGGCATGCACAACCATGCCCAACTGTGGGGGCGTGTTGTGAATCCATATCATCCTGGACTCTTGGTTGTTTTCAAAAAAGGGAAAAAAGAGACAGATGAGTGGGTATAGGGCATCGTTTCTCTCAAAGACTGCTTCAGGCTGAATGGTGGACATTGGTTGGCTCTTGGGGAAATGGGGAGGGTAGCTTCTGAAGTCCTGGGATGATGGTGGGGGTCCTGGGGTGAAGTTCTGTCGCCCTTGTTCTGCAGCTGTCCATCTGTCGTGGTGTGGCTGGGAACCTTTTGTCTGACAAGATACTGGTGACATAGAAAAAGCTTAGAGAGAAAAGAATCACTATTATTTTATTTTTTGGAGTTGACATTTATCTGAGGTAGATCTGGCCTGTCCAGATGGAGACATGTTAAAATGTGGCTGTGAGAGAATGAATGATTATTATGGTGTTTTAGTACTCTGCTTAATTTTATACCTGAGACAAGCTTTATTAGGGGTAGTTTATTTAAGGCACCTGTTCCCTTCATTAGTTTAGCATTCAGGAACGCAGGTGATCAGTTGCTGAGTATTTAACAATGATAGACTGTTACATTACATTTTTTTCCTTACCTCCTGGATATTTTTGGTGGTCCTTTTGCCTCCAGCTCTGTGTGGCCCTAGTTGGGAAAGGAAGGGGTGATACCTTATTCCTCTGGGATTGGTGACAAGGCAGTGGATCCTGTTGTCCTCTGGAGCTTGAGAGAACAAGGCCCTGTTCATGTCACTGTATATGAAGAGAGATTTTTCTGGGATGGAGGTGAGAAAAAAGGTTTTAGATGAGACAGGTGGACCCAGTGAGGAAAGCCCTCGAGTTTAGCAGCTGTAGGAGTCACAAGAATTACCTTGAAGGATCCCTGCCACTTAGGGGAAAGGGGTGAAGGGCACTGGCCTGGAGGAAAAAGAAGAACCTGATCCCCAATGTGGATGGGAGGTGGGCAAGGATTGTCACGTGGCTGAGGTAAGGAATGGTCTGCGAAGCTCCACAGGACAGACCTTAGGTGACACAGCAGGGGGGTTAACAGGCTCTCTGGAACAGTTGGAGGGTTGGATAGAAGACCTGATAGTGTCAGCTACTGAGATAATAGAGGCACAGGCATCACCCACATACACCACTAACCAACAGTATGTCCCTGGGGATGAGCTTGGACAGCTTAGAGTCTCACCTGACTTTCAATTTGCTTTCTGCTTTGTGGTTGTAGTTGAGGCGTGAGCTCTCAGCCTCCTGCTCTGGCAGCCATGCCTCTTTGCCATGATGGACTCTTACCTCTCTGGAACCGAAAGCCCAAACCGACTCTTTCATAGGTTGCCTTGGAATGGCGTTTTACCACAGCCATAGACAAGTCACGAAGACAATCCTGGAGAGCTAGGATCGTGGATCTGCACCGCCACGTGCGGCACTTTACCTCCTTCTCCCTCAGGTTATTTGTTGTGCGTTCTTTCCCTTCCAAGTTGTGTAAGTTCTATTGCTCACGTACATAAGGAAGAAGAAGAAGAAAGAAAGGGAGAGAAAGGTGTTTATTGGGCTCCATTCTCTTCATCCCTTCTGGCCTGCTGTCAGCACCGCATAAGTGACGAGGGTCCCCTGATCCCTGTCACTCAAAACATCAGCCTAGTGGCCTATTCAACACAGGAAGTGTGTCTAGTTTCACCTAGATCTGGCTGAAAGAATGCTGTAAAATACGCATGGGATTTTGGAGACTTACTAAAAAAAAAAAAAGAAGAAGAAGAAGAAGAAGAAGAAGAAGCTGCGAAATATTTCATTAGTCAAAACAAAATATTCATTCAGATTAATTTCACGGACTTCTTTTCTCTTGCTTGAGAGGACCAGGGGAAAATTGAAACTACCCGGCGTGGCTCACACTCTATTCTAAAGGATGCTGTTCCCTCTGAGTGGCTCACACTCTATTCTAAAGGATGCTGTTCCCTCTGAGTGGCTCACACTCTATTCTAAAGGATGCTGTTCCCTCTGAGTGGCTCACACTCTATTCTAAAGGATGCTGTTCCCTCTGAGTGGCTCACACTCTATTCTAAAGGATGCTGTTCCCTCTGAGTGGCTCACACTCTATTCTAAAGGATGCTGTTCCCTCTGAGTGGCTCACACTCTATTCTAAAGGATGCTGTTCCCTCTGAGTGGCTCACACTCTATTCTAAAGGATGCTGTTCCCTCTGAGGTGCTGGCTATACTTATCCTCTCCTTTGTTGTTTCCTCCACAGATTAAGTTGCTATTTGGGGTTTAGGAAGGATTTCCCAGCAGGATGGAGGAGGTGTCTCAGCAGGCCCGGGGTGTTATACCAGACCCTAATGCCAAGGACTTAACTGGGCTAATCTGCTTGAGCTGGAATTTAGCGGCTTTGGTCCTTAGCAGCGCCTTGGCCTTTGCAAGCCCTACCTGTGTTTTGGATTACCTTTTAGGGAATTAGAAAAGGATGGAGCATGAAAGAAGAGCGGAAAGGGAAAAACAAAAACAACAACCCAGATCCTCACTGCACATCCTGGGATAATGGTCCGAATTACAAGGTTTCTAAATTTGTCTGGAGTTTACCTGGATAGCAAGCTGAGAGCTATTTGTGTGCTCGTCTTCATCTATAAAGAAAATGTCTGTGACTACGGTCTTCTTCTCTCTCTCTCTCTCTCTTTTTTTTTAAATGCTACAGTTGAAAGGGCTGGAAAAGTACATTTGCTTTGGAGAGGCTGAGAGACAGATCGAAACCCTGCAGGGAGTATCCCGTTACCTCCTCCAGCTGGGAAAAAGTCTGCTGGCCTGGGATGGGATTTCAGCTCTTGTAGTTACATAAGCAAACAGTCTATCCATCCCATCCAATGATAATTGTATGAAAGGGGCTGGATAGATCCAGGTCAGCTCCTTGCTAGAGATGCAGAGGCAGAGAGGGACTGGGCTAAGGGAGGTCACTGCCCTTTATCAACAGTCAGTGGAGTGGGACAAAACTTCACAGATAATCTAGCTCAGGGCCCCCACTGTGCTGTGGCTATTAGAATCACCTGGGGACTGTTAACGATCCCCACATCTAAAGCTGAACTCCAGACCAATGAAGTCATCGGTGTTTGGAAAGCTTCCCAGGTCATTCCGATACTTAGCCAAGTTTGAGAACTTCAGATCTAGGTCACCCCCTTGTTTTTGTGGCATTGAGATACAAAAGATCAGGGGACACTGCTTCACTGTTCCTCCAGCTGGCAAGTGGCAGAGCAGGGACACGTCCCTTCTTCTCTTGGCTTTGCCTTTATCCTCTCCTTTTCCCGAAGTCTCAGCTCACCACCCTCCCGTGACACTGACATTGTCCTGCTTCCCTTCCAAATGTCCTTCCCCCCAGATCTTTGCAGAGCCCTCTCAGCCTCCACATAACACGTCTCGAGGCCAGTGCCAGCTGCAGGCCATGTCAAAAGCACATTATCATCTGTCATTGGGGCACTTCTCATGCTCTAAAAGCAAGGGTATGGCTGCTTGCCAGCATCTTATCTGCGAGGGTCTCTGCTCTCCTGGAAGGACCCATAAATATTCATAGGCTGGGTGGGTTGATTCTTAGCAGTGACATTAAGTAGCGTCTTCAGAGGGCAGTATAGCCAGCCCTCTGTTACCCACAGGCTTTACATCGACACAGCCAACTTACCTTGAAGATACACAGAAAAAAAAAATGGGACATGATGACAGTAATCCCAGCACTTGGAAGACTAAGTCAGGAGAATTACAGATAGGAAGTTGAGGCTAGCCTGGGCTGCATAGCAAGTCTAAGGCAAGGCTGGTCTGCATACACTGAGGTACATACTGGATCTCAAAAGAACCACCCCCCAGAAAAATTAAAACAAAACAAAATCTATCTGCAACATAACATTTACAAATGTTTTTCTCTTTTAAAAAATTGTATGCAAGTATACAGTGTATGTGGAATATATCATCTCCCATATTTATCCGGTTCCTTCCCTTTCCTCTCCCCTCCCTGCCCATTAGCCGCTCTGTTGCCCTAGATAGTTTCTCTACTTTCAAGTCATATATACATGCATGATTATATGTCTCTATACAAAATCAAGGAACCACAAATAAGGCTAATTTAATATGATCTTCTCTAGTCCCATTCATTTCCTGCAAATGATGTCATTTCTTTCTTCTTTGTGGGTTAGAAGATTTCCATTGTATGTAACAAACCTTTTCTTGTCATTATCATCTAAGTAGCCTGGTTTAAACTCTCATGTGGCATTTACATTTACATTGTACTGGGTATTTTAAGTACTCTATATGTGATTTAAAGGGAAAATGAGCATAAATTATATGGAAATAGTACCCATTTTTATGCAGGGGACTTGCGCACACACAACTTTGAGAATTTACAGTCCTAAACTCAATCACTCCCAGATACCAAGGGATAATTGTAGGCAGACTCTCCCCACCCCACCCCCCCACCTGTTACCAACCACACAGAGGCTTAATATTAATTATAGATGCTCAGCCAATAACTTAGGCTTGCTATTAACTAGCTCTTACAATTTAAATTAGCTCATTTCTATTAATCTATGTGCTGCCACCTGGCTCATGGCTTGTTGCCTCATTTTGTACATATCCTGTTTCCTTTCCATCTGGCTGGTGACTCCTCTGACTCTGTCCTCCTTCTTCCCAGCATTCTCTCTGCTGTGAAAATCCAGTCTAGCAATCAGCCAATCAGCTTTTTATTAACAAAGAGAGCAATATATATTTACAGTGTACAAAGATTGTTCCATAGCAGATAATTGTGGTCCAGTTATATATGCTGAAGAGAACATTCATTAATTTTGAGAAATATGGCTTCCAGTTCACTCTTCCAAATCATATCTGTTCTAATACACGGGACTTATTGGCTATAAGTTTCATACCTAAACTATTTAAAGGGACAACAATTTTTGTTATCATCCAAAATGTCCTTCAGATCATATAGTGTGGTTATATTAAGGAAACATCCCATGACAAAACAGAAGCATTTGTTGTCAATAAAGATCAGATTGTAATTGTTCTTCTTATAGCTAAAAAGATTAATGATGTGTCAGTTAAAGAAAAGGCTTTCCTAGTGAATGATATCACACATACAGATGAATGTAGCAAGAGCTCCTGGCTAGGATTATGGCATCAGTGTATCTATGGCCTCCTATAAGACGTGATCCTGTAAACAATCAGAGGTTATAGCCATTATGAAGTACGTGCATAGAAAATTGTAATACACATAATCCTTATTAGATTCAAAGCAGTACTTACACTGACTGTGTGCAAGGATTAGAATCTGGTTATTTGAGGATGTTTTCTGATTGGCAGTGTTGGCGTTACCTTGAAGCTTGTGACAAGGGCAAACTCTCGGGTTCCATAGCCATGTCCTGCTAGGCTTGAACCTGCATTTTAACAAGCTCCTTGGGGAATTCAAATGCACATCGTTTGAAGAACTGGCGTCATACTCAGTTTTCTATAGCTATAATAGAGTACCACAAACCGAGTAATTGAAAAGAAATGACATTTCTCAAGGGTTTCTGGAGACAGGGAAGTTCAAGAGCATGGGACTTGTGTCTGCTAAGGGCATCCTTGTTACCTGCTGGGAAGCAAATGGAAGCCCAGGGAACTCCAGAGCAAGAGAGACAATGGGGCTCTGGGGCTTGGGGCTTGACCAACCCTATTATCAGAAGCCTGCTCCCATGACAATTAGTTCATTTGGATAGTGGTGCAAACTCATCCATGAAAACAGAACCCTCATGCCCTAACCACATCTTTAACTCACTCAATAGTGTTTCATGTCAATTAAATTTCAATATAAGTGTTGGGGATGTGGCTCACTTGGCAGAGTACATACCCATATACAAAACTTTGGGTTTGAGCCCTAGTACACATAAAACAAGGTGTGCTGGTACATGCATGCCCTTAATCCCTACCTTTCACGTTCAGAGTGTGTGGAACCGGCTCTGTGGGAAGGGGCAGATGGAGCGAACGTGGCACGAAAGTAGCAACTTGGCTTTTTAACTAGGAAAACACACAGCTGCAGCTCCCCACCCACCCCGCCATGTGCCCCAAGTCTTAGAGACGGCATTTGGCATGTGCTTTTTAAGTGCATAG